>NC_134688.1:354576444-354888944 GCF_050947455.1 Rhinoderma darwinii
AAAAAAACGTACCTCAGAAAAAAAAATCTCATACTTACCCAGTAGTCTCTGTTCCTCTCTCAAGCGTGCACTCCTGGGATGACGTTTTAACCCATGTGTCCAATGCAGCCAATCACAGGCTGTAGCAGCGGTCACATGGGATGAATGATCATCCCAGGAGGCCGGCCTGGATGATGTCAGAGAGCCGTCCTCCTTGGAAGACGCTTTATCCCATGTGACTTCCGCTGCAGCCAATCACAAGCTGCAGCGGTCTGCTAGCGCAGAAACCAGTGTCGACACAACCCATCAGAAGTAATTTGCACGACATTGGGCTACGTGCCTGACGTCCAGCTACTGTTGTTCCATTGACTGGACGCGACCGCTCTCAAAGGCTAGCATAGTGCACAGCAAGACGGCAATGGAGGCTGGAATGGAGGTTTACACTCTTCCGCTTTTGTATCGGATGCATTGATAGGACTGATGTTGCTCGTGCTACTGTGAGCAGTCTGCATGGCCTAAATGTGCTACCATGGCCTGCAGCGTCTCCGGACTTGTCTCCCATCGAGAACATCTGGAACGGCATTGGTCGCCAAATGCAAAGGGAGCTGCCAGCAGCCAATCTTGATGATTTGCGTGCCCAAGTGAATTCAGCGTGATATAAGATCCCTCAGACAACCATTAATAACCTCATTAATAGCATAACAATGTGTGTAAGGCCTTATTCACACGAACGTGTATTACGTCTGTGCTATGCGCATGAAAATCACGCGCGTCGCACGGACCTATGTTAGTGAATGGGACCGTTCAGACAGTCCGTGATTTTCACGCAGCGTATGTGCGCTGCGTAAAACTCACGACATGTCCTATACTTGGCTGTTGTTCGCGCATCACGCACCCATTGAAGTCAATGGGTGCGTGCAAATCCCGCACGGCACACGGAAGCACTTCCGTGTGCCGCGCATGATTCGCGCTACAGTAGTGAAATAAATGAAACAAGAAAAGCACCTCCTGCTTTTATGTTTGTAAATATAAAAACAGAGTGAAATCACGCAGGCACGCACAACATACTGATGCCACACGGAACTTTTGCGCGCGCAAAATGCAGGGTTTTTTGCGTGCGCAAAACGGACACATTCATGTGAATAAGGCCTTAGTGTGTGTATTTCTGCGCGTGGCGCTAATACCCGATTCTGAATATATCAAGATGTTTGGAATATTTTGTTTCCATTATTTTTTTAGCATTTGCATATTATTAACATGTCTATCGATCCTGTAATTTCCACAATTCCAAAACTTTTCCTTCTAGTTGTTGCAACTTCAATGTTGAGGAGTGTATATAATGGACCAAATAATTCTGAATTTGGCGACGTGCATGAACGTAACATACACGAGACCTGTTATACATGGAAAACAGGAAAGTGTTTGTACATAAATGTTGTAAGGGGATTAGGTAGGAGGACAGTCGTTTCCTGGGGTAGACGGGCACTTGGTATCAAACACGCCAGTAAATTTCAGTCCGCCCAGCAAAGATGTGGTACTACTGGCTTCAGCCAGTTTTATTTACAGGTTGTACATGAATAAAAAGAAAGCAAATAAAAGAAAACTCTATGCCTGTCCGGCACTAACTATACAGTCAGGTATCCTAACTAACACAGTGTAGGCCTAATGCCTGGCACCATAAACCATGAAGACCATACAACCTGTAATGTATGCAGTCGGTTTGCTCTCACAAGCTCCTCTCCCAAGGCTGAGAGAGAGTGTGACTGAACTGCAGCCTTTTTAAAGGGCTATCACACCGGACTCCTGATTAATAGCTAGACAGCCCAAGACCAGTACTGTGTGGATGGAGTGGGGACCTACCCATCTCTCCCCACTCCAACAACCAGGCCCCTTTCCAGGTTTTAGATAAAACCTATTGCAGAGGGAGAACCACATTCTCTGCTGAATTTAGTCCCTGGTTGTTTTCAGATAGCAGAAGACAGAAAGCTTGGGGAAATATAGACCCCATCCACAACCTCTCCACATGGTCTGTCACATTTCCTCCCCCCCTGTTTCAGACTAGTGGCTGCAACACATCTTATCACACAGCAATGATCTCAGGACAATGCATCTGCATTTACCATTTGAGTCCTTGGCCTGTGTTTTACGGTAAATCTATATTCCTGTAAGGCCAAGAACCATCTTGTGACCCTCCTATTTTTCTCTTTGTTTTCACACATCCACTTAAGGGGAGCATGATCTGTGACTAATTCAAAGTGACGACCAAGAAGGTAATAGCGGAGTGCCTCCAGTGCCCATTTAATAGCAAGGCACTCTTTCTCAACAATAGCATATTTTTTCTCATGGTCGTTCAGCTTCCTACTCAGATATTGTAAAGGATCTGACAGACACAGCTTCTGTGTCGACGCCCATGGTTAATCAGTCTGCATCTGTGCCAAGGTCTGATAGAGTGACTCGATCTGCTACCACTCAGACTGGCCAGACGGTTCTAGCTCCCGCCCTTTCTCTATTTATACCTTCATTTGCTGCTTGTCCTTTGCCTGTGATTCTTGTGTTTCCTGGCTCTGCTGTTCCTGCTATTACCATTGACCTCTGCTTCATATTGACCCTGGCTTGACTGACTATTCTCCTGCTCTGCATTTGTTACCTCGTACACTCCTAGTTTGACTTGGCTCGTCCACCTCTCTGTTGCTCACGGTGTTGCCGTGGGCAACTGCCCTTCTTCCCTTGCTTCTTTTTTCCCTTGTCTTGTTTGATGTGCACATAGTGGGCGTAGGGACCGTCGCCCAGTTGTACTCCGTCGCCTAGGACGGACTGTGCAAGTAGGCAGGGACTGAGTGGCAGGTAGATTAGTGCTCACCTGTCCATCTCCCTACCCCGTCATTACATAATCACAGACCCATATACCTTTTCTACCCTGGTTCCTACACAACTATGGACCCCCTTGAGGTCCTGTCTCAGCAATTACACGGTCTCTCCCTACAGGTCCAAGCCCTTGCTCAGAGGTGCAACCAGCGTGATGCTACCCAGGTAGTGCCCTCCACCTCAGCTCTTGAACCCCACCTCAAGTTGCCTGACCGGTTGTCAGGGGACCGGAAGACTTTTTTCTCCTTTTGGGAGAGTTGTAGGCTCTATTTCCATCTAAGGCCCCACTCCTCAGGTTCTGAGAGCCAGCGAGTGGGTATAATTATGTCTCGGCTCCAGGACAGCCCCCAAGAATGGGCCTTCTCCTTGGCTTCTGACGCCCCTGAACTTTCCTCTGTTGACCTTTTTTTTCTGCTCTCGGGCTCATTTATAACGAGACTGACAAGACTGTCTTTGCCGAGAGTCAGCTGGTGACCTTAAGTCAGGGTAAGAGACCCGTTGAAAAGTACTGTTCTGACTTTAGGAAGTGGTGTGTAGCTTCTCGGTGGAATGACCCTGCCAGTTTAGATTTGATCTGTCGAACGCCCTGAAAGACCTGTTAGTTAGCTATCCCTCTTCTGACTCTCTAGATCAGGTTATGGCTTTAGCGGTACGTCTTGACCGACGTCTCAGGAAACGACGACTTGAACGTTTTTGTGCCTTCTCCTCTGGCTCCCCTATGATGGCTCCCGAGGTTCCGTTGCTTCGTTCTTCCACGGAAAACTCGGATGAACCAATGCAACTCGGGGCCTCCGTGTCTCCCCAACAACGTAGAGAGCTCTGCAGGAAGAATGGTCTCTGCTTCTACTGTGGGGATGACAAGCATCAAGTGAACGACTGTCCTAGGCGCAAGAATAAGCAGCCGGAAAACTTCCGCGCCTAAGTGACCATCGGGGAGGTCGCTTGGGCGCACAGGTATTTCCCGTAAATATGAAACCTAATAAAATCTTGCTTCCCTTTCATGTCTCTTTTGAGGGTAGGTCTGCCACCGGCAGTGCCTTCGTGAATTCAGCGTCTTCTGCTAATATTATGTCTGTGGAATTTGCTATGTCTCTAGCTATGCCATTGATTGATTTACCTAAACCTGTCCCGGTAGTGGGTATCGACTCCACTCCACTTGCTAATGGTTATTCTACGCAGCATACCCCTGTTTTTGAACTCATTGTTGGCTCCATTCATTTGGAGCAGTGTTCTGTACTGGTGATGCAGGGATTATCGTCCGATTCTGTTTTAGGCCTTCCCTGGTTGCAGAGGCATAATCCCACGTTTAACTGGAATACTGGGGATCTTACTAAATGGGGTAATGAATGCATGACGTCCTGTTTTTCTATTCATTTTATTTCTCTCCCTGAGGAGGTGAACACTCTACCTGAGTTTATTCAGGACTTCGCTGATGTTTTGTCTAAAAAGGCCTCCGAAGAGTTACCTCCTCATAGAGAATACGATTGCGCTATCGATTTGGTACCAGGAGCTAAGCTCCCTAAGGGTAGGATATTTAATCTCTCTTGCCCCGAACATGAAGCCATGAGAGAATATATCCAGGAAAGCCTGGCCAAGGGTTAGATTCGCCCCTCTACTTCTCCGGTAGGTGCTGGCTTCTTCTTCGTTCGGAAGAAGCATGGTGGTCTTAGGCCGTGCATTGATTACCGAAACTTGAATAAGGTCACTGTAAGGAACCAGTATCTCCTTCCTTTGATTCCTGATCTCTTCAATCAGGTTCAAGGGGCCCAATGGTTCTCTAAGTTTGATCTTCGGAGGGGGGCTTATAACCTTATCCGAATCAGAGAAGGGGATGAGTGGAAGACTGCGTTTAACACGCCCGAAGGTCATTTTGAATACCTCGTCATGGCCTTTGGGTTGTTTAATGCTCCCGCGGTCTTCCGGAATTTCATAAATGAGATTTTAAGAGACTACCTGGGGGTATTTCTTGTAGTGTACCTTGATGACATATTTGTGTTTTCCAAGGACTGGTCCTCCCACATTGAGCATGTCAGGAAGGTGCTCCAGGCCCTTCGGGAAAACAAACTCTTTGCTAAAACCGAAAAATGTGTGTTTGGGGTGCAGGAGATACCATTTTTGGGTCATATCCTCACTCCTAATGATTTCCGCATGGACCCTACCAAGGTTCAGGCTGTGGCTGAATGGGTCCAACCTGCCTCCCTGAAGGCGTTACAGTGCTTCCTGGGGTTTGCTAATTACTACAGGAGATTTATTGCTAACTTCTCGGTCATTGCCAAGCCTCTTACAGATCTTACTCGCAAAGGTGCTGATCTCCTCCACTGGCCTCCGGAGGCGGTCCAGGGTTTTGAGATCCTTAAGAGGTGCTTTATCTCTGCCCCAGTGCTGATTCAGCCTAACCAAATGGAGTCATTCATCATGGAGGTTGACGCCTCCAAGGTGGGAGTGGGTGCTGTCTTGTCCCAGGGTACCAATTCTGTCACCCATCTCCGTCCCTGTGCCTACTTCGCCAGGAAGTTCTCCCCCACTGAGAGTAACTTTGACGTTGGCAACCGCAAACTCTTAGCCATTAAATGGGCATTTGAAGAGTGGCGCCACTTTTTCTAGGGGGCTAGGCACCAGGTAACGGTCCTTACCAACCACAAGAATCTGGTTTTCCTAGAATCTGCCCGGAGGCTAAACCTGAGACAAGCTCGATGGGCGTTGTTTTTTACTAGATTCAACTTTGTGGTCACCTAAAGGGCTGGGTCTAAAAATAATAAAGCTGATGCACTGTCGTGTAGTTTCATGGCCAGTCCTCCTTCGGAGGAAGATCCTGCATGTGTTTTGCCTCCAGGTATAATCATATCCTCTGTTGATTCTGACTTAGTCTCCGAAATTGCGGCTAATCAAGGTTCAGCTCCCGGGAACCTTCCTGAGAACAAGCTGTTTGTTCCCCTGTAATTCCGGCTAAGGGTACTCAGGGAAAATCATGACTCTGCACTTTCTGGCCATCCAGGCATCCTGGGTACCAAGCACCTCATTTCTAGAACCTATAGGTGGCCTGGGTTGCCTAATGATGTTAAGGCCTACGTCGCCGCTTGTGAAATTTGTGCTAGGTCCAAGACTCCCAGGTCCCGACCAGCGGGCTTACTATGTTAGTAGACCGCTTCAGTAAGATGTGCCACTTTGTGCCCCTCAAGAGACTACCCAATTCCAAAACGTTAGCTACCTTGTTTGTCAATCACATCCTGCGTCTCCATGGGCTTCCTGTCAATATTGTTTCTGACAGAGGGGTACAATTTGTTTCATTGTTTTGGAGAGCTTTCTGTAAGAAGTTGGAGATTGATCTGTCCTTCTCCTCGGCCTTCCGTCCTGAAACTAATGGCCAAACGGAGAGGACTAATCAGTCTCTAGAACAATATTTAAGGTGTTTTATCTCTGACTGTCAATATGATTGGGTCTCCTTCATTCCCCTCGCCGAATTTTCCCTTAATAACCGGGTCAGTAACTCGTCAGGGGTCTCCCCCTTTTTCTGTAATTTTGGGTTTAATCCACGGTTCTCCTTCGTTTCACCTGGTGGTTCCAACAATCCCGAGGTAGATGTCGTTCATCGGGAACTGTGCACAGTCTGGGCCCAGGTTCAGAAGAACCTTGAGGCGTCCCAGAGCATACAAAAGACTCAGGTAGATAAAAGGCGTTCTACCAACCCCTTGTTTTTGGTCGGGGATCTGGTGTGGCTGTCTTCAAAAATTTGCGCCTTAAAGTTCCATCCCAAAAATTTTCTCCCTGGTATATAGGGCCGTACAAGGTCATTAAGGTCGTCCTTAACCCTGTCTCCTTCCGGCTGGAGTTACCCCCGTCCTTTCAAATACACGACGTGTTTCATGCCTCCCTCCTGAAACGCTGCTCCCCGTCCTTGGCTCCCTCGAGGAAACCTCCGGTCCCTGTTCTCACCCCTGAAGGGGTAGAATTCGAGGTGGCCAAGATTGTGGACAGCAGGATGGTCCAAGGCACCCTCCAGTACCTGGTCCATTGGAGAGGATTCGGGCCTGAGGAGAGGACTTGGGTACCCGCCCGGGAAGTTCACGCTGGGTTATTGCTCAGGAGGTACCATTTTCGGTTCCCCAATAAGCCAGGTCCACCTAGGAAGGGTCTAGTGGCCCCTCATAAAAGGGGGGGGGGTTACTGTAAAGGATCTGCCAGACACAGCTTCTGTGTCGATGCCCGTGGTTAATCAGTCTGCATCTGCTCCTAGGTCTGATAGAGTGACTCGATCTGCTGCCACTCAGGCTGGTAGGCTGAGGAGTGGGAGAACCTATCACAGCCTGGCCAGACAGTTCTAGCTCCCGCCCACGGTCTATGTATACCGTCATTTGCTTCTTGTCTTTGCCTGTGATTATCTCTTGTTTCCTGGCTCTGCTGTTCCAGCTATTACCATTGACCTCTGCTTCATATTGACCCTGGCTTTACTGACTACGCTCCTGCTCTGCTTTTGGTACCTCATACACTCCTGGTTTGACTCGGCTCGTTCACTACTCTTGTTGCTCACGGTGTTGCCGTGGGCAACTGCCCCATTTCCCTTAGCTTCTATGTACCCTTGTCTGTTTGTCTGTCATGCACATATTGAGCGTAGGGATCGTCGACCGGTTGTACGCCTAGGACGGGTCGTGCAAGTAAGCAGGGACTGAGTGGCGGGTAGATTAAGGCTCACCTGTCTGTCTCCCTACCCCGTCATTACACTCTGCTGCCGAAAAGCGTGAAATAGTGCAATACCTTGGGCAAGGTATGAAAACATTGGATATTTCAAGAAAACTTAAGCGTGATCATCGTACTGTGAAAAGATTTGTGGCTGATTCAGAGCACAGACGGGTTCGTTCAGATAAAGGCATAATGAGGAAGGTTTCTGCCAGACAAATTAATAGGATTAGGAGAGCAGCTGCTAAAATGCCATTGCAAAGCAGCAAAAAGGTATTTGAAGCCGCTGGTGCCTCTGGTGTCCCGCAAACCTCAAGGTGTAGGATCCTCCAGAGGTTTGCAAGTGTGCATAAAGCTATTATTCTGCCACCCGTAAACAATGCTCACAAGTAGAAACAGTTGCAGTGGACTCAGAAATACATGAAGACTAATTTTCAAACCGTGTTGTTTACTGATGTGTGCCGTGCAACCCTGGATGGTCCAGATGGATGGAGTAGTGGATGGTTGGTGAATGGCCACCATGTCCCAACAAGGCTGCGACGTCAGCAAGGAGGTGGCGGAGTCATGTTTTGGGCTGGAATCATGGGGAGAGAGCTGGTAGGCCCCTTTAGGGTCCCTGACTGTGTGAAAATGACCTCTGCAAAGTACGTAGAGTTTATGACTGACCACTTTCTTCCGTGGTACAAAAAGAAGAACCATGCCTTCCGTAGCAAAATTATCTTCATGCATGACAATGCACCATCTCGTGCTGCAAAGAATACCTCTGTGTCATTGGCTGCTATGGGCTAATAGGAGAGAAACTCATGGTGTGGTCCCCATGTTCCCCTGACCTCAACCCTATTGAGAACCTTTGGAGCATCCTCAAGCAAAATATCTATGAGGGTGGGAGGCAGTTCACATCAAAACAGAAGTTCTGGGAGGCTGTTCTGACATCCTGCAAAGATATTCAAGCAGAAACTGTCCAAATACTCACAAATTCAATGGATGCAAGAATTGTGAAGGTGATATCAAAGAAGGGGTCCTATGTTAACATGTAACTTGGCCTGTTAAGTTTTTTTTGATTGAAAGAGCTTTTGATTTCTGTAAATATGACCTCCTGATGCTGCAAATTCAACAAATTACCATTTTTGTTCTCTTTACGACCTTTAAAATGTTTTGATCTCTGTTGTGCATAATAATTTGAAACAGTGCATTTTGAGTTTTTTACTTCTAAAAAAAATCTGTTATCATTAGGAGATTTGTTCAATAAAATTTGCATTATACTCCAACGGTCGATGGCTTGAAGATTATACTGACTGTCATTTGCATCGACTATTTAGGAAAATCAGCGAAAAATAACATTTGCATAATAATTTGGAACGCGGTGTATCTGCTACACGCAGGCTGGTTTACAGACTCCTCAGAGCTCACTCTACCAGAGCCGTATCCACGTTATGGGCAGAGAAAAGCTGCATTCCAATCGATCAGATTTGCAGAACAGCCTCCTGGACCTCTCCACATACGTTTGTAAAACATTATAAGCTAGACATCAGAAAAGATTGAGAAACGGCTTTTGGTCGAGCGGTCATTTTGTCCGCAATTCAGGAAGACCCACCCAAAAATGGTTGCGTGCTACATCCCCATGGGTGCTGCTGCTGAGGCCGTCAAGGAAAGTGTAATTTCTACTTACTGTAAATTCTCTTTCCTTTAGTCCTAGCAGCAGCACTGCTTTCCCCACCAATAAAATGTTTTCAATAGACCTTGAGTCGTTGTAGGTTTTTTTTTCTTTTACTGTAACAAATACACAAGGTGACCAGCTGTGAGGCTAGCTCTTAGGCCTTATTCACACGAATGTATAATACGTCCGTGCTACGCGCGTGGAAATCACGCGTGTCGCATGGACCTATGTTACTGAATGGGGCCGTTCAGACTGTCAGTGAATTTTACGCAGCGTATGTGCGCTGCGTGAAACGCACAACATGTCCTATATTTGTCCGTGTTTTGCGCTGCACGCACCCATTGAAGTCAATGGGTGCGTGCAAATCGCGCTCGGCACACGGAAGTACTTCCGGGTGCCGTGCGTGATTCGCGCAACAGCAGTAAAAACAATGAATGAAAACAGAAAAGCACCATGTGCTTTTCTGTTTCTAAACATAAAACGAGAGTGTCATCATGATGCCGGCTGCGTGAAAATCACGCAGCCGCACACCATATGCTGATGACACGGACCTTTTGTGCGCACAAAACGCAGTGTTCTTTGCGTGCGCAAAACGGACACGTCCGTGTAAATAAGGCCTTATAGTGTAGCCAATTAATTCAAATAAATTGATACCAACTGTCCTATATTCTAGGAGGATAGAATATCCCCATGGGTGCTGCTGCTAGGACTTAGGGTATGTTCACACGGCTTAGCAAATTCCATCTGAAATGACGGAGCTGTTTTCAGGCGAAAACAGCTCCTGATTTTCAGACTTTTTTGTAACTACCCACGTTTTTCGTGCCGTTTTTTACGGCCGTTTTTTGGAGATGTTTTTCAATGGAGTCAATGAAAAACAGCTCCAAAAACGTCCCAAGAAGTGACAAGCACTTCTTTGATGCGGGCGTCTTTTTATGCGCCGTCTTCTGACAGTGACGCGTAAAATTTCACCTCGTGGGAACAGAACATCGTAAAACCCATTGAAAGCAATGGGCAGATGTTTGTAGGCGTAATGGAGCCGTTTTTTCAGGCGTAATTCGAGGCGTAAAATGCCCGAATTACGTCTGAAAACACTGCGTGTGAACATGCCCTCAAGGAAGGAGAATTTACGGTAAGTAGAAATTACACTTTCTTCTGTTTAGTTTCCGTTCCTGCTTTTGGCTTAAAAAAATCCATGCAAACGCTGCAGCAAATCTGCACAGTGTGAAAAAGGCCTATGGCTACATTCACACACTGCAGAATTTGGTGCAAAAAATCTCCATCAAAACCACAAGTAAACGCATATAATTCTGCAGGTAAAATCCGTACCTAAGGCCTCATTTACACGAGCGTAATATACGCGCGTGCGACGCGCGTGCTTTTCACGCGTGTCGTACGCACCTATATTAGTCTATGGGGCAGTGTAGACGATGCGTGAATTTTGCGCAGCGCGAGTGCGTTGCGTAAAACTCACATGTTCTATAATCGTGCGTTTTTCGCGCATCACGCACCCATTGAAGTCAATGGGTGCATGAAAACCACGCATGCCGCACGGAAGCACTTCCGTGCGAACTGCGTGATTCGCGCAAGAGCTGTCAAAAGGATGAATGTAAACAGAAAAGCACCAAGTGTTTTTCTGTTTACAAACATCCAAACGGAGTGTCAAATTAGAGATGAGAGCACCGAACTTCACCGGGTTCGGCCGAACTCGTTTTGACCGAACCCGGCAAAAAATGTTCGGGTACGCGACGGCAGGAGACAGTCACTGTCCACGGTGCTGAAAGAGTTAAACTGGTTCAGCACCATGGACAGTGACTTCCGATCACAATATACATGAACGTGTAAAAAAAAAAAGAAGTTCTGACTTAGGGTATGTTCACACGGCCTATTTACGGACGTAATTCGGGCATTTTTGCCCCGAATTACGCCCGAAAATGGCGCCTCAATAGCGCTGACAAACATCTGCCCATTGAAAGCAATGGGCAGACGTTTGTCTGTTCACACGAGGCATATATTTACGCGCCGCTGTCAAATGACGGCGCGTAAATAGACGCCCGCGTCAAAGAAGTGACCTGTCACTTCTTTGGCCGTAATTGGAGCCGCTATTCATTGACTCCAATGAATAGCAGCGCTAATTACGGCCGTAATTGACGCGGCGTTCAAGCGCCTGCACTTGCCGGTACGGCTGAAATTACGGGGATGTTTTCAGGCTGAAACATCCCCGTAATTTCAGCCGTTACGGACCCCCGCCGTGTGAACATACCCTTACCGATAAAACTCCCGGCTTCTTCCTCCAGTCCGACCTCCCGGGATGACAATTCAGTCCAAGTGATAGCTGCAGCCAATCACAGGCCAAGCACAGCCTGCAGCCAATCACAGGCTGCAGTGGTCTCATGGACTGCCGCGTCATCCTGGGAGGTGGGGCCGGATGACAAGAGAGGGACGCGTCACCAAGGCAACGGCCGGGAGACCGGATTGGAGGAAGCAGGAAGTTCATGGTAAGTATGAACGTCTTTTTTTGATTCACAGGTTGGTGTATATTGTGATCGGAACTCACTGTCAAGGGTGCTGAAAGAGTTACTGCCGATCAGTTAGCTCTTTCAGCACCTTGGACAGTGACGGGCGTCGACTAGCCTCATCTCTATGATGGCGGCTGCGCGAAAATCACGCAGCCGCGCATCATACACGGATGACACACGGAGCTGTCAAATGCCTTTTGCGCGCGCAAAACGCACACGCTCGTGTAAATCAGGCCTAAAGCCTTATTCACATGAACGTGTGCGTTTTGCGCGCGTTGCTGTACCGTGTGTCAACTGTATTTGGTGCGTGGTTGTATGATTTTCGCACATATGGCATCGTTATGACACTCTGTTTTTATGTCTAGAAACAGAAATGAAGGAGGTGGTTTTATTTTTAACAACTGTTGCGCGAATCACGTGCAGCACACGGAAGTGCGTCCGTGTGCAGCGTGTGATTTTCATGCATTGACTTCAATGGGTGCGTGATGCGCTAAAAACGCTCAACTATAGGACAAGTCGTGAGTTTCATGCAGCGGACACATGCTGCGTGAAAATCACGGACTGTTTGAACGGCCCCATTGAGTTACATAGGTCCGTGCGTATCACGGACGTTAAATACGCATGTGTGAATAAGGCCTAATATTGTGTTTTTTAAATGTGTTTTCAGGTGCGGTTTTTACAATTTGATGCTAAATAAGGGCTTTTTTATGCTACAAATTTTGGTGCATTTTTTTAAACTAATCAAATACAATTCGGAAGCGGAAACGCAAGATAAGTTACGCACTGCAGGTCAACTTACGTGCATGAAAAAAAATCTGCAACGTGTTTACTTTGCTGGTACTGTATTACGCTACAGAGTTGCCGCACAAAAATATGCGCGGCGAATCCTCAAGTAATACTCATCCTGTACATTTGGCCTAGGGGTGCAGTCACACGCTGTAGATTTCAGAAATTTTTTGCGACTGAAAATCCGTTTCGTTCATTTGAATGAAACTTGCAGAAATGTATGCACCTGCTGCAGAAAGAACCCCATTCAGATGAATGGATCTTTTTAATACATGATTGAAATCCTCACTCTTTATCATTTGGCACCATGTCCCACATCGTCCTTTTTTTATTTAATGCCAGGGTCACACACAAATTTTTGATGCTGTTTTTGGCTACATTTTTGTTCGTGGGGAAACTCCTTTAACCCCCATTGCAAATTCGGTTTATTAGCACAATGTATAAACTTTCAACTGTTTGCAAAAAAATAATCAAACAAGAAAAATTTAAATAGTTCAATACAACTAATATAACAAGTGGTTTCTCCAATTTCAACACAAAATGCCACTTTTAATGACTACTGCAGTCTTGGAATTATTCAACCCCTTCATGATAAGCGTCTTTAGGACTCAGTAGAGCACCCTTTTGCTGTTATGACTTGCTGCAAACGTGATGGCCTCCAGTTCACTAATATTCTTGGGTTTGCGTGCTACAACCACCTTCTACTAATCCCACCAAAAAGTCGGACCACTGTGACATCCACTCCAGAATCTTCCACAACTTCTTCTGAAGCCATGCCTTGGTGGACTTTAAGGTATGCTTGGGATCACTGTTGGAAGATCCAATGACCAGTGATGAATCATGTATCACAGTCTGACGGATGAATCTGGGTTTGGCGGATGCCAGTAGAATGCTGCCTACCACAATGCATAGTGCCTACTGTAAGAGATAATAGTCTGGGGCTCTTTTTCAGGGCTTGGGCTAGGTCTCTTACTTTCAGTAAAGGGTAATGTTAATACCACAGCATACCAAGATATTTTGGACAATTGTATGCTTCTAACTTTGTGGGAAGAGTTTGGGGTTCGGCCCTTTTTTATTCCAGCATGACTCTGCCCCAGTGCGCAAAGCAAGGTCCATAAAGTCATGGTTGCATGAGTTTGGTCCTCAACCCCATCAAACACCTTTGGGATAAAATAGAACGGAGATTGCGAACCAGGCCCTCTCATCCAACATTAGTATCTGATCTCACAAATGCTCTTCTGGATGAATGGGCAAAAATTCCCACAGACACACTCCAAAGTCTTGTAGATATCCTTCCCAGAAGAGTGGAAGCTGTTTTGGCTGCAAAGGGGGACCAACTCCATGTTAATGCCTATGGATTTAGAATGGAATGTCATAAAAGCTGTAGGTGTAAAGCGTAGGTGACCCAATATAGTCCATATAGTGTACTTTTGACCATATAAATATACCACTGTCTATGATACTGCTTAATACAATTTAATTTCCGCATAGATCCACATATAGAAAAGGCTTTGCTAATAAAAATTTGCTTTTTTCTGTAGTAAATATACAAGTACTATGTATTGCTGCCATTGTAGGTTTATACTATACATGACGATGTATTCTTTATAGCCAGATAACGTTCAACAAATTCATTTATCCCAGTTGGTACTGTAGAAGGCAAGATTCCTCATGCTTCATGCATCCTGTCTGCCAAAAACTTGTCACAATTAGAGTCTGTTCACCGAGTTGAGGACACTGGGAAGCCAATAGTGCATGTGTATTCTACTAGGACATGAGTATGTATAGCTGGAACACCAGACGGACGTCTTCCCAAACATGCTGTTCTTATAAGTGATGTATTATTTGCATATGACAGCGAAACAGATGGGAGAGGATTTAACTCTCTCTAACTCTCTTAGCCACGTAAATTAGATTTGTACTGAAAAATGGAAGTGATTTAAAATGTAAACTATTTTATCAGTACTGACCTCTAATAAAAAGCTGATCAAAATAGTAAATCTAGGGGATACACAAGTGCACAGATGTCCAATACGTTATACATTACTATACTTACTTTTGGGACCATTTCAAATTTTAATGGAAATGCACTTTTACACCACTTTCTCTATTGACCATTATGTTTAAACAGTGGTAGAACCTCTGCACTCGTAGAGTAAGGCTATGTTCACACGGAGTATTTTGATGAGTTTTTTGTTGCGGAAACCGCGTCACAAAACTCGTCAAAAACGGCCCGAAAATGCCTCCCATTGATTTCAATGGGAGGCGTCGGCGTCTTTTTCCCGCGAGCAGTAAAACTGCCTCGCGGGAAAAAGAAGCGACATGCCCTATCTTCGGGGGTTTCCGCCTCTGACCTCCCATTGACTTCAATGGGAGGCAGAGAAAGTGTATTTCACTGTGTTTTATGCCCGCGGCGCTCAATGGCCGCGGGCGAAAAACGCCGCGAAAAACTCCGAAAATCGGCGTGCAGGGAGAGGAAAATCTGCCTCAAACTTCCAAACTGAATTTTGAGGCAGATATTCCTCCTGCAAAATACTCCGTGTGAACATAGCCTAAGTCTGACAAAAGTACATACTTTAGTAAATAATAGACCTCCATAAGGCTATATAAGGCCCTGTTCACATCAAGGTTTTTGTTTATGTTTATAGTGTACATCGGAAAAGCGCGAAACATACATGCTAAACGTGTCCATAGGGCTCCATTATCAGACAGAGGCCAAAAGAGTGTCCTTTTGGCCTCAGTTTGGCCAGTATACGTCAGTATACCGCAAAAAAAAATGTATAGAATAGCATAGTAGTCCCGCAGAGTCTAGTAAAAAAAAGTATAAATTAATACGTTTTTTTTAACATGATAGAATATGGGCGACTGATGACACTGTATGGAATCCATCACAGGAATACGGAAAGCATATATATGCTTTGAGCTTTTCAATAGCTTTTCGTGCTATTATAGTATATTGGTGGCAGATGCGCCAAATGAATGCCTAAGTGTCATTCGCCTCCCATAGACTATAGTGATATGTGTTTAACGTAAACATCATGAAAAGGGTTATAAAAGTTCTTGACATATCTGTTAGGCCTCATTTACACGAGCGTATTATACGCGCGTGCGACGCGCGTGCTTTTCACGCGTGTCGTACGCACCTATAATAGTCTATGGGGCTGTTTAGACGATGCGTGAATTTTGCGCAGCGTGAGTGCGTTGCGTAAAACTCACGACATGTTCTATATTCTTGCGTTTTTCACGCAACACGCACCCATTGACTTCAATGGGTGCGTGAAAACAACGCATGCCACACTGACGGTCCTGCGTTGCATGCGCGAAAATCACGCAAGAGCTGTCAAACTCCTGAATGTAAACAGAAAAGCACCACGTGCTTTTCTGGTTACAAACATCCAAACGGAGTGTCAAATTAGAGATGAGCGCACCGAACTTCACCGGGTTCGGCAAAACTCGTTTTGACCGAAACCGGTAAAAAATGTTCGGGTACGCGACGTCAGGAGACAGTCTCTGTCCACGGTGCTGAAAGCGTTAAACTGGTTCAGCACCATGGACAGTGACTTCCGCTCCGAAAATCCATGAACCTGTAAAAAAAAAAAGACGTTCTGACTTACCGATAACTCCGGTCCGACCTCCCGGGATGACAGTTAAGTCCAAGTGACAGCTGCAGCCAATCACAGGCCAAGCACAGGCTGCAGCCAATCACAGGCTGCAGCGGTCTCATGGACTGCGGCGTCATCCTGGGAGGTGGGGCCGGATGACGAGAGAGGGACGCGTCACCAAGGCAACGGCCGGGAGACCGGACTGGAGGAAGCAGGCAGTTCATGGTAAGTTTGAACATCTTTTTTTATTCACAGGTTGGTGTATATTGTGATCGGCATTCACTGTCGAGGGTGCTGAAAGAGTTACTGCCGATCAGTTAGCTCTTTCAGCACCTTGGACAGTGACGGGCGTCGACTAGCCTCATCTCTATGATGGCGGCTGCGCGAAAATCACGCAGCCGCGCATCATACACGGATGACACACGGAGCTGCCAAGTGCCTTTTGCGCGCGCAAAACGCAGCGTTTTTTGCGCGCGCAAAACGCACACGCTCGTGTAAATGAGGCCTTAAATGGATACCATTGTATCATATACGTGACAGATGCCACACAGCCTTTGTTTAGCATAGCCTAAGCTTCAGGAGCTTTTTCCAACGTATATGCCAAAAAACGAGAGGTGAGCATAGCCTTACTTTGTTATGCCTTTTTCCTCCTGTAAGGACTGATAGTATAAACAAGGGGCTCATGGCGGTATATATTTAAAAAGGATTGTTCAAAAGTGGAAACGATGTACAATGTAAAGTTCCAAATAACAGTCTTTTGTCTTGTTATTGTATTTTAAGTCATTTCGCAGCCAAAAACACTGGGAGGTTCGACATGCCACTTCCGCCCCCTTTCAGGTGCCCCTTAAATAAGAGCTGTTGGAGTGTTTTCTTATTTATTAAGTTGGGCAACAGGAGATTCGTTTCAACCACCCAAACACTGCAGCTCTACTCACTAATTCTGGGAACACTGCACACTTGCATGGCCATCACCAAGCCCACCATGACATAGACAATGGTAAGTTTTTTGTTTTTTTTGTAGATACAAATACAGTAACCCCTAAAGTTATAGAATTAAGCTTCCCTCACCTGGTATGCAAAAGAGCAGCTTATCCTGGCACAGGTAGAGAGCAGTACAATAAATGTAACACTACCTCAGGGAGGCGCCACTACAAAATCATTCAATGGAAAACCATTAACTCTATTTATCTCAATGTCATGTACTGATTTACAGCCGTTTTAGCAGTGAAATTAACATTTTGATTGGTTGAATCTTCCAGCCAATGGAATGCACCACAGATAGGCATTGTCTGTGCCACTGAAAGTTCCATGTACTGTAGTTTCAAGTTATGTTGTAAAGGCCATTGTAAGTTGCAAATATTGTAACTGGACCACTACATATGAATATATTTTATAAACATAGACTAAATGGTTTATAAATATTAGTTGGATGGAACAAATGACTTGCAATCACTGTTATTAAATATTTTCTTTCTATTATAACATTCCAAATAGCCACTAAATAGATGCGTAATGATTAATACGAACCAGCATGTCTTGTTATTGTGCCTTCCTTTAAACTATGTACATATTTGACCTTTGCCTCCTTTTAATAACTAGGTCTAATTTCCATATCTAAGAACCAGATATAAAGAGAAGTGTGTGGGAGAGATCTAAATAGCTAGTAGTACATGTGAAGTACGCACAGCAAATACTTCTGTAAAGTAAATGACACAGACAATACGATATGTATCAAAAGGTCATTTTTTCTACCGTTTGTGGTAGTGTCTTATTGAATATAAGAAGCGAGCATCACAAGGGCTGTGTTTGAAGTCTCATGGTCATCAAACAGATTGTTTCTCTATTTTGCTTTAAAGAGTACCTAAACTTTCAAATGACTTTTCATACTAAGCTGTCATATGTGTGTACATGAGGAATTACACTATTTCTGGCTATTATATTACTTGTATTTTTTAAGCATTTATCCCATCTTCGGGCTCTAATTCTCCGTTTTCTCTGAGTTAGTGGGAGCAGCCTAACTGCTGTGATGTCTTCTATACACTGCAAACAGAGAAGAGGACATCCATCTAACCTACATATCTCTCACATACACTATATGGACAAAAGTATTGGAACACACCTCTTAATCATTGAATTCAGTTGTTTTATTCAGTCCTATTGCTACAGGTGTATAAAATCCAGCACTTAGCCATACAGTCGCCTTTACAAACTTTTGTGAAAGAGTGGGTCGTTCTAAAGAGCTCACTAAATTCGAGCGTGGTACTGTAATAGGATACCATCATTGGAACAAGTCAGGTCGGGAATTTTTTTTCCTCCTAGATATTGCACGATCAATTGTGAGTGATATTATTGCAAAGTGGAAGCATTTAGGAACCACAGCAACACAATGTGGCAGACCACGTACAGTTACAGATCGGGGTCACTGAGTGCTTAGACGCATAGTGCATAAAAGTCGAGTGGCAAGGCGACAGATGGAGTGGTGTAAAGCACGCCGCCACTGGACTCTGGAAACGTGTTCTGTGGAGTAACGAATCACGCTTCTCTATCTGCCTGTCTGATGGATAAGTCTGGGTTTGGTGAATGTCAGGAGAACGTTACCTGCCTCACTGCATTCTGCCAACTGTAAAGTTTGGTGAAGGAGGAATAATTCTATGGGATTGTTTTCAAGGGTTTGGCCTAGGCCCCTTAGTTCCAGTGAAGGGAAATCTTAATGCTTCTGCATCAAAATACAATTGTATGCTTCCAACTGTGTGGGAACAGTTTGGGGAAGGCCCTTTTCTGTTCAAGCACGACTATGCCCCAGTGCATAAAGCAAGGTCCATGAAGAGATGGTTGGGTGAGTTTAGTGTGGAAGTACTTGACTGGCCCATACAGAGCCCTGACCTCAGCGTCATCAAACATCTTTGGGATGAACTAGAACGGAGATTGCGAGCCAGGCCCTCTCGCCCACCATAAGTGTCTGACCTCACAAATGCTCTTCTGGACGAATGGGCAAAAATTCCCACAGAAACACTCCAAAATCCTGCAGAAAGCTTTCCAGAAAGGTGGAAGCTGTTTTAGCTGCAAAGGGGGACCAACTCCGTATTAATGCCTATGGATTTAGAATGGGATGTCATAAAAGCTCATGTAGGTGTAATGTGTAGGTGTCATAATACTCTGTGTCTTTCTCAGACTGGGTTCATATGTTGCTGTTAAAATGTGTTATTTTTTTGCCACAAGTGTACAAAGCACAGTTTTCTTGCAGTTTTGGCAAAAAATGCCTTTTGAATGCGACAGGTGAAAGTAGCCTTACTCTGCTCCTGCTCTCCCCTCCACAGACTTTTATGAGCTGTAAACTTATCCGTCATTGAGCTGAAATTCCGTCTTGCCTCAGACAAGAAGGAGAAAGCAGTAATATCAGAGCAAGCGAACAGTTGCTGGGGACAGTTGCTGCTAAGTTTCTTAATTTATTATTCCTGAGCAATGTCACATACGTGTGTCCGTAGTCACCTCACCTCACACGGAGTGCCTACCTGCTCCATAATACGGCCCCGTAGGAAATTCATGTACTGCCTTATAGGCATTGGTGAGATGTATTGCACTAGCAATATCACTTAAAACATGTTCTCAACCTAAAAGGTCACATTTCTGATAAAAATTTACATGACCTTGGCAACACATAAATGAGATATAGTTACTAAAATGTGTATGTCATTGGGATTGAATAGTATTTTATGATTGTGTTTATGTTGTAAAAACGTAATTGTTTTATGAGGCCCAGTTCACACAGAGTATTTTGACGCTGACTTTGACATTGGAAACCGCCTCCCATTGATTTAAATGGGAGGCGGAGGCGTTTTTTTATCTGCGGCATTCTCTTTCTTGCTGCGTTTTCGCCTCTGACCTCCCATTGAAATCGATGGTAGGCAGAAAAAGCGTTTATCGCTACGCTTTCTGCCCGTGGCGCTCAATGGCTGCAGGCGAAAGACGCTGCGAAAATCACGGCAAGAAATTGCAGGCATATTTTTCTCAGTGTGAACAGGACCTTATAGTTCATTCATTTGTGATGAATTCTGACACACACACTTACACTTTTGGCTCCGAGGATACCACCGCCCGCTTACCCACACACCAGGACTAACTCTCTCTGGACTACCTTTTAAACTAAGAACATTAAACTTGGAAACCCGCTTCCATTTTAAACCTCACGCAGCGCTGGTCCACATCTCTCCTTTCCTTACACACACTTACACACACATATCTGTTTTTCTTTTTGATGGTTGATGCCCCCTTGCTAGAGCAAATGTGTATAACATTGTTTGCCATTTTCACGATCCTTGATAATAATTGATGCATTCTTAAAAAAATTTCATGCGCTGCAATTTAGAAACCAGCTATATTTTATATATCATTGTAATGTAGTAAAACAGTATATGCATAAACATTACCTGTTTTAGGAAGAAATATTTGGGCAGGTTTTAATGTGGGAAAAATTCTCCATAATAGGTGTCTGTTAATCAATAGAAACGGATAGTGCTGCAGATATTGTCATCTATGTCAGTGGTGCAGGCATCATCCAGTTACCATGGCTACAGCGAGATTAAAAATTTGATTTTAAATGCAAAGTTTTATATCTTTGTCCAACTTCAGAGTGTTAATTTTTTTCTTATTTCAAACCAGAAGTCAGCCGCTCTTATGTAAATGTACGTATATAAAGATGAGGGGCACTAATTCTGCAATATTACCATAATTTTATACTGGAGAAATAGAACAACAGACTTGAGAAATACTAACTGGCAGTGTTTTCTTCTGGTGACAGACACCTTGATGGTACCAGATGGACCCCATTGTAAGTCAACGGGGTCCATTGTGCCCTGTGTAAACCATCATATGACAGATCCGGCACTACATTGCGGTATAAGTTACAAACAGAAACTACAATGTAGATGTGAACAGAGATGTAAGGCCCTATTACACGGGCCAATGATCATATGAACGCTCATTCCCGACCATTGCCCTGTGTAAACAGGGCAACGATGAGCCGATGAACGGCTGATCTGCTCTTTTATCCAGAAATAAAAATCATCATTGTCGGCAGCACATCTCCCTGTGTAAACATGGAGATGCGCTTCTGACATGATTCAAATGTATGGGGACGAGAGATCGGAGTAACGACCACTCATCCTTATACATAAGCAATCATTGCTCCGTGTGAAAGGACTCTTACGTAATAGATGAAAAGAGAAAACAGGGAGAAGGAGGACAACGGCGCTCCTCTAAGGTGATATTGTATGGACTAGGAGTCAAAAGCAGTAAAAGATGAGTTCCGTCACTCACCTGACAGCGTTGTGCAAGGGTAGGCACACCACTACTGCTTTGCATGGAAGATGATGATCTTTGTAGATGCCGGCTGCCACCCGCTGCTATCCCACTGGTGAAAACCTCTATGCCCGGGGAGACTAATACAGGAAGTGGAGGAAAAGTTGCAGCTTTCGGGACACTGCGCCTGACAGGTAAGTACTCAAACGATGTATATATTTCAGTATTTTTGGTATTTTTATTTCAAATAACACTACGCGTTTCAGGACTGGACAGGTCCCACTGTCACGGTGCGGGGTGTGGACCCACTGGGCCGTACCGCGTAGCAGGGTAGCAGCTGGCCAACAAGGTACAAAACAATGTCTATAGTTCTGAACGGGTACCTGAGGCAATGTAGACAGTGGCAGGAGCATGACTTGACTTTCACAGCAGGTGACACCGCGGATGCAGCGGGAAGACACGACTTGACTTTCACAGCAGGTAACGATAGCATGGGATACAGGGTACAGGCAGCAGGAACGGGTAACACTGGGAACTGGAAGACACTGGGAGACCTTTAGCAAGACAAACTAGGGTATACAACAACGCTCAGGCAAGGAACCAGTGAGCAGGGCCCCTTATTATAGTCCAGCAGCCATTTGGGCTGATAATTGATCTTAGACAGCTGGACACGTACTGGCCCTTTAAGGCCGTGTACGCGCGGGCGCGCGCGCCCTGCGGGACACAGTCAGAGGACCCGGAAGAGAGTGCCGGCGTCTCCCTGGAGGGAGCGAACACAGAGAAGAGAGACGTCCATGGCCTGGATCGGAAAGGGGTAAGTCAGAACGGAGACACCCGGCCATAGACGTAACAGTATCCCCCCTCTTACGCCCCCTCTTCTTGGGACCAGAGTGGGAAAGAAACTTCTTCACAAGGACAGGGGCATCGATGTTCTCCTCTGGCTCCCAAGACCTCTCCTCTGGACCAAATCCCCTCCAATCCACCAGGTAAAACGTCCTGCCTCCTACTTTCTTGGTGGCCAGGATCTCCCTCACTTCGAAAGTTCCGGATGAACCGCCAGGAGCCACTGCGGAACTAGGAGTCCTGGAGTAGAGGTTCAGAACCACAAGTTTTAGCAAGGAGACGTGGAAGGAGTTAGGGATCTTGAGGGTAGGAGGCAGTCAAAGCTTGTACGACACATGATTGATCTGTAGTAAAATCTCGAAGGGTCCAAGGAACCTGGGAGCAAATTTGCAAGATGGCACCCGTAGCCGGATATTCCTAGAAGACAGCCAGACCTTTGTACCTGCAAGAAACTGGGGAGGTTCTCGTCTTCTAGTGTCTGCCTTTCTCTTCATGCGGTCCACCGCCAGCAGAATAGAAGATCGTGTCTGCTGCCATATCTGCAGAAAGTTCATGAAGGTAGAGTCGGCTGCAGGAACCTGAGACATAGTAGAGCCGGGCAGGGGTATTTGAGGATGTTGACCGTATACTATGAAGAATGGACTGGAGGTGTAGCAGGAGGGTCGATCGGAGGAGCTTGACTTGGAGTGGTGACGGAAGTAACTAGCACACCAAGATGCTGTGCCATGGAGTCTACTGCCACAATGAGTTGATCCTGTCGTGCTTGAATTGGCCAGCGGGGTCCATGGCCTGAGCGTACTGTCACGCGTGGGGTGTGGACCCACTGGGCCGTACCGCGTAGCGGGGTAGCAGCTGGCCAACAAGGTACAAAACAATGTCTATAGTTCTGAACGGGTACCTGAGGCAATGTAGACAGTGGCAGGAGCACGACTTGACTTTCACAGCAGGTGACGCCGCGGATGCAGCGGGAAGACACGACTTGACTTTCACAGCAGGTGACGCCGCGGATGCAGCGGGAAGACACGACTTGACTTTCACAGCAGGTAACGCCGCGGGTGCAGCGGGAAGACACGACTTGACTTTCACAGCAGGTAACAATAGCACGGGATACAGGGTACAGGCAGCAGGAACGGGTAACACTGGGAACTGGAAGACACTGGGAGACCCTTAGCAAGACAAACTAGGGTATACAACAACGCTCAGGCAAGGAACCAGTGGGCAGGGCCCCTTATTATAGGCCAGCAGCCATTTGGGCTGATAATTGATCTTAGACAGCTGGACGCGTACTGGCCCTTTAAGGCCGTTCACGCGCGGGCGCGTGCACTGCGTGACACAGTCCGAGGACCCGGAAGAGAGTGCCGGCGTCTCCCTGGAGGGAGCAAACGCCGAGAAGAGAGACGTCCATGGCCGGGATCGTCAAGGGGTAAGTCAGAACGACGACCCCCGGTCATAGACGTAACACCCTTCCTCAGGCTCATACCTGGTATGAAGAGGGTCTCCCACTCAGGACCCCGTCTATAACCCACAACAGAGAGTGACTGCAAAGAACCAATGCCAGACTCAGCGCCACCATGCATTACATGTTTGTCCATTCATTTGGATGGGTGCTGTGTAATACCACATTTCTGCAGAGGGAATTTATCCCAAGATGATGGCCGTGGCGACTTCCTTTCAAGAAGCGTTTGTCCACATGGGTACTCATATCTGGTATATTTATGAACACATTATATCATTTTATTTCAATCTACTGATAGCTCCAGCATTTCCCTTAATTTGTCTTCAGGACTTAAAATATAATAGACTTATTTTATGCTATTTATGTCTTAAAATTATACGCTTTGAGACGGTTTTGTGGTGTGCACTGTAAGGGCCTGTTCACACCTGCGTCAGTGTTCCCATTGTTCTTCTATGTCAGTGGAGCACAACAACGAAAACGCCGGAAGCACCGATTCCATTGTATGATGGACACCATCAGTGCACGACGGAATCATTGACTTTAATGGGTTCTGTCGGGTTTCTGTCATGGTGTCCGTTTGCTTCCGGTATTTTGGGCTGGATCTATGACGGAGGCCATAACGGAGCCTCCAACGAAGATGTGAATATACGCTGGAGCATAACTAGGAAAGACTGGGCCCCATAGCAAACTTTTGACTGGGGCCCCCCCTCTGCTGGGTATCACACAACCCCCCCCCCTTGTAGATAGTGCCTCCCTATAGATTCCACCACACAGCGCCCCCCTATAGATAGCACCATACACAGCCCCCTGTAGATAACGCCATACAGCCCCCTCTGTAGATAACACCATACAGCCCCCTCTGTAGATAACGCCATACAGCTCCACAAGATAGGGGATACATGTGTGATCGCTGGCAGCGATAAGGAGAACGGGGGACCGAAAGTCCCCCAAAGTTCTCCATGACTAACCTCGGACTTCCGGCGTCTGCGCAGTTCAATAAAAATGAAAGGAGCGCTGGTCACGCATGCGCACAAGCGCGACCGGCGCTCCATTCATTTCTACGGAGCTGCCGACACAGACCCCGGAAGTCCGAGGTTTGTCATAGAGAACTTAGGGGGGACTTTTGGTCCCCCGTTCTCCTCATCGCTGGGCGTCCCAGCGATCCCACATGTATCCCCTATCCTGTGGATAGGGAATGCATGTCTTTTGTAGGAACAACCCCTTCAGTGGCGTCGCGCTTTAGCAGTCATAGCGGCTGCTAGCGGAGCCTGCGGCCATGGGAGGGGGCCGTGCGGCGGGTGCCACGGGCCCCCTCATGCTGCAGGCCCCGTAGAAGTCGCTACGGCTGCTATAGTGGTAGTTACGCCACTGCGTATAGGTTTGTACGGCGTAAAACTACAGCTCCCAGCATGGCCGGAACAATGGTAACGATATGCTGGGAGATGCGGTTTCACAAAAAAAAAATCATACCACCAGCATCTCGCTGCAGATCATACAGTGACTACAATACTGATTAGAGGCAGAATAAACATTGACATTAAGTGACTCACCGGTGACGTCTCAGATTCTAGTTCTTTTCTTCTCCCTCCGGTTCAGACATCTATGATGGATTTCTCCCGGCCATGACCTATTTCTGCAGTTTTCCGTTTAGATGTCTTCAGCTTCTCACTTTTAAAACATTTCTGCACCTGTAAACAAAGTTAAAATTCTCAACACATCTAAATATAACTGTCACACACACACACCGTGCCCCCTGTAGATAGTGACCTACATAGAAGCCCCTATAGATAGTGCCCACATATGGACTCCAGAGCTGCAAGGCAATAGTGCTAACCACTGAGCCACCGTGCTGCCCTACATATAGCTTCCCCTATAGTTAGTGCTCCACGTATAGCCCACCTCTGTAGATAGTGTCCCACATATAGCCCACCCCTGTAGACTGTGCACTACATATAGCCACCCTGTTGCTAGTGCCCCACAGGTAACCCACCCCTGTATATAATGTCCCACACATAGCCCACCCCTATAGAAAGTACCCTAAAAAATAGCTCCCCTATAGATAGTGCTCTACATATAGCCCACCCCTGTATAGTGTCTCACATATACTGCCCCACATATATACCCCCCTGTAGATAGTGGCCCACATATAGACCCCCCTGTATATAGTGCCCCACATATAGACCCCCTTGTATATAGTGGCCCACATATAGACCCCCCTGTATATAGTGCCCCACATATAGACCCCCCCTGTATATAGTGCCCCACATATAGACCCGCCTGTATATAGTGGCCCACATATAGACCCCCCTGTATATAGTGGCCCACATATAGACCCCCCTGTACATAATGGCCCACATATAGAGCCCCCTGTATATAGTGGCCCACACCCCCACATATAGATCCCCCTGTATATAATGGCCCACATATAGAGCCCCCTGTATATAGTGGCCCACACCCCCACATATAGACCCCCCTGTAGCTACTGCCCCACATATAGACCCCCTATATATAATAGCTCACATAAAGACGACCCCCGCCCCTGTAGATAGACCCCCCCATTATAGATAATGCCATTCACATTTTTATGAGGAAAAAAATAAAATAAACTTGACATACTCACATGATCCCGTTCCCACGCTGTTCACTGGCGATGCAGACATGCTCTCTTCTGAGCATGTCTGCAGGAGCTGAACGAGCGTCCTCCAATGACGCTGATTGGCGGGGCAGAATGGCTTGCCCCGCCAATCAGCACCTTCCAAGCATGGAAGCGGCGCGATTATGTCATCGCGCCGCTAGCCAATCAGTGTCATTGTAAGGCACTGGATGGTCAGGCACGGAACATGCCCGGCCATTCAGTGCTAATACATGTATTTGGCTGCCGCTAGCACTGGGGCCCCCTCCGGTGCTAGCGACACCTACAGGCATGAGAGGGCCTGTGTAAGGCTCGGCGGCGCGGGCCCCACAGTAGCGGCGCTACCGCTGTAGCAGCCATAACGGCTGCTAGCGGCGCCACCGGGCATTTGGGTGGGCGTGTCGGCTGGCGGCACGGGCCCCCTCAAGCCCCGGGCCCCGTAGCAGCCGCTACTGCTGCTACCGCGGTAGTTACGCCACTGAACATACCCTAAGGAAGATAGTGTACAGACTAACAACATAGCCCACATGTTAAATGTGCGAAGCAGTCTTCATGTATATATCCCCACCCCCGTGTCAGTGAAGCTACATGTGAACCAGTATTTACCACAAGAATGTTATAATCAAATTTGTGGTTCGAGCCAAAAGCACATTGAGCAGAACAGATAAAATCACCTGCAGATTAGCTTGTGGAATCTTGATGCTTGATCTCTGCCCCCTCCCTACATACACATAAAATGCCAATAGTGTAGTAATAATAATCCATCAGTCTGTGTCTATGCCTTGGGAAATACAGTAATAATTGCATATATAAAGCAGATAATAAAGAGCAGGTACTTATAGTTCTGCACATCTACAGACACTAGTCCACTGTGGTTCTCCCCACAGGCGTGTAGGAGGGGAGAATGGGTTTATTTATAGAAGCAAAGGCAGGCAGAGATATCTCACAGAGGAAGTTTCACTTCCCAGCTCGAGGTGCGATCACAAAACAGTATGATAGATGGAAGATAGTCACTGACATGTGCCCTCTTAACCCTTTTTCTGCCACATAGGTCATATACAAATAATCGGTGTATACCAATTTGCACAGTAAATTTGTTAATTGTGTACACCAAGCAATATTTGGTGTTCTGCATGCAACTTTCTGTAGGCTTGCTTGGCGGCATAAACACAATGCGCAGTGATCTGTGGGATTTTCATCCACCCTCCTACTGTATTATGCTTCTGGCATAACAGGGTCACACAGCGCTAGGCTGTTTGTGACTTTTATTTTTCGTCTAAATGCTAAAGAAAGTGATTAGGCAATGTTTATGGAAAGACAAGAAACAAGATTATTAAAAGCATGATATTGTGGAAAGCAACTGCATCACGAAAGTCATCTTTCAATAAATAGGCAAAATTAATTACTTACAGAAGTAATATTGGAAAAAGTGTGTGCTCACCTTTTACAATTTGCATATACAAACAGGTCGAGTAACTTTGTAAATGCATTCCATTATTTATCTTATACTGATCCTGAGTCACAGCCTGTACTATATTTAAGAGCTGCGTTTACAATTCTGCTGGATTCAAAGCTGAAATCTCCCAGCACTCCTTGCTATCTCAACTTGCTGAGTTTATCTGCATTTTGTAAATTGTCAATTTGACACTTGGCATTGTACGGTAATCTCATATAGGAAAATCTAACTATCCTACTGCATTATAGGAGCTCAGCTAAGATATTAGGGATGTATCTATCTATAAGCTTGTCGACTGTTCCAGTAACAACATAATATAAAGCTTTGCAAGATAAGTAATGCAAACTGTACTATACCTAAACTTCAAAGCGAACAGACAGCTGAGGACCCTGTGCAACAACAGTATATGGGTCTATTCTCTCCAATAGTACATGATAGAGAACCTCCTGAGAGTGGGGGAGGTATTCTTAAACCTGTGCCTTGGGCACCAAGAGAGCTTGTTCCACCACTGCTCGTGACTTCTATTCCACACTATACCAGTTTTGGCATATGTACTCCACGTGACACACTTTCATATGTGAAACACTAGACACTTAGATACTATCAGATATTTAAAGTATTCAAGGTGACGTTTGCCTTTAACCCCTTAATGACGCAGTCTTGTTTTGGCCTTAAGACTCAGAGCCCATTTTTCAAATCTGACATATTTCACTTTATGTGGTAATAACTTCGGAACGCTTAAACTTATCCAAGCGATTCTGAGATTGTTTTCTCGTGAGACATTGGGCTTTATGTTAGTGGTAAAATTAGGTAGATATATTCAGTGTTTATTTGTGAAAAATAGTATAATGTAGAGAAAATTAGAAAAAAAAAATAGCATTTTTATATTCACTTTATTCTGCGGGGCGATACGATTATGGCGATACCATATGTTTATAGTTTTTTTATGTCTCATGGCGTTTGCACAATAAAATACTTTTTATAAAAAAACATTTACTTTTTGTTTTGCCTTATTCTAAGAGCCATAACTTTTTTATTTTTCCATCAAGAAAGCCGTGCGAGGACTTATTTTTTGCGTAACGAACTGTAGTTTCGATCAGTACCATTTTTAGGTACATGCGACTTTTGATCTCTTTTTATTCCCTTTTTTGGGAGGTGAAGTGACCAAAAAATTGTGATTCTGGTATGGTTTATTATTATTTTCTTTTAGGGCGTTCACCGTGCGGGACAAATAACTAAATACTTTTGTAGTTCAGGCCGTTACGGATGTGGCGATACCAATTATGTATAGTTAATTTTTTTTTATTAATAAAGCACTGATAAGGGAAAAAGGGGGATTTCTACATTTATAACTTTTTTAAAACTTTTTATTTTTGCACAACTTTTTTTTACTTTTTTACTTTGTCCTACTGGGGGACTTGAGGGCAGGAGGCCGTGATCGCAATTCTACTACACTGCACTACATGCATAGTGCAGCATATTAGAGCTGTCAGCTACTCGCTGACAGCAAGCATAGTGGGTCCTGACTTTATCAGGACCCACTAGGCTTCCGTAGATGGCATAGCCGGATGCCATTATTAAGCTTCCATTTGCCATAGCAACCATCGTCGCCCGCTATAATGTAGCGGGCCGTCGATGGTGGTTTAACCCCTAAGAAGCCGCAATCGCTATTGAACGCAGCTTCTAAGGGGTTAATCAGCGGGGACACCGCAATCAGTCCCCGGTGAAGGAGCTGCGGCAACTGCTGTACGAGACAGCAGCTGTCACAGCTCCTGTATGTGTCGGGAGGTCGGCCGAAATGGCCGTTCCTCCCGTGACGTACTATTCCGTCACTGAGCGCTAACGATACAGTTACAATGACCTAATAGTACATCCAGGAGCGGGAAGGGGTTAATCTGCTCATTCAGTCGTCGTGCCATTTTACAGGTGTGATAACACTCCTTGAAATACATATGTGATAACCACCCAGATGTGTTTATTCAGTGTGATAAGCTGACCTCTAACAAGAAGCTAAAGTCATCGGGCAGAACTATGTAATAGATATGACAGGAGACGTGCATGAACCTTACCATTTTAGTAGTTTATTTTAGACATGCATTGTTTTATTGTTCTGCAAACTGCATGGTACGTGTTGGTCCATGAGAAGAGAATTTCTGCCAATTCCCGCCTACGATGGACAGTTAATGCCTAAAGAACTCAGCGCTGATCTTGACAATGATGCAAACTTTGATTCCAATGTGTGAAATGTGTCTGCTATTGATAGTTGATGTGTCCAGTGTTTTCAGCACTGAAAACAGCAGACGTGTTGAGATATTGAGATCAGTGATCCCACTGCTGAAGGAAGTACTTTATCAGAATCACCACACGAGCACTCTGGCTCTGAGGGCAGCTGCACTGTTCGTGTCTATGAGACTAAATTCACACACAGCATTTTGCTGCATTTTTCGTGGCATTTTTAATGGCATTTTTAATGGCATTTTTAACAGTTTTTTAGTTAAAAAAAAAAACCGCTGTAGCCAGATGTTAATTTAAAGTCAACAGTGAAATATTTAAAAGTCTACATACCCAGTATTTTGGCTTGTGGCTTCTTTATAGGACTTGAAACAAGCTCGTACAAATAAATGGACAAAATGACACTAAGTAAAAAACAGCACAAAAAAAGTTAAAACGTCATAATATGCCAGTCAGATATCGTGTGTGAAAGAGGACTTAGTCCTGCATGAAGTGCTTATTGATACAGTGACTTGCGAAAGTATATACCCATTTGTGTTTTTTGTTTTTCCTGTTTTGTTGAATTACAACCTGGAATTTAAATAGATTTTAAATATGATTTTATGTAATGGGCCTGACAAATTGTTACAGTGGAATGGAAAAAAAACTTGTTTACCCCCCTCTCCCCCAAAAAAAAACAACCTGAAAAGTTGTGAGTGCATATGTATTCACTCCCTTTGCTAAGAAACCCCTAAATCTGGTCAAACCTATTAACTTCCGAGGTCACATAATTAGTTGAATAAGATCTCACTGTCTGCAATGAAAGTGTCACATGATCTGTCACATGATGTCAGTATAAATACATCTGTTCTGAATGGCCCCTGAGTCTACAACACTACTAAGCAAGCAACATAAAGCCCAAGGAGCTTTCCAAACAGGTCAGAGACGAAGTTGTGGAGAAATATAGATCAGGGTTGGGTTATAAAATAAATATCCCAAACTTTGAACATCCGACAAAGCACCATTACAAAATATGGCACAACTACAAACCTGACGAGAAGGCTGCCCACTAAAACTCACAGACTGGGAAAGCAGGGTATTTATCAGAGATTCACTTAAGACACCACGATAACACTGGAGGAGCTCCAACGATGCACAGCGGAGATGGAGATCTCTGTTCCTAGGACCACTATAAGCCGTACACTCCACAGAGTGGGGCTTTATGGAAAAGTGGCCAGAAAAAACGCCATTGCTTAAAGAAAAACGTAAGAAGACAGGTTTTGAGTTCACCAAACAGCACGTGGCAGACCCCCAAACACATGGAAGAAGGTTCTCTGGACAGATGAGACTAAAATGTAAGTTTTTGACCATTATGGGAAACTTTGTGTGTGGCGCAAACCAAACACTTCTCATCCCCCCTAGGACACCATTCCCACAGTGAAGCATGATGGTGGCAGCATCATGCTATGGTGGTGCTTATCATTGGCAGGGACTGTAAAACTGGTCAGGATTGAAGGAAAGATGGATGGCAGGAAATACAGGGCAGTATAAAAGAGTATCCGGCACACCAATTTTGAAACAAAGGTATTTTTATTTTGTTTTTGTTTTTAATGCCAGTGGGAGTGCGACGTTTCGGTCTAAGCGGCCTTCATCAGGCACTTAGCCGTGACACAGCGGCCAGACGCTAAAAGCACCACTAGCACTCGTCTATGCAGTTTTCCAGCACATCTAAGTACCTGATGAAGGTCGCTTAGACCGAAACGTCGCACTCTGCCACTGGCATTAAAAACAAAATAACAATACCTTTGTTTCAAAATTGGTGTGCCGGATACTCTTTTATACTCATATTTGGGTTGGGCCCCTATCCGTGCAAAACCCCATCCTTCCACGTATCTGTTGCTGTCTGAACCTATACACAAGGAAATACAGGGCAATTCTTGAGGAAAACCTGTTTCAGTCCGCCAGAGATTTAAGACTGGGACAGAAGTTCAACTTCCAGCAGGAAAATGACCCTAAACATACTGATAAAGCTAAACTGGAGTGGTTTAAGGGGTTAAATGTCTTGGAATGGCCTAGTCAAAGCCCAGACCTCAATCCAATTGAGAATCTGTGGCATGACTTGAAGACTGCTGTACACCAAAGCAAACCATCTAACTTGACAGAGTTTGAGCAGTTTTGCCTGAAAGCATAAGCAAAAATCCCAGTATCTAGATGTGCAGAGCTAATAGACATTCCCCAAGAGACTTTCTTCTGTAATTGCAGCAAATGGTATTGACTTTCATGGGGTGAATACTTATGCACATTTAAGTTCTCTTTTCTTGTTTTAATTATTGTTTGTGTCACAGTAAAAATTACTTAGCACCTTCATAGTGGTGAGCATGTTACTTAAATCAAACTACAAACTCCACCCCCCAAAAAAAATCAATATTAATTCAAGGTTGTAATGCAACAAATTAGGAAAAACACCAATGCATTGTATATATTGGATTGCATTAGTAATTGTTTTGTGTACGTCATACATTTTTTTTCTTCTTCTCAGGTCCCCACTGGTTCCTATTATTAGAGTCCAGCAGATTTATGTTATATCTAGTCCATATGCCATAAAAGTCTTTGGTGGTAATGCTCCTTCAATAAGTAATGGAAAATCTGTTTTTATACTCTAAACACCCGTAGAAGTAAACACACTATTAAGGACTAATATACTTAATTAATACTTGGAACAAAAGGTTCAAAAGTGTTTTTACTGTTCAAAAGTAGTCAAACATAAAAAACCTATGTAAATTTATAATGCATAGAACTCTGGTGGAATTGCTATTTTTGTTTATTCTTCCCCCCCAAAAAAGTTTTATAAAAGTTAATCAAACAATGATATGTACCCCAAAATGGTGCCACTGAAAAATACAACTCATCCTGCAAAAAACAAGTCCTCACACAGCTATGTCGATGAAAAAAAAAAAAAAATGCGACAATGGAAAAGCTAAAGAAATTTTATTTTTATTTGAACCTAATTGGACATATTTATGTACATTTCTAGTATAATGTCTGTTTGTGGCAGTGTTACTCTGTTCTGATCATATGACCGTACCGAGAGTAATTTTTTTATTTCCTGTGTCGTTCTGTTTCTTTGCTCAGCCAGCATTTCCGGCTGAGACAGGCACGGTGCGTCATCAACTACATTTACAGGCGATGGGCCGGGCGGATGTTTCATGAGCTCTTCAGAGCTCCGCCTCCTCTGGTCCTGCCACCTATAAACATAGTTGATGACATGCCGTGTCTCTACACAGCAGGAAGTACTGGCTGAGCAGAGACACGGAACGTCGTCTCTGCTTGTACACGCCCCCTCCTATCTCGGAGTTCCCGCACTGCCTGCACTTCTCCTCTCTTCTCCCACGCCGGGGATAATGAGAGATACACGGATGATGAGGTGATACACAGGGATGATGGTTATATACAGGGATGATGAGGTAATACACAGGGATGATTGGGGTTACATATAGGTTGTATACAGGTATGATGGAGTTATATCATCCCTGTGTATAACCCCCCCATCAGCATCACCCCTGTGTATTACATCTTCATCCCTGTTTATAACCCCATCATTCATGTGTATAACCACAACATCCCTGTGTATTACTCTAAACATCCCTGTATATAACCCCCATCATCCCTGTATATAACCCCCATCCCCCTGTGTGCTTATTACTGGGTGTGTGTGACAGTGCAGGGAGCTGGGTGACTGTAATTAGAATAGGGAATGACCCTTTGAACATAGAGGGGCATGGTATTATGCAAATAGCTGAGATACTGTGGAGGGAGGAAGGGGGATGTAAGCTGTCTCAGATGCAGCATTGGATCATGGGTATGGTGGGTTACAAGACAGGAAACAACCAGGATCAGAAGCAAGGGATATAAACAAACAGAATGATCAGCAGTGGCGATTGAGATCAAACAGAAACTGGTTAGAAAGTATGTAGGGGGTTTTAGGGAAGGCAAACCAATTCTGGGGGACAATATGTAGTCACATTTGCTGGTCTGAGAAGGCTATTTTCCTTTATACAAATCAGTGTAAATATTTGTTGAAGTAATCACCACTACTGTAAAGTATAAATGGGGAATATTAGAAGAGCTTTCCAGTAGCTATATTATAATAAATAAAGGAAGAATATATACATATATTTCTATCATGATAATATAATTATTTTGTAGAAATATTTGTGTGGGACACATTTTATAGTTATATCTGTAATGGCCCTTGAGAGTTACTTCTGCATTCTCTAGGTTCTCAATTCATCAATCGAGCAAAACCTTATACAATAAAACTATTCAAAGCAGAAGGTTGGTCTGTAAATATATAGAAATATGCTGCTGTTCTATTTTAAATTCTGGTGAACTACTGACCTGAGACTCCAGATATTTACTTGTTCTAATGGATCATGAATTGTGTCAGAAACATTTTCTGTGTATATAAATGGTACTGTGCAAAAGTTTTAGTCAGTTGTGGAAAAATACTGCAAAGTAAGAATGCTTTCAAAAATAGAAACGTGAATAGGTTTTTTTTAATCAATTAACAAAATGCATGCAAAGTGAATGAATAGAAGGGAAATCTAAATCAAATCAATATTTGGTGTGACCACCCTTTGCCTTCAAAACAGCATCAATTCTTCCAGGTACACTTGCACCCAGTTTTTGAAGGAACTCAACAGGGAGGTTATTCCAAACATCTTGGATAACTAACCCAAGATATTCTGTGAATGTAGGCTTTCTCAAATCATTCTGTCTCTCCGTGTAATCCCAGACAGACTCGATGATGTTGAGATTAGGGCTGTGTGGGAGACATATTAACACTTTCAAGGCTCCTTGTTCTTCTTTACGCTGAAGATAGTTCTTAATGACATTGGCTGTTTGTTTTGGGTTGTTGTCCTGCTGCAGAATAAATTTGGAGACAATCATGCCAATGTGTCTGCCTGTATTTCTCAGCATTGAGGACACCATTAGATCTAAACAAATCCCGAACTCCATTTACTGAAATGCAGCCCCAAACTTTCAAGGAACCTCCAGCATGCTTCACAGTTGCCATCAGACACTCATTATTGTAACGCTCTCCAGCCCTTTGGCGAACAAGCTGCCTTGAAATATTTCAAATTTTGACTAATCAGTCCAGAGCACCTGCTGTCATTTTTCTGCATCCCCGTTCCTATTTTTCTACATTGCAGTTTCTATGTTTTTGTGCATAGTTGTGTCGCTTGGCCTTGTTTCCACATCTAAGGTATGGCTTTTTGGCTGTGAATCTTCCATGAAGAACACTTCTGGCCAGACTTCTCCGAACAGTAGATGGGTGTACCTGGGTCTCAATGGTTTCTGCCAGTTCTGAGCTGCTGGACATCTTCTGATTTCAAACGGAAGTAAGCTTGATGTGTCATTGATCTGCTGCATTAAGTTTCCTTGGCTGAACACTGCTTCTATGGTCCACAACTTTGCCTGTTCCTTTGTGCTTCTTCAAAAGAGCTTGAACAGAACATCTTGAAACCCCAGTCTGCTTTCAAGTTTTTGCCTGAGAAAGATACATTATAACTACCTTGTGTCTTGTTGCTGTGCTCAGTTTTGCCATCGTGGGCCTGTGACATGAAACTGTCTTCACCTTACCTTTGTAGCAGAGTTTGGCTGTTCCTTACCCAGTTTTAAGCCTCCTACACAACTGTTTCTGTTACAGTTAATGACTGTGTTTTAACCTGCATATGAAAATGATGATTATTATCATCTGTTTGGTATAATTGGTTAGTAATACACCTGACTATAATCTTGCAAAATCCATGACTTTGTGCAAGTTTACCTAGAAGAATTGCTGCTGTTTTGAAGGAAATGAGTGGTCACACCAAATATTGATTTGATTTAGATTTCTCTTCTATATATATGGAAAATGCAGAAAAACATCTGCATCTTCAGACATGTCATAAATTCTTCTCAGAAGATCACATAAGTCAAATCGATGCGCTTGGGTCATCACAGATTTCTGACATAAAGGGATTGGAGCATTCTGTAGAGCAATAGACCAAATTTTAATTGTCTCGAAAGTTGTGTTCGTTATAGAAATCTCTAAACAGTACGAAAGGGTGTATGGTTCTAGACGTCGGTTGAGATCCAAGCTATCAGAAAACAAAAATCTATTTGGCCCCCATCACATTTATAAAGGATCCCTCTCTGCTTATTTTTCCTGCAGTGGATACACTATTTAAGAACAGTTTATATGGCAATACGTATAGGGAACTAAAAGGAAGTGATTTAGTAATATTTATGTCAAAGAGGTTAAGAAACTAAACACATTACAGAAGTAAGACTATGGTTCTGTAAAAAGAAGCCGGCCCGGGCGATCAATTAATTGCTGCGTAGGTGGCTTCTCTAACCTTTCATTGCCACAGAAAGATCCATCTGGGCGCTGTAAGGGAAATGTAGTATTATTTTCCAGCAATTCAAAATGGTTTTCTGCTCTGGCTCAAAGGGAGAGGTCCCAAGCGGTAGACCTTTCACTAGCCCTAATAGGGCATATGGAATGGGGTTGTCATCATGAGGCAACCAATATAAGTTACCAACATTTTCCAATAACTTTGATGGACTGAAAACCTTATAAAACATGTTTAATTAAGTTGATTATTATGTACTTGCAGTTTTATTATTCTCTAACTATTATTTTAGATGTCCCAATCATGTTTTGATCTACAGTGTAAGAGGAACTTTACTGTATTGTTGTTCTGTATAGGAAAATAGGACGTTTCCGGGGAAACCAAAATGTACACAGTCATTCAGACCTGAAACTGCCCCTAGAAATTCCTCCTATTCCTTAAATTCGTAATTAATGACTGAAATCTCAGCAAATCAGTAAGCACAAAAGAACATACTGTACACAGCTAAACCTGTTCTTACAAGCACTATAAACTTTGCTGACCTGGCAGCCGTAAGGTTCCTATTGCTTATGTAACGATAACATTGGCTTTAATGCACTATTAGGGGTGGACAACAAGCAAGTATTCTCCCTATGATAAGGATGGGGCTTGTTTACTCAGGCAGGGTGGGAAATGCCTGGGAACAAATTTACAGCAAAAAAAAAGCAGAAGTAGCTGTATATCAGAGAAGCACTAAGAATATTAACACCCCTCAGAGCTAGGAACACTGTGCTTTGCAAACAACCACTTGTGAAGTAACATAAACAATAAAATATCTTTTGCACAGGTGCAGGGTCAAGTCTATAAAACCTGGCACCTGAACCAGGTTCATGGATTTTGTAACAATGTGATTAAGATTACAGAAAAATGAGAGTAAAAAATGAAGAAGTTGAGCGCTATTATTGCCTCATAAAACCACTGTATCAGGAATGCAGGGCTTATTACATGGAAAAGGGCAGTTCAAGGGCAGGGCTAGGTTATGTTTTGAGGCAGAAGAGCTTACAGTCTATCAATTCCAATATGATCAGGTATGCAAAGCTTTGTTTCTCAAGAGAGCTACTCAGCTCCTATATCATGTCTACAAGACAGTGATAAGAGATGCATCAGATGTAGTCCTCTTACATGCTTGCATCTTCTTCTTACCCAGGCAGCTTGCACTTCTGACTACTTCTTTATCTTTTTCTGACTCAAGTACTGATTTATGGTTATCTATCCGTTACCCTGTTCTGTGTAATGTACATAGGCTGTCTTTCCGTAGGCAACATTACAGTTTCCTCCTCAAATAATCCCATTTCCCCTTGAACCTTTTTGGTGTTGGTCACCAGCCTGAAAATGCTATATCAGTTGTCCTTTAATTCTGGGACCCGTCATATCATTCCAATATTCTGTGATTTCATTTTAAGTCCTCTTCTAGCTCACTATTTCCATCGCTTGTTGCTCTTCCCTCTCTCCCTTACATTCACTCCCATTCCTCTCTCACATGCTCTGCGTACCTTCCTCTTTCCTTCTATGAAATCTTTCTAAAACACAGTCGTATGTCTCCTAGGTCTACCTTGTCATCATGAACAAGATGAAAAATTTCACACGACGGTTCTCCCTCTCTGTTCCTCGAACTGAGACTATAGAAGAGTCTATCACAGAATTCACAGAGCAGTACAACCAGAAGAACAGTCGACACAGTGAAGGTGAGTGACTTTGTCATAAATGAATTGAAGACTGAGAGGTGATGGATCAGGTGTTGAATGTGTGGTAGTCAAGAATAGACGAGGAGATAGCACTTCCATGGTATATCAGCTTTAATCAGCCGGGTGATTAAAGCTGATATGCATTGGAAGTGCTGTCTCCTCGTCTATTCTTGTCAATCTGGTATCGGGGACCGTGGACCAGGTCCTATTGAGGCGTGCACCCATCTGTGGTCCAGTGCTCTGGTATCTCTTTTTTTTTTTTGAATGTGTGGTAGTGTCAGGCTTGGATTGGTATGTTAGGGTTATGGCTGTATCATCCTACGTGTTTTTTTATTCTTCCTCTTGTTGACACTACAGTTAATTACTATCATATGTATGCTAAGTCTTCTTTTTACTATGGGACACCTAAAACCTGGGCTAACCCTTTAGCACAGACTTGGACTGTGTAAAAGCAGGACATTCAATGCAATGTACCAATATTACTATGACTCACAGTAGTACTGTACTATTTGCAAAGTACTTCCAAGAGGTAAAGTAACTATTACTACACTACATTGTAGTTTCTCTATAGATAATCCCCAATACATTGATTACAGGAACTTGTTCTAGTGCTTTTTTTTATTCTACTTTTGTCCCATGTAGTTTTTTTAATCTGACGCGAAATGCATTTGAGATTATGAAAAGTGCCTATGATGAAACATATACATGGGCATATTATGAATATAAATATATACATGGAAAAAATGCAGGGAAATTATAGGCTGCCGCATTATAGAAAATATTACAGTAGCTATTTATACACCACCCTCCATTTCCCCTTTCTTGCACCCAAACATCGATATATATTTTACAGGCCAGTGTTCCTCAGGAGGGTGTTGCTCCTTGTAAGGTATGCTCGAGGTGGTCCTCTGCATCATATAATGAAGCTAAACATGGAAAAGTAACCCATAGAAATTATCCAGAGGTCAGGTTTATAATCACCATTGTTGTTAATTACCGTGCTTGATATAATGGAGAAGTTATGTAAATGATAATAGCAATGCTGTTAACTGCACATTCCTTATACATTAATAGGATACACAACAAAGTAAATAAGGATCATGTTCATTATAACAACTATGTTTAGGCTTGACTATATGTTCATATATTTTGACATCTAGCTATTATATAATTATTGCATACATTTTTTCCAGGTAAATCTAATTAAATGTGATTAATGTGATAAGGAAAATCTATTTTTATTACGGATCATACTGCGATATGGAGAACTTTTTATTTGAACCTCCTCTATAATGACAATTTGCAAAATACTGCAACTACTGAGCATTATAAGTTACCTCAGTGTTCTCCTACCTGTGACTCTCCAGCTGTAATAAATCACATCTGGAAAGCCACAGGTTAAAGACCACTGAGTTACATTGATCCAAAACATATGCAAGAAGTAATGCTGTTACCCCCAGCAACAAATCTGTCAACCTGAAAAATATAGTAGATGAAAGAAGGTAGTCAGCCCTCAAGGGGTGAGGATGAATCACCTGTAGTTTATACCAGTGTCACCACAGGTGATTTATCCTCACCCCTTGAGTGCCGCCTACCTTCTTTCTTCTACTTTACGTTTGTGGGAGAAACTGGGACCATGCCCATGGCTTGGCATTTACCATAAGGATCTAAAAGAACCAAGAGGAGTGCTTTTCCCATCTACTTTTTCACATCCCGAAAAATATGTCCCAAAAGAGACCAGAAATCAGTAATACATTTTATGTATTAGTATTATTACCCATAGAAAATACTCTACTAAATGTGCAGTTTAGTAAATAGATAACAGAGATATTGGAGTGGTTGGATATTTCTGGTATTCAAATGCATCTAACTGTTTTTAACTGTGACTTTTATTAGTCAACAATAAGTATAACATGTTCCCAGCAGAGCTAACACAGTTTTACCTATAGGCACAGTAGGCATGTGTCTATAGGCAGCACTGGGGTAGAGAACTTTTGGAAGGGTAAATTAGCATATGAATACACAGAACAGCATGCATTCATATGTAACTGATGCCATTTTATGTGTTAATTAGGAACTCACAGTGGTGTGTATGGGGGGAGGGGGTAAGAGGACACCCAGGGAGGTGTTGTGAGAAGCATTGCCCAATGTTCTGCTTTATTTTGTGAGAGAAGACAAACATTTTAACATTTTAAAGCTATACACATCTTAACCCCTCAGCGACCAATGACAAATATATCTCTTATGGGCGGGTGCTTGTTTTCTCATCGTGATGGATATATCCGTCACTGAGATCTCGTGGGTACTGTATAGGCCTAGTCACCGGCAAGAGCATGACTGTCATACACAGCCAGACGCCTGCCGGGATCAGAGAAGCCATTAGCGGCATCTAAGGTGTTTGACATAAAAAGAGGGCTTCCTTTGTCAGCTAAGGTTGCTAAGGGGTCTAAAGCAAACTGTGTCTAAAGGCTCTTGTGTGGTAAATCCGGTAACTTCTGTAAGCCAAGTAACACCTGTTTCTTTAAAGTGTAGCTAAACGTTTGACAAACTTCTGACATATAGCGACATGTCAGAAGTTTGGATTGCTGGGGGTCCGAGCACTGAGACCCCCACCAATCACTAGAACAAAGTAGCTGAAGCGCTCGTGTGAGCACTCAGCCGCTTTGTGTCTGTTGGGCTTTTTCCAGAAATAAATGTATCGGTGTACGGACTCAATAGAAAGTCTATGAGCCTGTACTCCGATACATCGGCTTTTTGTAAAAAGCCGAACAGACACGAAGCAGCTGAGCGCTGACACGAACACTTTAGCTGCTCCGTTCTAGCGATTGGTGGGGGTCTCAGTGCTCGGACCCCACCAATCCAAACTTCTGACATGTCACTATGACATATCAGAAGTTTGTCAAACGTTTAGCTAGACTTTAAAGAAATTTCAGCCAAGTTCTCCCCAGCTTGCCATTTTAAACATATTTGCTCAGCGGACTGCATATTGTAATGTGTTGTACTAATAAGTCATATGCTGCGTCTATTACTCACTATTTCCATCACTTCTAAAGTGGCAGAATGTGGGTGCTTAGCTACACAAAGGTAGGTTTAGTGGGTGCAAAAAAGGTATATTATGCTGCATTAAAATTTTCAGGTGCCTAAGTACCTCCATAATAGTGTCAGCCACAGTGCACCCATAAGAGTGCCAGCCAAAATGGCTTCATAAAAAGTTCCAACCACAGTGCCCCCATAACAGAGCCATCCACAGTAATTACTGCAATTACACTTACCGCCTCCATGTTGCTTTCCTCTGCAAGACATTACATGTGAACAATCAGCTGCCAATCACATGTAACTGCCTCCTAATATACTAGATATTGCCAAAAAGGCAAGAAGCTTGCCAACTGAAGTGATCTGTGATAAATGGCTTTTGCCTGAACAGAATTCTGTCTAATGATCTATTATCTCTCTCGTGATCTATTTATACACAGGATTGTAACTATAACAAGGGGGTATCCTCTACATCTAGAGGAAAGAAGGTTTCTACACAAACGTGCTATAGAAGAGGTTTTATTACTATAAGAGCAGTGAGACTATCGAAATCTCTGCCTGAGGACGTTGTTATGGTGAATTCACTAAAAGAGTTCAAAAGGGGCCTGGATGCCTTCCTTTAGTGTAATAATATTAGAAGTTATGTTGACTCGATTATATTACATGAGTCGTAGCTCCAAGGATTTTTTCTGATTGTCATATTGGAGTCGAGAAAGATTTTTTTCCCTAAAATGAGGAAAATTTGCTTTTGCTTCAAGGGAGGTTTTGCCTTCGTCTGGTTCAACATTCAGTAGAATAGGCTGAACTGGATGGACTCTTTTTTTCAACATTAATACATATGTTACTAGTTGTGGCGTAATGGAGCCAAGCGTACACATTAGACAAGTCTACCATTCAAGGTACTCATAGCACAGGTTGAGAAACACTGACCTACAGCATCAGTAGATGTTTGTTTGTTTTTACAGTAGACTCCAGTATATTAGGCCCCATACACACGACCGTGAAAAATCTCCGTAATTTCGGACCGCAATACGGTCTGCAATTACGGGCCCGCCTGGTTCTATTGGCCGCGGACACCTTTCCGTATTGCTACGGAAGGGTGCCCGTGCCGTAGAACCGTGCCGAGAATTATGGAGCATGTCCTACTTTTAGTTTTTTACGGAACGTGCTCCCATACTTTGTATATGAGCACGGCATGAAAATGTGGCCCGCGGCTGCCGCCATGCCCGCGGGCTGTGATTCCGGGCATGGCCATGTGCATGAGGCCTTAAACTGATGAATAGTCAGTACCAAAGTGCAAAATGGCACGTGCATAAGTGGTTCCGGTAGAAGTTGTACGGTGAGCTAGAAGAGTGTAATATAGAGATATCATACTTAAAGGGGTTGTCCAGTCCCTAAAAATTGATGGCCTATCCTCAGGATAGGCCAACAATATCTGATTGGTCGAGGTCCGACTGCTGGGACCCCCACCGATCAGCTGTTGTTAAGAGGTCACAGCAATCATACGAGCACTGCTTTCCCACCTCTCACACTGTGAATCGCCGACACACTTGTAGCGGCAGTTCACAGTATTACAACATTCTCCCATTGAAGTGAATGGGAGAAGGCTGTAATACTTTGAACTGCCGCTACAAGTGTGTCGGCGATTCACAGTGTGAGCAGTAAGGGAAATGAAGCGGAAGCAGTGCTCGGACGAGTGCTGCAGCCCCTTCCAAACAGCTGATCAGCAGGGGTCCCAGCAGTCGGACCCCGAACGACCAGATATTGATGGTCTATCCTGAGAACTGAAAAACCCCATTAATAACCACACTTTGTTTGACCATTGGGGATAATAATAGCTGTTCTATAATGAACTGCCATGTAAACTTATTCACCCAAAAGTCCCATTTTTATTATTCTGAATTGGCCGTGGCCTAACAAAAAAGCTATAGCGGACTGACAGGTTGTTTTATTTTTTTGCGCCAATATAAAGTATAATTAACAATATTTTATTCATGTTCCTCTTTAAATTACTTGACCATATTCAGAATTTATAACATAAGTGCTTTTTTAAAGCCTGTATACATATCGTTATTTTTTATTATCATCATTAAAAAATTGTGATATTTAACCAAATTGTTCCCTTAAAGGGAATGTGTTGCCAGCAAAACATGTATTTTTTATTTTAGTTAAACATTTAGTGTGTAGGTGATTAAACATTGTTCACATTTTTTTTATTTTTTTCACGAGTCAGGAAATATTATAAATTAGATTCTAATTTATAATATTTCCCAGTGCTGGTCACTAGATGGAGCTATTCCCAAAATTGCAGCATTGCATGTGGTAAAGCAACCACATTGCTTTTTGCTGCAAAATTTGGAAAAAAGCACTCGCTCTAGTGAGCTCTGAGAATCCCCCCCTCCTTTATCCTGGCTAGTGCCGGGATAAACGAGGGGATTGAACGGTCTAACCTCCTACACTGTGTGTCGCCATTTTTTGAGCTAACACACAGTGTAGTAGGTTTACATACAGTAGTAAACACACACAAACACGAACATACATAGAAATCTCTTACCTGCTCCTGCCGCCGCGGCTCCCTCCGGCCCGTCCGCTCCGTCTTCTGCCGCTGGTCCAAGTGCACAAGTCCGGAAGCCGCGACCGGAAGTAGTAATCTTACTGTCCGGCCGCGACTTCCGGTCCACAGGAAAATGGCGCCGGACGGCGCGCATTTCAAATTGGACTGTGTGGGACCGGCGCATGCGCCGTTCCCACACAGATGGCGTACACAGAAGTGGATGGGACGGGACCCGTTTGCAGTCCCTATGGGACTGTGGCTGCCGTATTCCATGTCTGTATGTGTCGTTAATCGACACATACAGAAATGGAAAAAAAAATGGCAGCCCCCATAGGGAAGAAAAAGTGTAAAAATAAGAAAAAGTAACACACAAACACACAAATTAATCCAAACGTTTTTAATAAAGCACTAACATCTTTAACATATTAAAACAAATTTTGTGATGACACTGTTCCTCTAACCTCCCTTCTTGAATAACAGGTGCTATTGTCTTCATGAAAAGCAAACATACTTAAGTTGTAAAAATGAGAATAAGTAGACCTAAGTAGGTTGGACATACCAAGAGGTGCACTTCAATATTCGGCAAGCATCTTAATGGAAATTATAGCCATATATTTTGGCACTTTTGTTTATTTAGTATTACTTAGCTATAAAGAAAATAATGTATGCTTTCTGAAAGTCATAAGAATAAGGGGCTATTTTGTATCCACAAATTCGCACTTAACTTTGACTGCAGACAATGATTGTCCTCTTCAGATAAGATAGTTAAAATAGTTTCACGTACACACTTTCCCAGCAAGATGTGGGTGCAACTGTTAGGGGTTAATCTATTTCCACTTACTTAAAGAGGCTCTGTCACTAGTCTATTAATTTCTTATCTCCTAACTAATCTAATAGGCGCTATGATGATGATAGCTACAGTGTAATTTTTTTTTTGCAAAAACGTTTATTTTTTGCCAAGTTAGAGCTGTTCACATCAACGTTGGCTTTCCGTTCCGGGTTTCCGTCGGAGGTTTCCGTCGGGTGAACCCCGCAACGGAAAGTCAAACTCAAACCACAGCTTCCGTTTCCGTCACCATTGATATCAATGGTGACGGAAACATTGCTAATGGTTTCCGTTCGTCTCCATTCTGACAGGTTTCCGTTTTTCTGACGTAATCAATAGCGCAGTCGACTGAAACTGAAGCTGTGGTTTCAGTTTGACTTTCCTTTGCGGGGTTCACCCGACGGAATGGAAAGTCAACGCTGATGTGAACAGGCCCTAATGTGTATTTTTCTAAATATGTGAATTTGGCTATACTTGCCAAATGGGAGGTAACTCTTTCTTTTCACTCTGGGCGGTGTAACGTTTTCTGTAAGATGCTGTCCAATCAGCATCATAGAGTTCACCTCTTCCCAGCAACATAGCGTGATCATATAGTAAACAGCTTTCATTCCCGACTGTGTTTTCAACTGGTGATACCTCCGGTTGTTTCACAGCTAGAACTGCGATCCTGGTGCCATCATCTTTCATATACCACTGTTTTAGGTGGTCCACAGCGGAGATATGGCTATTTGAAGTAATTCTCCCTCGCTCCAGCCTCAGTCTCTCACACTGTGTGTGAAGCAGCTTCATGCTGATAGGACAGCGTCAGAGGCTGTGAGGTAGCTCCACCTCAGGAGAATCGCTGGTGTTGACCAGGGCCGGCCTTAGATGGCGCCCCTTGCAACATTATCTCTGGGCGCCCCACCCCATCATATAAAAATGTCCCATAAAAAGTATAGTTCCCCCACACAGTATAATGCCCCTTTATTGCCACACACACACACACACACACACACACACACACACACACACACACACACACACACACACACACACACACAGTATAATGCCCCTTTAGTGCCACCCACACAGTATAATAATAATATTTAATAATATAATATATTATAACCCCTTCAAGGACACAGTATTTTGTCCTCTAATTGTGCCCACACAGTATTATGCCCCCTAAGTGCCACACACATTATATTGCACCCTATAGTGCCCGTACACAGTATAATGTCCGCTTAGTGGCCCCGACACAGTATAATGCCCCCCTCCCCTGGCTGCCACACACAGCCCCTCTTGTAGATAGTGCCCCCCCTGTAGATTGTGCCATACAGCCTTCCTGTAGACAGTGCCATAATCCCCCACCTCCTCCTTGTAGACAGTGTCATACAGCCCCCACGTCCCCCTTGTAGACAGTGTCATACAGCCTCCACCTCCCCCTTGTAGACAGTGGCATAGAGCCCCCCACACGTCCCTTGTAGACAGTCCCATATGGCCCCCTACCCCCCTCTTGTACACAGTGCCCCCCACCTCCCCTATTTAGACAGTGTCATACAGTCCCCACCTCTCCCTTGTAGAGAGTGCCATACAGCCCCCACCTCCCCCTTGTAGACAGTGCTATACAGCCCCCCCACCTCCCCCTTGCTAGACAGTGCCATACAGCCCCCCCCCTTGTGCACAATGCCCCCCACCTTCCCCTTGTAGACCGTGTCATACAGCCCACTCCTCCCCCTTGTAGACAGTTTTATACAGCCCCCACCTTCCCCCTGTACACAGTGCAGGAAGGGGGTGGGGGTGCTATCTACAAGGGGGCTGCAAAAAATATCCTCCTCCTCACATCCACTTTGCGCTATGAGCAAGAGGAGAGACAGCATGGCCGTGGTAGTGGTTCAGAGGAGTGTTGCGGCACCCCTAGAGGGTTTTCACGGCACCCCGGTTGGGAACCACTGGCCTAGTAGATACCAGAGCAGGGAGATACCTCCCTGCTCTGCTATAGTGTTCAATAGTATCTGTGTCCTTAGCAGGGCCGTATTTACAGCTCATGCTGCCCTAGGCACTAAGTCTAAATATGCCCCCAATAAAGGCCTATTTACTTTAGCCAATTATCATCAATATTTGCTATTTTCTGACCAATTATACTGATATTTGGTCAGTATTAACAAAGGAGAAGATCAATGATAAAACCTTTGTTTATCGTTGCTTTGCAATTGTGATGTAAAAATAATTGTTATCAGTGACACAATTGATAGATGTAAATGCCACTCATAGTGAAATTTACACTTGGCATTGCTGCCTAGTGCACGGTCCTGGTGTCAGGTGTCACTACGCTGTACCAGAATATGGAATCTGCATACATAGATTAGCCCTACCCCCAAATTATAATAATACAATGCCTAAATAATACCACCATACACTGAATAATACCACTATACTGTGACTAGATAACACTTCCATATACTGACTGAATAATAACACCATACTGTGAGTAAATAATACCACGATACACTGAATAATACCACCATACTGTGACTAGATAACACCGCCATACACTGAATAATACCACCATACTGTGACTAGATAACACCACCATACACTGACTGGATAATACCACCATACACAGAATAATACCACCATACTGTGACTAGATAACACCACCATACACTGAATAATACCACCATACTGTGACTAGATAGCACCACCATACACTAACTGGATAATACCACCATACACTGAATAATACCACCATAGTGTAACTAGATAACACCGCCATACACTGAATAATACCATCTTACTGTGACTAGATAACCGCCATACACTGACTGAATAATACCACCATATTGTGACTAGATAACACCGCCATACACTGACTGAATAATTCCACCATACTGTGACTAGATAACACCGCCATACACTGACTGAATAATACCACCATAGTCTGACTATATAATACCACCATACACTGACTGAATAATACCACCATACTGTGACTAGATAACACCACCATACACTGACTGGATAATACCACCATACACTGAATAATACCACCATAGTGTGACTAGATAACACCGCCATACACTGAATAATACCACCATACTGTGACTAGATAACCGCCATACACTGACTGAATAATACCACCATACTGTGACTAGATAACACCGCCATACACTGACTGAATAACACCACCATAGTCTGACTAGATAACACCGCCATACATTGAATAATACCGCCATACAATGACTGAATAATACCACCATACTGTGACTAGATAACACCGCCATACACTGACTGAATAATACCACCATACTTTGACTAGATAACACGCCATAAACTGACTGAATAATTCCACCATAGTCTGACTATATAATACCACCATACACTGAATAATACCGCCATACTGTGATGAGATAACACCACCATACACTAAATAATACCACCATACACTGAATAATACCACCATACTGTGACTAGATAACACCACCATACACTGAATAATACCACCATACACTGAATAATACCACCATACTGTGACTAGATAACACCACCATACATTGATTGGATAATACAACCATGCACTGAATAATACCACAATACTGTGACTAGATAATACTACCATACACCGAATAATACCACCATACTGTGACTAGATTACACCACAATACACTGAATAATACCACCATACACTGAATAATACCACCATAATGTGACTAGATAACCGCCATACACTGACTGAATAATACCACCATACTGTGACTAGATAACACCACCATACACTGACTGGATAATACCACCATACACGAAATAATACCACCATACTGTGACTAGATAACACCACCATACACTGAATAATACCACCATACTGTGACTAGATAGCACCACCATACACTAACTGGATAATACCACCATACACTGAATAATACCACCATAGTGTAACTAGATAACACCGCCATACACTGAATAATACCATCTTACTGTGACTAGATAACCGCCATACACTGACTGAATAATGCCACCATATTGTGACTAGATAACACCGCCATACACTGACTGAATAATTCCACCATACTGTGACTAGATAACACCGCCATACACTGACTGAATAACACCACCATAGTCTGACTAGATAACACCGCCATACACTGACTGAATAATGCCACCATAGTCTGACTATATAATACCACCATACACTGACTGAATAATACCACCATACTGTGACTAGATAACACCACCATACACTGACTGGATAATACCACCATACACTGAATAATACCACCATAGTGTGACTAGATAACACCGCCATACACTGAATAATACCACCATACTGTGACTAGATAACCGCCATACACTGACTGAATAATACCACCATACTGTGACTAGATAACTCCGCCATACACTGACTGAATAATACCACCATACTGTGACTAGATAACACCGCCATACACTGACTGAATAACACCACCATAGTCTGACTAGATAACACCGCCATACATTGAATAATACCGCCATACAATGACTGAATAATACCACCATACTGTGACTAGATAACACCGCCATACACTGACTGAATAATACCACCATACTTTGACTAGATAACACGCCATAAACTGACTGAATAATTCCACCATAGTCTGACTATATAATACCACCATACACTGAATAATACCGCCATACTGTGATGAGATAACACCACCATACACTGAATAATACCACCATACACTGAATAATACCACCATACTGTGACTAGATAACACCACCATACACTGAATAATACCACCATACACTGAATAATACCACCATACTGTGACTAGATAACACCACCATACATTGATTGGATAATACAACCATACACCGAATAATACCACCATACTGTGACTAGATTACACCACAATACACTGAATAATACCACCATACACTGAATAATACCACCATAATGTGACTAGATAACCGCCATACACTGACTGAATAATACCACCATACTGTGACTAGATAACACCTCCATACACTGACTGAATAATACCACCATACTGTGACTAGATAACACGCCATACACTGACTGAATAATACCACCAAAGTCTGACTATATAATACCACCATACACTGAATAATACCGCCATACTGTGATGAGATAACACCGCCATACACTGAATAATACCACCATACACTGAATAATACCACCATACTGTGACTAGATAACACCACCATACACTGAATAATACCACCATACACTGAATAATACCACCATACTGTGACTAGATAACACCACCATACATTGATTGGATAATACAACCATACACTGAATAATACCACAATACTGTGACTAGATAATACTACCATACACTGAATAATACCACCATACTGTGACTAGATTACACCACAATACACTGAATAATATCGCCATACATTGAATAATACCACCATACTGTGACTAGATAACTCCCACCATGCACTGATTGGATAATACAACCATACACTGAATAATACCACAATACTGTGACTAGATAATACCACAATACACTGAATAATACCACCATACTGTGACTAGATAACACAACTATTCACTGACTGGATAATACCCCCATACACTGAATAATACCACCATACTGTGACTACATAACACCACCATACACTGACTGGATAATATGTCTGATAGGGAAACATTGAAATTGATGCCCATAAACACTGCAGATTTTCCTGCAACAGATTTCATTGCGGAAAATCTGCAGCATAATACAGTAGCAGCAGATTGGATGAGATTTGAACAAGTCTCATCTCTACACAGAAACTGTACATAAAATGACATGCGGTGTGTTTTTTTAAAATCTGCAGCATGTCAATTTATGCTGTGGAATCGCTGCTCTTGTATTCTAGTAGTTACCCATTGAATTCAATCGGAGGTATAACCCGCAACAAAGATTCATGTGTTGCGGAAAAAAAGCTGTGATTCCGCCACGAAAATCTCAAATGAGAAAAAAAAAGCTTATTCTTACTCCCGGCCGTAGTCATAGCATATTTTCTTCTGAGCACAGCCCGAGATGACGATTCAGCCCATGTGACTGCTGCAGCCAATCTAAGGCTGCAGCGGTCATATGGACTACAGCGTCATCCCAGGAGGCCGGACTGCGCTCAGAAGAGAATACGCACTGCTATGACTATGGCCGGGAGTATTAACTTTTTTTATTTCTGCAGTCTTTCCACAGAAAAAAATTGGTGTGTTTTTTTTCAGGTGGAATTCCCTGCGGTTTCCGGGACGGATACTCTGTGTAGTTTTATGCAGTGTATCCGCCCTGTGTGTCCCTACCCCTGTAATCAAGTTGCTCTCCCCCACAAAAATGGTGTTCAATAGTATCTGTGTCCTTAGCAGGGCCGTATTTACAGCTCACGCTGCCCTAGGCACTAAGTCTAAATATGCCCCCAATAAAGGCCTATTTACTTTAGCCAATTATCATCAATATTTGCTATTTTCTGACCAATTATACTGATATTTGGTCAGTATTAACAAAGGAGAAGATCAATGATAAAACCTTTGTTTATCGTTGCTTTGCAATTGTGATGTAAAAATAATTGTTATCAGTGACACAATTGATAGATGTAAATGCCGCTCATAGTGAAATTTACACTTGGCATTGCTGCCTAGTGCACGGTCCTGGTGTCAGGTGTCACTACGCTGTACCAGAATATGGAATCTGCATACATAGATTAGCCCTACCCCCAAATTATAATAATACAATGCCTAAATAATACCACCATACACTGAATAATACCACTATACTGTGACTAGATAACACTTCCATATACTGACTGAATAATAACACCATACTGTGAGTAAATAATACCACGATACACTGAATAATACCACCATACTGTGACTAGATAACACCGCCATACACTGAATAATACCACCATACTGTGACTAGATAACACCACCATACACTGACTGGATAATACCACCATACACGGAATAATACCACCATGCTGTGACTAGATAACACCACCATACACTGAATAATACCACCATACTGTGACTAGATAGCACCACCATACACTAACTGGATAATACCACCATACACTGAATAATACCACCATAGTGTAACTAGATAACACCGCCATACACTGAATAATACCATCTTACTGTGACTAGATAACCGCCATACACTGACTGAATAATACCACCATATTGTGACTAGATAACACCGCCATACACTGACTGAATAATTCCACCATACTGTGACTAGATAACACCGCCATACACTGACTGAATAACACCACCATAGTCTGACTAGATAACACCGCCATACACTGACTGAATAATACCACCATAGTCTGACTATATAATACCACCATACACTGACTGAATAATACCACCATACTGTGACTAGATAACACCACCATACACTGACTGGATAATACCACCATACACTGAATAATACCACCATAGTGTGACTAGATAACACCGCCATACACTGAATAATACCACCATACTGTGACTAGATAACCGTCCCCCACAAAATAGATCTATAAAGAGTTCCCACACACAAAGCACCTATAAACAAGTCTCCCCTCCCCCACAAAATCGATCTATGCAACAAAAAAACAATTATCCTGTTACATATCATTTGTAGCTCCCTCTTTCCTCCTCCCTCACACAGCACATACACGAACATGGATTACACTAAAGCTGCTGCTCTTACCAGAGTCTGGAGCTCCATGGAGGAGTCTTCATTGTGGCAGCAGCAGAGGAGAGCTGGAGGTGCTGAGTCTGTGTGGCTGTGCAGTACAGGTTGTGCTGATTGGTGGAGCAGACAGAGGCTCCTGCTGCTCCACCTATCAACGCTCACTTCACAATGCAAAGGAGAGGAAGGAACATCTCTTCTCTCTGATGTGCGGCCTGTACGCGAACCCCATCCCCGCCCCCTTTTTACTTAGTCCGGCGGGGAGCAAGGAAGTCGGTTGTAAAAAAATAACTCATTCGGCTCCGCCCCCCCCCCGCAAGGAGCCGATCTAGCACTGCTGAGTCGCCAGGCCCGGGAAACTGCTGAGTCGCCGGCCCTTCTGAAACACAAGCAGGGGAAGGGAGCCAGCACAGCGCCCCATTCCACCTGCTGGAGTGATGTGCCTTGTGCAATGGCACAGGTCGCACACCTCCAAAGGGCGGGCCTGGTGTTGACACTTACTTGTCTAATATAGCCTCATTTGCATATTTATAAAAAAGATCATAACTTTTAGAATAATAAACTTTTTGGGACACAAACTAGCATTATCAGTGTGGCAGCACCTATTAGATTAACTTGGAGATTGGGCATTACTAAACTAGTGACAGATCCTCTTTAATCTTGCACTCATCTTTCACTAAAATTTCAAATTGAGTTTATATCACTCTTAACACAGCCCACACATCCCAGATACACAACTCGATGCCACCACCTGCGGAGTTCTGGGGCGATAGATAACCAACACACAAATAATGCTCTTCAGCAGTCAATGGGTCAACGCATTTAGGGGCAGTTCACATGGAGTTTTTGGGCACTGATTTTGACATAGAAATTGCGTTAGAATCCGTGCCAAGAAACGCCCCCCATTGATTTTAATAGGAGACAGAGGCGTTTTTCCCAAGGAAAAAAAAAATCGGCATACTCTTTTTCCGAGTTTCCACCTCTGACCTTCCATTGAATTCAATGAAGGCAGAAAAAAACAGTGGTAAAAAAACACAGAATTTTTTTTACAAACAATGTTGCCAATTCAAAATCTGACTTAAAATTCCTGAAGAAATTTTGAGGCAGATTTCTTCTGCCAAAACTATGTGAACTAGGCTTAAGAAAGGCTATGAATTCTTTAGAGCATAGAGGACCATACTTAGGCCCTGTCCACACAGAGTTTTTGGACGTGGAAACCGCGTCGGAAAACACACCAAAAAACTTCCGAAAATGCCTCTTATTGACTTCAATGGGAGGCGGAGGCGTTTTTTTCCCCAGAGTAGAAAAAAATGCTCGCAGGAAAAAGAAGCGACATGCCCTATCTTTGGGTGTTTACGTCTCTGACCTCCCTTTAACATCAATAAGAGGCAGAGAAAGCGTATTTCGCAGCGTTTTTGGCCGTGGCGCTCAATAGGCGCGAGCGAAAAACGCGGCAAACGGCGTTCAGGCAGATCAAAATCTGCTTCAAAATTCCAAAAGAATTTTCTGCCTGCAAAGAACTCAGTGTGAACAGGGCCAGCTTTAAGATAGAAAGTATAGTGCTTACAAAAGAAAGTACATATTGGGACAAAATAAGAGGACATACAAAAATATGCAAAACGGTAACAAAACAAAAGGGAGAAATTACAGAAGGTTCTTAACACCTCTTATGCTACATTCACACGAGAGTGAAAAACAACACTCACACTCCAGTCTTGTACCCCTCCATGTAGATAGCACCCCCCTGCCTGAAGATAGCAAACACCCCCATCCCCCGTATTATCTACAGCGGGCACTGTGGCACTATCTACATGGACGTTGCAGCACTATCTACATGGGCACTGTGGTGTTTTCAGGGGGTTGGGACAAAAAAAAACTTGACAAATGAAATCCATCCATTTTTTTTAATGGCTGTGAAAAACGGATGACAGACGGACTGGAAATGGATGAAAATTTAGAGACACACGGATGCAAAATGGCCATGAAAAACTGACAGTTGATCAGTTTTTAATGGCCATTTTTTTTCACTATCGTGCGCATGTAGCCTTAGTTATAATGGCAGTTTCACAGCAGTATGGAGAAAGAACAATGAAGCTTCACATAGTACGTTCCAGCACACAGGCAGAAATATATATATGTAAAGAAGACAAAGTGAAGCACCTCTTTGATTTCTTGGAAATCTGTATTCAGACCAAACACAATACAAGATAAAATAAGGGAATTTTTTCGTTTGACCACATGATACATGGAAAGACAATAAACCTACTCATTTTACCTACGTTACATGCTAATGAAAATGATGGTGAGACCTGCCGGCTGTCCTTAGATCAGAGAAAATAATGTATGTATGATCATGGTTATGTTATATAATCTGAATGTTCTATTTTGTAAGTTGGGATTTTTCTTGCTTCCCTTTTCCTTTTATTTCTTTTTTTACTCTTCTGGCTGTTGACTTGCACCTTGATATTGGAACTGTGCGCCGGAATGTACAATGTGAAGCTCATGCACTATTTGGAACCCGTGATTTACTAAAAAAGGACACTCAAACAAGAGGATCTATATCTATTTTACAACAACTTAACCACAAACTTGAAACCCAATGACGTATGCTCTATTTTACCCTTATAAGAGAACAGCTGTTCTCTTCTCTGGAAATGACATCTTATGGCATTTACATTATTCATATTGTACTTAAAGAAGATCTGTCACCTGTTTCATGTTGTCTGAATAAACTGCAGCACATTATAGATGCAGGTCTGCACTGGTCCAGGGGTCACACTTTTATTTTAAAAATTTGTGGTCAGTTGTGTAAAACAAATACTGTAAAATCTAAGGCACACTTAAAATTGTGAGTATGGTGTATTCATTTTCATGCAGCTGATTGACACTAGTCTCTGTATTAGATTGCGCTATTGATGCCGTCAAAACAACGGAACCCTGTCACAACGGCGACAAACGGAAACCTTTAGCAACGTTTCCGTCACCATTTATATCAATGGTGACAGAAACGTAAACTAAAGTTTCAGTTTGCCTTTCCGTTGAGGGGTTAACCAGAAGGAAACCTCAAACGGAACCCCTCAATGGAAGGGCAACACTGAAGTGAACAGGCCCTAGGTACAGATAATGTAGTAGATATTACCTGTAGTACTATGTGACATCAGAGATAACACAGTGATAACAGATAATGTAGTAGATGCACACACACACACACACACACACACAATCACACACACACACAGAAACATATACACATACACAGAGACATATATAGGCACTTAAGCACACAAATACACGCACAGAGACACATATACAGACATATTGGAACATATACACATACAAACACAGAGAAATATACACGCAGACAGACAAGTATACACACACAGAGACACATAGACACACAGACAAGTATACACACACAGAGACAAACAGACAAGTATACACACACAGAGACACATAGACACACACAGGTACATATAGAGGCACAAACAGCAGACAGATTCTCCATTAAGACTTACTTCTTGAAGGGCCGTGCTGTGGGCGGAGCTTCCTTTTCTCTTCTTGCTGCCTCTACTCCTGTCTCCTCCGTGTGTGTAACCCATATGCCAGCCTTGAGTCTGAGACACGCCCACTGTTCTTGGATTGGCTACAGCTGAGCAGTACTGTCCAATTCATGAACAAAGAGCGTGTCTTACACTCTGAGAAACGTTGATGTATCCACCACCCCCTGCCCTGTGAGTGACCTGACCGCCGGTCAGTCAGGTCATGAGGTTAATTTTTTTTTAAATATAAAAGATAAACGATTCCGCCCACCCCTTGCTGGACAGGACATCCTAGGCACTGCAACCCCCGTGCCTAGTAGCAAATACGGGCCTGTGTGTATCTCAGCAACAATTGGCAGCATTTAATTTAACACTTACTGGCAATCAGAGGTTATTCACTGACTAAACATCCCTAAGTATCTCCGTAGAAGCATATTTTTTTTATGAAATGATACATTTTAATTCTGCAAATTTTTGAGATCATTGTTGTGACAGATGTTAGTATCAGTAGGTTCTTCTCTGAATATGACAAGCTCTTTGTTACTAGTGAGATGAGAAGAATTACATTATACAGAAGTCATCAGTTAATGCCCAATCTGAGTGTAAGTAACCTTTTAACCTTGTTATTAGGTCACTTGCACAAGCAGAGTTGTGACCTATATTGCATTAGGCATATTTAATTCACTGGCATTTTGTACCATATGCTACTGAGTCTTCTAATGCAATTAAAGTCACCACTGTGATTAAGGGCTTTTCTGTAGTTGTTGATGCTGCTCATATTAACCCAATGTGAATTACACAGTAATTAGGATTTTCTGTCCGCAAGAGATCCAGACCTTTTAAGACAAAAAGCATTTCAGTGGCATTAAGTCATTTTACGGGTAGGCTGACAATTCAAGTTTTCTTCCGGCTTCTCCCACCTCCAGCAATTTTCCTCCTGTTTGACCGTCTTTCATCAAACAGGATATAGAGGTCAGAACGGCAGAAGCTGGCAGTGCCCATGTATCATAAATTGGCTATCAGCATGTAGAGCGGGGGAGAGGACGGAGAGTTGGATCTTTAATTAGAGAGAGATTTTGCAGGGGCAGAGCAGGGTGTGTGGGCGCAAGGATAACAAGAAAGAGGGAGCATCAAACAGGCAGGGGGAGCTGCAAACCGGAGGCTCTCATTTAGAAAATGCTCATTATCTGCAACACACAGTATGGAAGATCTCAAACGTATTAGTATTATCCTTCTAATCAGGGATTCTCTAAGATACATACAATATCACGTTTCCTCATCTCCTCTACGTACTTTTCCACCACCGTGGGCTATTTCTTGTTTGTCTCACTGATGTCTTGATTTAAAATCTGCAGCATTGAAGGAATGTATTTTTTGAACACCGGTCTTCATTGGTAATAGCACATAAAAAAATTTACCCACTCACCTCGTCACCTATGTGCAAGGGTTGAGGGCCTAGTTCTCGGTCAGACAAATATATGGAAGCAGAACAGAACATATCGTAGCACTAGAAAGGTCGACATCTCTCTAAGACAATCATATATATCACGTGATGCTGTAGCAATTGTACTTCATTGACATTATTTACTCATTCTCAGCAGTGTTGTCCCTAGATACAGGGTATCCTATCCTGCAAGTGTCTAATTTAACAGGCCCTTACCCAACTCATACATTTTCCTCTAACCTATAGTACATACTAAACCTTTCTTAAACCTGATCATTTTACCAAAATGAGAATTTGATCTATTCAATATTTTTATAAATGAATGAATAATTTTGAATCTTTCTTTTGATCACTTGGTTATCTCAAAGTTAACGCTGGTCATATCGACTCCCTAGTACGGTCAGAAAGACTCATATTGTTTGCATAGTCTTTTTCGACAAGTGGTATGCAGTGTTGCTTTGATGTCTTATGGGTACCGGACAATCCTTCTAGTGGGTATCCACTGTATAGGTGAAATCTCAGCCATAAACTCTTCTTTAACAGATCTAAGGAGATCAGTTGGAATTTCAGATTTCGGGTAAGGTTATGGGTAAAACTTCTGCTGTTGTGTGTTGGGAATATGGACTGATGAACGGGCTAAGGGACTGGTCCTTGTTCTTGCAGCCTGTTAATTTATACATTGTCTTGGATGGCACTGCACGCTCCTGCACACAGTACCATCAGCAGGATCTGGTTGTCACAAAGACAGCCCAATCTTGTACTGTAACAGGGAACTTAAAATAATCAGTTCCCTGTCACAATAAACCCTAAACACAGTGCTCATATTGAGCGTTGTATTGCCAAATGCAGAAGCCGCTTCTTCTGCAATCAGCCGGTTATAGGGAACGCAGTGTCATCAGTAATGACATCACAGGGATTCCCTGTGCAGAAGAGGCTTGGATACATGCAGAGAAGATGTGATCTGCATTTTCTCTGCCTACCTGTGTATACAGATCACTGATAACAGAGATCTAATGGGCTGTTACGATTAGAGTACTGTTATCAGTGATCTGTATATGGTGACATTAGGTAACACATAGATAATGTGTTTCCTGCTAACCTGTACCCCTATAGTTAAATACGTTATGCCAAACATAAAATAATTACCTCTTGCCAGCAATTTTAGTCTGTTCTCCACTTATTTACTTTTGCGCCTTTACTAAACATTTTCTGTACTTGAATGATTATCATCATGTACAAATTATCATCCATTTTTCTAATTTTAAATGAAAAAAAAGCCCTATGTGTCCCGCAAAAAAAAAAAGAAGCAAACATATTTGAGGTAGACTAAAAAAAAAAAAAAGTTATATCAATCATAGAAGGTAGCACTTCATAAGGTGAGATTTTGTTTCGGTCATGAAAGGGATAAGCTATTTTTGTCAAAATGTGATTTGCAACATGTTTTTGCCTGTTATGTGGCTACTCCACAAAGAAGTTGTGTTCACAGTATATTTTTAGTACATTAACATATTAGTGCTGTTTATAACACTTTCTCAGACATAAATAGATACTTTCTTGTAGATTGTTCTTATTTCAATGTTGTCCAGGCATAAGAAATTGATGGCCTATCCTCAGAATAGGACATCAATATCTAAACGACGTTTCTGTGGTTATAGTAAATGTGAATAGAAACCCAAGCCAATTCTTTAGGGTTTACAATGATGACTATCCCACAGTTATCACCACCAATCCTATGAAAACTGATGCCCAATCCACTTGTTTTTTTTTTAGCTATATGGAGCCATTTGAAGCACAAAGATGTCATGGACTCATAGGAATAAAAAAAAAAATCCAGCCCATCTTTAATGAAACTCACATCAGCTCTTTTCTTGATATTAAGTTAAACTGCTTTGATGTACCATACACCAGTGGGATCTGCAATTGTGCATGAGCGGTTACAACGTTTTACGCCACTAGATGACTTTGTGAATTAATGTGTGTTTGTAGTACGAAGCTGTAAAGTGCTGAATCTTTTACTTTTACAATTTAGCCAATATGCCTTAGAAAGATAGATGTTTTGTGAGAGGTCTCAAATTGGTTGGTCTCATGCATAAAAACTAGTGCAGACAAAATGTGTCAGTGCTGTCCATGGCAACAAGTCAGCTAACATTTTTATTTTGTATCCAGCGCTGGAAAAATGAAAAGTTATACAATTTCCCAATACATTTTCTGCCTTAATTCCTGAATGTTTTCAAGATCTCTGCTTGTTGTTATTCAGTAGGAACATTCATTGTTTACTTCCAGTGGATAACATTCTGTCCATGGTCATGTGATGGACACACAGCTGCTGGGATCAGAAGACACAGCTCTGATACACATACTGTAACGAGCCGTGCACCTTGGTGTCCATCACATGACCATGGACAGAATGTTATCTACTGGAAGTAAACTATGAATGTTCCTACTGAATAACAACATGCACTGATCGTGAAAACTGTAAAGAATTAACACAGAAAGTATATTGAAAAATTGTATAACTTTAATTAGAAAAAAAATGACATTTATTTTCTGAAACCGGAGAACCCCTTTAAAAAGCTAATGTGGATCAACTTCCCTCTATTTCCTTCGTCATCTAGTCTATCCCACTTGACAGCATATTCTTTCTTTCTCCCTTTCTCTTAAGGTCTAGGACACTCCCACCTACAACTGTCTCACTTGAGCCCAGGAAATCCTGCTCTATCCCCATCAGATGGAGAAGGCTTGTCTCCCACCGAGCTACGTTACAGGAATGCTCCTCGGCGTCTGTCCATGGACGTGAGTGCAGAGGTCTAATATTATATCAGTTGTAAATGGCAATTATTGATTTTACAATCCAAACATTCGAGGGGACATTGTGGATTGTCTTTTATTATATTAACCCCTTAACGATGAACCACATACAGTTATGTCGTTGCAGTTTCGTACTTAACGTAACGCCACGTATCTGTACGTGGCAGACAGTGATGGCACGGGCTCAGAATCTAAGCCCGAACCATCACCAGCGGGTGTCAGTTCTATATTACAGCTTACACCCTGCTGTAATGGCAGGGACCGGAGCTAGCTCCAATTGGCATCTAAGTGGTTTGTAGCCTAACAATGGTGGTCTGCCAAGTACGGAAGCCTATTGGGCCCTGCCGAAGGCAAGACCTAATAGGCTGCTTTTAGAGTGACACTGACAGCTCTAATACATTGCTACCATAAAAAAAAGAAATAAAAAAACAATGCCAGAATCACAGTTTTTTTGGGGTTACCACCCCTCCCAAAATACAAAAAGTCGCATGTACACCAAAATAGTGCCATTAAAAACTACAACCCGAATAAAGTAAAAATATAATTTATAGCGCACCTTGAACACTGTAAAAAATAAATTAAAAAAAAGCATAATAAAACATTGGCAGAATTGCTGGTTTTTGTTCACCTTGCTTGCCAAAATAAAGGAATAAAAAGTGATCAAAAAGTCGCATGTACCCCAAAATGGTACCAATGAAAACTACGGATTGTCCCGCAAACAATAAGCCCTCACACAGATCCATTGGCGAAAAAGAAAAAAGTTTTGAAATGAATATTTTTGAATATGGCAACACAAAAGGTTCAGAGTGTGTTTCAAAAGGGGGATAAGATCTGGCACCATTTATCAGTGCGACACTGGTCTCACATCTGTGGATTATTATTTATTTACCCCATTATTATACCACCCTATTATGTCCTGTTGTACTCCGCACAGCTTACATATGCTACCACTTTATAATCTGATATAGCAACAAAAACACCAAAATGGAGTCACTTTTAAGGGGTTTTTCCCTGTACTGGTACCTCAGGGGCATTACAAATGCGACATGGCTCCCCTAAACAAAGCCAGCAAACTCTGCATGCCAAATATCGCTCCTGCATTTTTGAGACCTGCCGTGAATCCAAACAGCAGTTTATGACCACATATGGGGTTTTGCCGTAGTCAGGAGAGATTGATTTCCAAATTTTAGGGTTCTTTCCATCCTTTATCCTTTGTGAAAATGAAAAAAATTCAACATTTTAGTGGAAAAAATATTGATTTTCATTTTCACGGCCTAATTCCAATAAATTCTGCAAAAGACCTGTGGGGTCTAAATGCTCACTATACCCCTAGATAGATTCCCTAATGGGTGTAGTTTCCTAAGTGTCACTCTTGGAGGGTTTCCACAGTTTTGGTCCCCAAGTGGCTTTGCAAATGCAACATGGTACCTAAAAGCAATTCCAGCCAAAAGGCTCTACTTCTCTTCTGAGTCCTGCGGTTTATCCAAACAGCAGTTTATGACCACATATAGGGTATGGCAGTACTCTGAAAAAATTGCTGGACAAATGTTGTGGTGCTTTTTCTCCTTTAATCCTTTGTGGAAATGAAAAAGTCTAATTTTTATTGAAAAAAGTTTGGAATTTATTTTCATGGCCCAATTCAAATGAATTTAGCAAAAACCATGTGGGGACAAAATGTTCACTATACACCTACATGAATTCCTTGAGGGGTGTCGTTTCCTAAATGAAGTCACTTTTGGGGGGTTTCCACTGTTTTAGTCCCTAAGTGTCTCTGCAAATGCGACATGGCACCCAAAAAACACTCCAAAATCCACATATGGGGTATTACCGTACTCGGGAGAAATTGTTTTACAAATGTTGTGTTTCTCCTTTGTTCCTTATGAAAATGAAAAATCTGAGCTAAAACTACATTTTTCACGGCCTAATTCCAATGATTTCAGCAAAAAAAAACTGTGGGGTCAAAATGCTTAATATACCCCTAGATAAATCTCTAAAGGGGTGCAGTTTCCCAAATGGGGTCACTTTTGGGGGGTCTCTACTGTTTTGCTCCCTCAGGGTTTGCAAATGCGACATGAAAACCATTCCAGCTAAACTTGAGCCCCAAAAGCCAAATAGTGCTCCTTCCCTTCTGAGCCCTGCCGTGGTTCCAAACAGCAGTTTATTACAACATATGGAGTATTGCCATAATCAGGAAAAATTACTTGATAAGGGCATGTTCACACGTTTTTTCCGCTGCAAATGTTGATGCAGATTTGGGGCAATTATGCCACGAATCTGCACCAACATAACATTTGCATTTTTGACAGGTAATTCAGACGTTGCAGATATCACAGCGGACTTGCCACAGATTTCAGTTTTTGCATTGTAAAGAATGAAATCCGCAGTGAAATTCCGCTTCTCCGCAACATCATGAGCAGGCTGCGGAGGGAAAATTCTGCACTGCAGCCTGATTTCCGCACAGTTATTTTCTGCAACGTCTGAACTAACTTTCCTAAAAATGTATAGAAACAAATGTAAAAAACGGCTGCTGCAGAATTCCACTGCGGACTGTCCGCAGCGGAATTCAACAGCAATTCCTCCACGTGTGAATGTGCCCTAAATGTTGGGGTGCTTTTCCAACTTTATTCTTTGTAAAAATTAAAAATTTCTATGTTTTTTCAGAAAAAAATTTGATTTTCATTTTTATGGCCTAATTTCAATAAATTTAGCAAAAAGCCTGTGGGTCAAAATTCTCACTATACCCCTAGATAAATTCCTTGAGGGGTGTAGTTTCCCATATGGGGTCACCTTTGTGGAGTTTCCACTGTTTTTGCACCACAAAACCTCTTCAAACCTCACATGGTGCCTAAAATATATTCTAATAAAAAGGAGGCCCCAAAATCCACTAGGTGCTCCTTTATTTCTGAGGCCTGTATTTGAGTCTAGTAGCACACTGGGGCCACATGTGGTTTATTTAAAAAAAAACAAAAGACTGCAGAATCTGGGCAATAAATATTGCGTTGTGTTTCTCTGGAAAAATCGTCAAATATATCGACCAATTTTTACCACTAACATAAAGTTATTACCACATAAAGTAACACAAGTCGGCTCTTTCCACAAGGCCAAAACAGGCTGTGTCCTTAAGGGGTTAAGAAAAGGTGTAAAGTTTAGAATTAAGTATTGAAGCATATTCAACCCCTGGCAAAACATTCAATATTTAGTCAAATGTATTCAGTCAGATGTGATTCACTTAAAAAAGTACTTTAAATAAATACATTAAATAATACTTTCATTAGTTTTTAAGCATTGTATGACAAGGATAAGACCCATTTTTTTGTAAAATGAAAGAATTCTCCTTTGTCTTGGATGGGTAGGATATTGGTCATCAAAATGACGCTGCTCCCTGAAATCCTATATCTTTTAAGGGTATTGTCAATAACTGTGTCTGCTCATATCGTCCGGATTTGACAAAAATCCTTTCCTTCATTTGGTATAATATTAGACTCCCCACCCCCAATCGACCGTGTTCATCCATAGGAAGCAGGGTGATTTGGCCACTACTACTACTACTACGACTATGTTCCCGCAGTGGCCCTACTGACACTGCTGCACATTAAGGGTATGTGCACACGAGAACTGGCTTTTACGTCTGAAATTAGAGACTGTTTTCAGGAGAAAACAGCTGCCTCGTTTCAGACGTAAAAGCTCCTCCTCGCATTATGCGAGGCGTCTTTGACGGCCGTATATTTGAGCTGTTCTTCATTGAATTCAATGAAGAACGGCTCAAATTACGTTTCAAAGAAGTGTCCTGCACTTCTTTGACAAGGCAGTCATTTTACGCGTCGTCGTTTGACAGCTGTGCAAATGACAGGTCGTCGGCACAGTACGTCGGCAAACCCATTCAAATGAATGGGCAGATGTTTGCCGACGTATTTGAGACGTATTTTCAGGCGTAAATCGAGGCATTATATGCCTCGTTTACGCCTGAAAATAGGTCGTGTGAACCCAGCCTCACTCTGACATGCCCTTGAGGGGTTTATTTAGAAATCCCCAATTGCTCCCCATTTTCTATTAATTCCACCATGCTATTGCCTCTGTTCCCTAAAGCCCCTCATGCAACAATCCTTATTAATCTGGGATCAGTTAAATATTCAAGTAAATTAATTTCCCCTCACCTTCCTCTGTCCAGTCTCTGGTTCAACGCAGATTTGCCTCCAGATCTCTGTGATGCCCAGGTGTTTTACTGGTGGAGTTCCAAGGGTTTCTTTCAAGTACACCATCTTCTCTCTACAACAAGCATGATGCCCTTTGCAGACATTAGTTCCAAATATGGTGCCCCAAGTAGGGAATTGTTCCACTATCTGCAGCTGAAGCACTAACTTGGAGGACTTGTCACTATCTATGACCCACTTCATAAATTAACCAGCTTTGAATCCATATTCCTTAACTCTCCGCTATCGGCCAGGCTAATAAGCCTCTTCTACTCCTCCCTGAAATAATAATAACGCCACCCACACTAATCATAAATATATAACTAGACTTGAAATAGATCTGTACTTATCCAAGCACGAGGCTGACTGGGATTGGGTCGCTTTGGCTGCTATGGTGGTAGTTTCGCCACTGATCCAACTAGATGCCAATTGCTCTTGCCAAAAATGCAGATCATTGAAGCATTCCCTACCATGTATTAATTCATGTTGTATTAAAGGGATACATAGTATAGGGACAGGGTCGCTCTCCTACTAGCCAAAACAGCACAAAAAATATTGTGGCTAATAGGAGCGTTCGAAGAATTCACCAGACTCATAGGTATGAGTCTGGTATATTCATGTTTGAGCACTCCCCTCATCCTCCTAGCATGATTAATACTATTACGATCATTTTCTTAAGTTCTGAGGATAGAGCAGGGAAGTTTAGGGAGTATTGAATATGTAGTGGCTTCTATGCTGTTAGTGAGTAGGCACTATGAAGTAGTCTGTAGTCTCTGTCCCAAATATACAGGGTGGGCCATTTATATGGATACACCTAAATAAAATGGGAATGGTTGGTGATATTAACTTCCTGTTTGTGGCACATTAGTATATGGGAGGGGGGAAACTTTTCAAGCTGGGTGTTGACCATGGTGGCCATTTTGAAGTCGGCCATTTTGTATCCAACTTTAGTTTTTTCAATGGGAAGAGGGTCATGTGACACATCAAACTTATCGAGAATTTCACAAGAAAAACAATAGTGTGCTTGGTTTTAACGTTACTTTATTCTTTCATGAGTTATTTACAAGTTTCTGACCACTTATAAAATGTGTTCAGAGTGCTGCCCATTGTGTTGGATTGTCAATGCAACCCTCTTCTCCCACTCTTCACACACTGATAGCAAAAACACCGCGTTTTTTGCGTACGCAAAACGCACACGCTCGTGTGAATCCGGCCTAAGAGTGTGAGGTAATAGCACTGCGTTTCTCCTATGTGGCAGTGGGCCCTCAGGGGCCCCCAGGCGTATGGGTAAAAGTGACAGTGCACGCTCTTCAAAAATATGTCATTTAGTAAAGGTGATCAAAACATTTTTCTCTTTTCTGCCATCTGCCTGGCTCTCCTTTCTTGTGGGCACTGCATAAGTGTTGCTTTTAATTAGCTACAGCTCATGGTATTGGAAGACCATTCATTTAAAATATTGGATGACATGAAAATAGGTGTTATCTCATGCTTTATTCTTGCAATGAAGCATAAGGCACCTTCTTGTGTTTCATTTTAGTGATTTGAAACTAAGCTATGTCAGCACTGATTGGACAGTGTCATACTGTCCCAACTAGTAACACTAAGGGCTGATTCAGACGTGCGTGGCGTTTTTGCGCACGCAAAACACGCGGCGTTTTGCCTGCGCAAAAGCCACTTACCTGCTCCGTGAGGCAGCATCATATGATGCGCGGCTGCGTGCTTTTCGCACAGCCGCCATCATTATGACACGCCATTCGGATGTTTGTAAACAGAAAAGCACGTGGTGCTTTTCTGTTTACATTCATCCTTTTGACAGCTGGTGCGCGAAACAGGCAGTTCGCACGGAAGTGATTCCGAGCGACCTGCGTGGTTTTCACGCACCCATTGACATCAATGAGTGCGTGATGCGCAAAATACGCAGAGATATTGACCATGTCGCGCTTTTTGCGCAGCGGACAAACACTGAGCAAAAAGCACGGACTGTGTTTACTGCCCCATAGACTTGTATTGGTCTGTGCGTGGCACGTGAAAACCACGCGGCCCGCACAGACGCAATACACGTTCGTGTGAATCCAGCCTTAATTGTCAATATATTCATACATTTCTAGGAGGAATAAGAGGAACGGCACAATGGAGAGTTTTCAGAAAAGATGTTCCAGAATTATTTTTTTTTAGAAAATTAAAGTATGTGTAATGCCAGCTGCTCCCTGCTTTAATCTTACCTGCTCCTCTTCTGGCGGCCTCCCACGCCACCAACGCTGACTTCTGGGTCCTAGTGCACGCGATTGTTTAAAGGGCCAGCACTCAACAAAATTATTTCTCAGCTTTCCCTGGCTGTAAAGGTTCCTCCCCTTCCTTCTTTCCTTGCCAGAGCAATTACTAGTATTACCTGGGATCCTAGTGATTCTCTGCTATCTCTTCTATTGGAATCCTGTGTTTTGACCTCAGCCTATATCTTCAACTATGATTTGTTTCAAACCTTGCCATCTGCCCTGACCTTTTGATATACCAGTCTACGCTTACTTGCACTACACCTGTTACGTTGGCCGTCACCAAGGGAAATTACTGCATGGTTTAAAGGATGAATACCAGGGTTTCCCTTAGACTCCGCTCCCCGGTTTAGCCCAATCTCAAATGCCTTAGTGAAAAAGTGGGTCCACACCTCCCTCTCCTGGCTCCGTGACAGTATTTACTATAAAAGACATGTCATCTATCACCTGTCCAAAAGCAGTTTGAAGAATACATAGCTGCATTGACTGTCACTTATCAATTGTGCTCAAATATGTCACATGGCACACTTGGTACATATAGGTATTAAAATGGTTATGCCACCTAACACACACGTCCCTCAATGGAGCCAGCCACAGACGGTCTGAAAATAAATTTTTGTTACAGATAGCAATTTGTGATGCCCCAAAATGTGTTGGCACTTGGTGATGCCATTTCTTCATGTAATAATAATTTACCTTTTTTACGCATCGGTGCTGAGTTCTGATTTATCATAATTACAGTGTACGTGGTTGAGAATTCTACTGACTATATATATGTCATTACAAGGATAACCAAGGTTTTTCCAGTATACGCAGCAACTTCAATAATAAAACGATAAGACAGATGCATTTCCCGTGCATTATCATAAGGGATTATACCATGATGTTGTCATAGCAACACCATGCAGTGCATAGAAATATATTAGCTTAGCCGTATCATGATGGTATTATTTTGTAAAATCAAGCAAACTGATATTTATTGTGTGTATGTGTGAATAATATTTAATTATTAGATTCCATTTTACCATGGAACTTATATGTGCAGATGGTAGAACAATTCAGCCATTTGACATCATTCCAACATCTTCCGTGGGCAGAAACATATACCGTACTCCTCGAATACACATACACACTCACACACATACACATTCAAAGGCACACCTATATACTCACACACATACACACTCACTACCACACACACATTCAAAGGCACACCTATATACTCACACACATACATACATACACACTATCACACACACACACACACATTCAAAGGCACACCCATATACTCACACACAAACAGACTCACTATCACACACACATTCAAAGGCACACCCATATACTCACACACATACATACTCACTATCACACACACACATTCAAAGGCACACCTATATACTCACACACATACACACTCACTATCACACACACATTCAAAGGCACACCCATATACTCACACACATACACACTCACTATCACACACACATTCAAAGGCACACCCATATACTCACACACATACACACTCACTATCACACACACATTCAAAGGCACACCCATATACTCACACACACTCACTATCACACACGCATTCATAGGCACACCCATATACTCACACACATACACACTCACTATCACACACACACACACACACACACACACACACATTCAAAGGCACACCCATATACTCACACACAAACAGACTCACTATCACACACACATTCAAAGGCACACCCATATACTCACACACATACACACTCACTATCACACACACACATTCAAAGGCACACCTATATACTCACACACATACACACTCACTATCACACACACATTCAAAGGCACACCCATATACTCACACACATACACACTCACTATCACACACACATTCAAAGGCACACCCATATACTCACACACACTCACTATCACACACGCATTCATAGGCACACCCATATACTCACACACATACACACTCACTATCACACACACATTCAAAGGCACACCCATATACTCACACACACTCACTATCACACACGCACATTCAAAGGCACACCTATATACTCACACACATACACACTCACTATCACACACACATTCAAAGGCACACCCATATACTCACACACATACACACTCACTATCACACACATTCAAAGGCACACCCATATACTCACACACATACACACTCACTATCACACACACATTCAAAGGCACACCCATATACTCACACACACTCACTATCACACACGCATTCATAGGCACACCCATATACTCACACACATACACACTCACTATCACACACACACACACACACACACACACACATTCAAAGGCACACCCATATACTCACACACAAACAGACTCACTATCACACACACATTCAAAGGCACACCCATATACTCACACACATACACACTCACTATCACACACACACATTCAAAGGCACACCTATATACTCACACACATACACACTCACTATCACACACACATTCAAAGGCACACCCATATACTCACACACTCACTATCACACACACATTCAAAGGCACACCCATATACTCACACACATACACACTCACTATCACACACACATTCAAAGGCACACCCATATACTCACACACACTCACTATCACACACGCATTCATAGGCACACCCATATACTCACACACATACACACTCACTATCACACACACACACACACACACACACACACACACACACATTCAAAGGCACACCCATATACTCATACACATACACACTCACTATCACACACACATTCAAAGGCACACCCATATACTCACACACGTACACACTCACTATCACACACACATTCAAAGGCACACCCATATACTCACACACATATGTTGGATTTTAGCATGCTCAGGAGATAAGCGTCTGCCAGAGATAGATTTTAAACACACAGGGGAATATAATAAAATATTTACGCCAGTTTTATTAATTAAAAAAGTTGAACACTTTGGCTCACACCGTAGTTGTCCAAAAATTTGCGACTTATTCATTCTCTCGACTCTTTTCAAAATAGTATGAAACGGGGGTGGGACATTTGAAAGACTGACAGATTTCCAATAATTTATGCCCGAAGGTGGCGGAAATTATGTCGCAAATCTACACTTGCTTACATCAGACGTAGATTTTCATTTCTATCGCACGTACAACCAAAGATGCACCAAATTTATTAGGAGGTGCACCTAATGATCTATTTGATATTTTCTATTTATAATAACCTGAACAGTAAAATCTGCATGCTTGATGATCGGTAATGATGGGGGAAAATAAAACTCTTTGATTATAAGATATTAATAAAATAATTTGAATGCTACATACAAAATCTGCATATAGTCCTGCAAAAATCAAGACCTCAAACAGCTACACTGATGAAAAAATTAAAAAGTTATGCCCAAGTGGATGCAGAAGGGCAATTAGGCCTCTCTTGCACAATGGGGAGATACTGCACATCTGGGGTAGATGCCTTGCGCCATATTTTTTAGGTGTTTTAGACACTTTTTGCACCTCACTAGACAGTTTTGGAAAGTATCTAGAAAAGGGGCAAGGAATCTTAAAACTAACCAAATTGCACCAAAATTTTGAGACAAAATATTGCTCTAAAATCAAACAAGAGGTGGCGTAAAGAAGAGAAAAGTATATAATATGTCTTTCATATTACAAATATATCACACAGCATGCGCCACTGTGTTAAATGTGGTGCAACTTCTGCCTGCCTGACCTAGATTTAAACCGTCTAAATTTAATGCAGTATTAATAAATCTCTGCTATTGTTTTTTTTTTGTGTTTTAAAACACATGTAAAAAGCGCTAGCAGTATAAAGCATTTTTCATTTGTTTTTTACATGCATTGTTGGAGCAGTTTTTTATTTTGTGTCATTTTGTACTGCCGATTTTGCAGTTCTTTGGAGAAGTCTTATCAGAAAAACACCAGAATAACATGATACCTAAAACATGCTGCATTTTTATAAAAGTGGCACTGTCCTCAAAAACTGTATATATGTATGTAGACATTTTTATATTTTTCTGCATAGACTATAAAACTAACATCTGGACAAAGCGCTTTAGCCCCAAGAAAAAAACAAGGTGAAACCAGCCTTAAAGCATACCTAACCCTTCAGGTGACATTTCAGATAAGCTGTCATGTGTGTACATGAGGAATTACACTATTTCTGGCCATTATATGACTTGTACATGGCATTTTCTGTGTACAGTAATCCCCTCCGCAGGTTCTAACTCTAATTCTCAGTTTTCTCTGAGTTAGTGGGCGCAGCCTAATGGCTATCATGTCTTCCATACACTGCACACAGAGGATAGGAGAATCTCGCTCTCCTATCTCGATCCAGGGGCGTCGCTAGCACCGGGCCTTCGGGGGCCCAAGCCCCGGATCTTTGGCCCGGTGCCCTCGATCCCCGGCCTATGTAATCAAATACACGGGCCCCTGTTACTATAGTAACAACACATACTTACCCATCTAACTTCCCGTGCGCAGCGGAAGTCCTGTCGTCTACTCGCGTCAGGACGCTGTGCGCCGTGGATGACATCACGACGCTAGATGGTGTTGGGACATCCGCTGCAACCGGAGCTGAAGAGGAGGTAAGTATAACGTTACGGTCTGCTGGGGTCCTGTATCTAAGCATGCCTTGTGGTAGGCTTAGATACAGGGTCTAACAGACAGTATCACACATGGACCCTGTATCTAAGCCTTCCATGTTAGGCTTAGATACAGGGCCCAGCAGACAGTAATCTTATACAGTATAAGATTACTGTCTGCTGGGGTCCTGTATCTAAGCATGCCTTGTGGTAGGCTTAGATACAGGGGCTAACAGACAGTATCACACATGGACCCTGCATCTAAGCCTTCCACGTTAGGCTTAGATACAGGGCCCCAGCAGAGAGTAATCTTATACAGTATAAGATTACTGTCTGCTGGGATCCTGTATCTAAGCATGCCTTGTGGTAGGCTTAGATACAGTATATAACAAACAGTATCACACATGGACCCTGTATCTAAGCCTTCCACGTTAGGCTTAGATACAGGGCCCCAGCAAACAGTAACCTTACACAGTATAAGATTACTGTCTGCTGGGGTCCTGTATCTAAGCATGCCTTGTGGTAGGCTTAGATACAGGGTCTAACAGACAGTATCACACATGGACCCTGTATCTAAGCCTTCCATGTTAGGCTTAGATACAGGGCCCCAGCAGACAGTAATCTTATACAGTATAAGATTACTGTCGTCTGAAGTCCTGTATCTAAGCATGCCTTGTGGTAAGCTTAGATACAGGTTCTAACAGACCGTGTCACACATGGACCCTGTATCTAAGCCTACCACATGGTATTCTTAGATACATGGCCCATGTCTTATCCTGGTGGCGGTGGGTACCGGGGTAATAATGGGGGTTATGTTAGCCTCTGCACCGGCTAATACTAAGCCCCGCTTTAGTAATGGACACGGTCAATCAGCCAGCGGCTATTAATAAGGCAGTAGTAATAAAGTTTAAAAAAATACAAGGACATGAAAAAAATATTTTATTGAAATAAAAAAAACACACAACCCTCATTAACCATTTTATTGAGAATAAAAAAAGCCGTCATCGAAGTAGTCCTCGAATCTGACGTAGTCCAACGACCGAACCTGTAAAAAAACACACACACAAAAATTTTTTGTAACACATAAAAAAGCAAAACAATTATTATTCTTACATTTCCTGGGTCCAGCACTGGAGCCGCAATGTCAGCGACCTGGGCCCTATATCTAAGCCTATCATGTGTGATACTGTCTGTGAAGCTACTGTATCTAATCCTATCCATAAAATGCAAAGAAGAACCGCACCACAATTTGAAAAATCACCTCTATCAAAGGTTTCGTGTGTGCAAGCCAATAGACCGCGACCAATAGTCCAAATTTAGGAATTCAAAAAATAGGCAGCACTCCACAACATGGTAGTCAAAAAAGTGAAAAACGTTTATTCACCCATATTCAAGATTGCTACGTTTCAGTCCTAGTCCGGACCTTTCTCTAATCCCATCCATAGCTATAGGGTCAGAGTGCTACAGATATGCTGTCTCATATATATATATATATATATATATATATATATATATATATATATATATATATGCACACATACATATACATACACGCACACACATTTGGGGGGGTGAACATATGTTACTGCATGGCACTGTCTACAAGGGGGATGTATGGCAGGGGGACTGTGTGTGGAACTATACAGGGGGGCTGTGACATTATATACAGGGGGCATTGTGTGGGGAACTCTCTACAGGTGTCTTTGATTAGAGCCCTGTGACATAACTTTGCTTGGGGCCCCAGAAATGACAAATTTGCCCCTGAGGGTTAGTACAAGGATGCTTACTGCTGGGGCCCTGTATCTAAGGCTAAATTCACACGAGCATGACAGATTTACAAAAAACGCGTGTAAATCTGGTCATGTGCATTGCGTTTTTGCATCAGTGTGCTTTGCGTTGCATGTTTTTTTTCACGCACTTGCAAGCACTTTTTTTTGCCCCAATGTAATTTATGCGTTAAATACGGACAGCACACGGATGTCGTCCGTGTGCTGTCCGTGGTTTTAATGCACCCATTGACTTCAATGGGCGACTAGGTGGGTGACAACGCTCCAATATAGGACATGCAGTGAGTTTCACGCAACTGACGCGCGCTGTGTGAAAACTCATGCATGTGTGAATAGCCCCATTGAAATCAACGGGTCCGTATGCTGGGCGTTATTTCAACGCACAGCACACAAATGAGATTCTCTGGAAGTATTATAAGTCTTTTGGAGAAGCAACCAGCCAATCACAGAGCTCCTAACTAATGAGCCTGTGAGGGAAGAGTGAGATAGTGGAGTGAGAAAGGAAAATGCATGCTGAGCTAATCTCTGCAGTGGGAGACATCTAATTCCTAAAGAACACGGTGTACAGAGACATATTGCCCAGGGCAGAGGCGTAGCTAGGTTCTCCAGCACCCGGGGCAAAGATTCAGTTTAGCGCCCCCCCCCCCCCCCCCCCACCACCAACCTCTCTCCCGACATCTCCTTCCCCCTCGCCATGTTTGTTTTCTCTACCAATCGACGTGTCATTTATTTTTATGTAACGCGAGCATAAAAACATTTGTACATTTTACAAGCAATATGGTTCTATACACAACACCATAACCAAGCTCAGTACATATATACAGCCCCAGAAGCAAGCTCACTACATATATACAACACCAGCACAAATACAGCTCAATTTAGTGCAACCCCTGCCGTATAGGTGTGTACGGCGTAAAACTACAGCTCCCAGCATGGCCCAAACAATGATAAGGATATGCTGGGAGATGGCGTTTCACAAAAAATAAATCCTATCATAATCACACCACCCATCATCTCGCTGCAGATCATACAGTGACTACAGTACTGATTAGAGGCAGAATAAACATTTACATTAAGTGACTCACCGGTGACGTCTCAGATTCTAGTTCTTTTTCTCCATCCGGTCCAGACCTCTATGGTGGCTTCTCCCGGTCACAGCCCATTTCTGCAGTTTGCCGCTCACATGTCTTCAGCTTCTCACTTTTCCAACATTTTTGCACCTATAAATAAATATAAAGTTATCATTATACCACACACTACGCCCCTAAATATAATAGCGCCATACACTGCACCTCTAATTATAATAGCACCATACACCGTGTCACACACAAACACACTGTGCCCCCTGTAGATAGTGCCTGCCATAGAGCCCCCTGTATATAGTGCCTGCCATAGAGCCCCTGCAGATAGTGCCCCCATATAGACCACCCCTGTATATAGTGTCCCACAAATAACTCCCCCTATAGTGCTCTACAGATAGCCCACCCCTGTATATAGCCCCCCTGTATATAGTACTCTACAGATAGCCCAACCATGTATGTAGCCCCCCTGTAGATATAGCCCACCCCTGTATATAGTGCTCCACATATAGTCCACCCCTGTATATAGTGTTTCACAGATAGCTCACCGCTGTATATAGCCCCCCTTGTACATATAGTCCACCCCTGTATATAGTGCTCCACTAGATCGTCCACCCCTGTATATAGTGCTCCACAGATAGCCCACCCTTGTATATAGTATATACAGGGGTGGGCTATCTGTGGAGCACTATATACAGGGGTGGACTATATGTACAAGGGGGCTATATACAGGGGTGGGCTTTCTGTGGACCACTATAGGGGGAGCTATTTGTGGGATACTATATACAGGGGTGGGCTATATCTACAGGGGGACTATATCTACAGGGGGACTATATCTACAGGGGGACTATATCTACCGGGGGGCTATATCTACAGGGGTGGGCTATCTACAGGGGGACCATATCTACAGGGGGACCATATCTACAGGGGGACCATATCTACAGGGGGACCATATCTACAGGGCTGGGCTATATCTACAGGGGTGGGCTATATCTACAGGGGTGGGCTATATCTACAGGGGTGGGCTATATACAGGGGTGGGCTATATACAGGGGTGGGCTATATCTACAGGGGGGGCTATATCTACAGGGGTGGGCTATATCTACAGGGGTGGGCTATACTATATACCCCCCTGTAGCTATAGCCCACCCCTGTATATGGTGCTCCATAGATAGCCCACCCCAGTATATAGCCCCCCTGTAGATATAGTCCCCCTGTATATAGCCCACCCCCTGTAGATATGGTCGCCCTGTAGATAGCCCACCCCAGTATATAGCCCCCCTGTAGATATAGTCCCCCTGTATATAGCCCACCCCCTGTAGATATAGCCCCCTTGTAGATATAGTCCCCCTGTAGATATAGTCCCCCCGCAGATACAGCCACACACTTCTATTACAGTTAAAAAATATATATATCCAAACTCACCTTATTCCCGCTCCCACGCCGTCCGGCAGCCATGGAGACCTGCGCTCTTCTGCGCAGGTCTCCAGGGGGTTGAACACAGCGTCTATGAAAGGCGCTGATTGGCTGGGCAGGATGACTTTCCCTGTCAGTCAGTCAGCGTCTTTCATCGACGGAAGCGTCACTGGTACAAAAGGTACCAGTTGCTTCATTCGTGGAAAGGCGCTGAATGGCCGGGTACAATTATAGTGCAGGAGGAGCTGCGCCTGGGGCACGTGCCCCGCCTGCCCCCCCTAGCTACGCCCCTGCCCAGGGAGTAGAGAAATCTAACAGAGAGAGAGAAAGAGTTACAGCTGAACTGTTAGAGAAGCAAAGACCTGTTGGCTGAACACTAATCTGAGCAAAGAAGAAAGGAACCTCATGAGCCTGCCTGTACTCCATGCTACATCCAGCCTGCCTGTACAATACTTTCACTGCAAGTTCATCTAAGTAAAGTAAGTTGGATTTTCTAAGTTACCCCCCTGTTTCTCTGGATTCATTTACTGGCGAGGGAAGATATCAGCTTCAGTCCATCCACCCCTGCACCTCTCCATATCTGTGAACTTTGTTATATTCTGCCCTGGGTTATCATCACAGCCCTGCATCCTTGGAGCTCATCCCCAGGTTACATATATATAACTGGCGTCACAACAAATCTATCCAAGTTCTATTTCCCTTTGACCTCCTTACCCTGCACCAGACTGGGGAGCAGTATCTGAAGTGGCCACCGTGGAGGGATAGTTACAACCGCCAGCACATCACCGTGACAAGCGTCGGCTTATCCTCACTCCTTACTCCCAGTTCTGAGATATTGCACATGTATCTAAGCCTATCATGTATGATACTGTATGCTGAGACAATACATCCAGTACTGTCCCGCAGTGTATCTATATGGGCCTTAGTCTTATAGATATGCTATCTCCGATATATATGTAAATAAATATTTTTTTTTGGGGGGGGGGGTAAATATATGTCTCGGGGCTTGTGCCCCTGATCTTTTAAGACCCTGGCAACGCCCCTGTCCCGATCTATCACATATAAAGAAGCAGCAGAAACATGGGGGAGGTCATACAGCAGTAATGCGCAATGAAGCTGTGAACCAGCACTAGGGTGATATTTAACACTTACTAGAAAGCTGCTAAAGCATCTCTGTGTCTCTCTCTCTGCCTCTCTCTCTCGCTCTGCATAGACTTTTATGGGCAGCTGTAACCCGATCCTTCAGTGAGCTAATAGTCCATCTCCTCTTGAGGATCAGGAAAAAGCAGTAAATTCAGAGTGAGTGAACAATTAGGAGGGGGAGGAAAGGAGCCTGAGAAGTGAAAAAAGAGGCATTTTTCTCTAATAAATCACTTGTAGTATTGATTTATGTAAACTTTGGCAAAAAAAAATTACCATTTAAAGCCAAAATCAGCTACAGCATTAAGGGGTTTATATGAACTAAATGGACCCGAGTTATGCGGAAACTTTATTTACATGATACATAATTTCAATGTTTACAATGAAAAAAAGTCACTCTTTTGGGGTTAAGGGCTATTTATACACATACAGATTATTCTGACTAATGGAACTGACCTGGACTGAACGATTATTATTAACTATCGTAAAAACAGTTCTCATTTTACATGATTTCCCAGCTTTCAACCGGTTTCACACAAAGTAGACCTTACATACGCACACTCACTAACCTGTGAGGGTAGGTTGATAAAACGGGGATACTGGAGTATTTAGACATAGTCAGACTAGCCGAGATCAGTAACAGAAGTCAGGCAGAACCGGTTTGCAGTACCATGGAGCAAATAGGAACATAGTCAAACAATTCAGGGGTCAGGTAATGGAGGTCAGGCAGCAAACAGGAAAACCAATGCGCAAGTCAAAACAGGGTTAGAACCACTATAACGGGTCTAGAAGCCAGTCAGAAGCATCCCCAAAGAGTGCACCCTTGACTATGATTGGCCACCTCGCATTCCCCCCCTCCCCTGGCATCTCTAGCCCGGACAAGTTCATTAAACCTTGTAGTGATTTGCAGCATTGCCAAAATCTCTGTATTTTTAATTTGTCACGACAGACTTTGGGACATAGTGGTCATTGAAAACACAGTATGGCCCTTATACTTTCTCTTGTTGTAGCTTGGCCCTCAAGCATTTCTTGTACTACCAAAGTCTGCTTCTTTAGTTTTAAAAAAATTATTATGGTCTCTTTTTTTTGTCTATGCCGTGTTTAAATGATATTACATGCTTGTATTTCCTCACTAGCATGTTGGCAAACCATTCTCTCTACCTGTGGACCTCCGTTTACCGCCTGAGCTCCTGGACAAACTACAAATGAATAGTCCAGATGACTTTCCAAAGCAAGAAAGTCGAATGTCAAGAAGAGCATCCTTGGTTAGTGCTAACACAGTTGGTAAACTATATATTTCATAATTTCATTTGAGATACCAGTGCATCGTAAAATAGTATTCGCTAATAATATTCGCCAATGTTATTTTTTTTTATATAGTTCATGCTAGTAGGTGAAAAGCAGCAAGTAGATTTGAAAAGTCATATTTTTGTTTGTGTTGCATATTTAAATTAAGTGGGAATTTGTTTTGTGTTATTCTATATTTGTTCCCTGAGGTGTTTTTTTTTTTTATTGGAGGCCCTCAACTCTCTCTTCACAGCATGAAAGGGTATGCATCATAGTAGAGTAAATTTAGTGACACTTGCAGCCCTCCCCAGATAGCCCAGACATCTCCCTCTGTTATTTGTCAGCTGTCTACACTCTTCCTCTTGACATTGCCTGTGTGAAAGCTGCTTATCTTGGTCAGGCAGCACAATATACCTGTCATCCTTGCCTATTAGAGATATAATGAGGTGATAACATTCAGTTTTCTGCAGGAAGAAATGTTGATGTTTTTTTCAACAGTCGGTAATGCAGCCTGTTTGACTACTAGGTCTCAGGAAATGTGAAAGTATATTTCATAAATAATTTTTATATGGATAGACATGACAAAAGAAAAGTATTTGCGTTCCTAGTCTATTATGTGATATATTAAATTCCTTTATGTAACTCAGCTAACTTGCCACAGTGAATTAGATAGCATAATGTAACTTTCCATGATGCTAGCCAAGATGTATACTAATCTGCATGTTGCTTACAGTCAGATATTGGATTTGGAAAACTGGAAACATATGTGAAGTTGGATAAACTGGGAGAGGTGAGCGTAAATCCCTATTTTCTTTATTCATGTTTCCTAAAATTTTGCAGTCTGTATTTTCTTAGAGAGAATCTACCTTTTAGTATATTTCTATGGAGTTGCATCAACCGATATTTGAAGGCATGTCATTTATATCTATTCTTAGTTCAGAAAAGATATACCATACACAAAGGTATAGATTTGCCATGACTGGCTTGCTGACATTGTGAAGGATGAGAGAACTACAATATCAATCATCTTTTGTGGCAGAAAAGAATGAAAACAAAAAAATCGACAAAAGCTGGTTAAATTATAAAATGAACTGTCCATATGCCTCCCTTCATGTGGATGTGATTATGTCTTCAATTCTATTTTAGAGAATTCAGCTGTGGCTCACATATTTGCGTGCAATAAACCGGAAGGTGATCTCTTTACAGGAGTATGTGAAAACCTTTCAATATTAAAAAGCACCTCCAGCGTAGAGAGACTGTGGCGGAAACGCTTTTTGTTATTGATGAACTGTAAAAGAACTGGGCAACAGTAATAATTCACATTCTCTTCTTTTTCCCAGAGATACCATCAGCAAACTATATACTACAGTCTGCAATCTATGTAGTCTGTAATATGCGAATGAGATGATGCCATCTATAGCAAACAAGTCTATAGACTGAGAGTTTAAAGGCTATAGAAACTTGACACAATTTTTTTTTTATATGCTTCCTAAATGCAAAATTAAGCAACTATCTAAATAATCTTTATTGAAAATATCCTACCATTTTGCTCCTGTAGTGTCTGTGCAACTCCTGCACATAGCTAGCTGTGATGCTGCTTCTGAAACAGCTCCTGAGCACAGTCGGATCAGGGTTTATGTCATCTATCTTCTTCACTGAGAGCCTGAGCTCTGTGCTTTACCCCTCACTCCTCTCAGAGTAGCATAGTGTAAGGTCAGTGTTAGAGATACCAGCAGGCTGGGGGAGAATGTTGTACACAGCAGAGCAGGTTATTTCAGAGTGTAGAGAGGGAGGACAACACCCATGGCAGAGTCTTCAGGGAGGAGGGAGGAATCACATACTTCTCAGCATCAGTGTCTGCACAATTGAAAAAAGATCATAAAGGGACTGTGTGTAACGTCCACGGCCGCGGACCGTCGTTCTTACCTGCCCCTGGCGGCCATGGACGAGTGAGTGCTGGGTGGCATCTCCCTCCTGAGAGACGCTGGCACTCACTTCCGCATCACTGCAATGGTTCCCGTAGTGTGCGCACGTGCTCACGTCCCGCCTTAAAGGGCCAGTGCACACACATGAGTAAGATCTGTAATTAGCCCATGATCACCCTGGACTATAAAAAGGGCTCTGCCCTTTTAATCATTGCCTGAGCGTTGTTGTGTTTATCCATGTTAATCTTAGCAAATGGTCCCTTAGTGTTATCCTGTTCCCGTTGTTCCCGTGCTATATATGTTCCTGTGCCTTAACCTGTAGGAGTCGTGTTGTGCCACCGGTCATGCTTGCTGATATACACCATGTGTAGTGTCTACAAGTTCATCTGTGCCGAGCCTCCATTACTGTCTGGACTATTACTATTGTACTAGGACTGTGGTTTGACCAGTTGCTACTCCGCTACGGCGGTGCGGCCTAGTGGGTCCACATACCCACGGATCGTGACACTGTGTCAGTACCTACAGAAAGGGAAAGCAGTACAGGAATAAATCTGTGCTAGTTCATGAGAACTAGCAAAGGCATCAGCATTCTGAATTCACAGAACACATGTCCAGCATGTATTACTGGGAGGGAGTGGGACATACCCAAAGTTTAAAACTAGGAGCCGATTGTAAACTTTATATCAGAGTGCATAAAAATCAATGAGGTGGAGATTGCAGCCTAAAACTTAGTGCAACTTATTTACCTCAATGTAACCACTAACATATATAAAAATCATTTGAATTCCTAATAGCTATCCTGTTGTATTTTCAGCACTCCCGCTGCAAGAAATTGTCTTAACACTTTTTCTATCAGGAAATTGTTGTTTATGCAATTTCCATATATTTTATGCAAAGAACCACACAGCTGTCGTTATCCCTTAACCTCTTAATGACCGCCGATACGCCTTCTCACGGCGGTCATTAAGGGGCTTTATTCTAGGCCACCGCCTTTTCAAGGCAGCCTAATCAAAGTCCTGCATGGATGTCCTGTGCAGGCAGGAGCGGGTGCTCGGCTGTCTTATGACAGCCGTTTTCCTGCTCCAACGCTAGCGATCGAAGGTTCCTTTGATCGCAACCGTTCAACCCTTCATTAGCGACCACTGCATCTCAGTAGTTTACAGAGGGAGGGAGCTCCCTCTGTTACCCATTTGTGGGCCGAAAATGTGATCGATGTGTTGCCATGGTAGCCTGACCTGGCTATATTCCTTTTAGGCCGTGCCAGAGGCACGTCCTAATAGATTGCCTGTCAATTTTGTACTGACAGGCAATAATGCTTTGGTATACTAAGTATACCAAAGCTTTATATAAGCGATCAAAAGATCGCACAGTTAACTCCCTAGTGGGACTGAAAAAATAATTAATGTGAAATAAAAATAATTAATAAAGGTACACATAAATTATTTTTTTTCCATAAAAAGTGGTTTTCTTTAGTAAAAGTGTAAAAAATAAACAAAAACTACTCATATATGGTATTGCCGCAATTGTAATCGCCCAAAAAATAAAGTTAGCATATTATTTAAACCACAAGGTGAATGCTGTACAAAAAAACAACGGCAGAATTTTTTGCACCCCCCCCCAACAAAAATAATAATAAAGGTTAATCAATAAGTCCCATGTACCCCAAAATGGTAGCAATGAAGTTCCACAAAAAACATGCCCTCATATGGCGACATCGACGAAAAAATAAAAAAGTTATGGCTCTTGGAAAGCGACGATGCAAAGTTTTAGTTGAAAAGTGTTTTTATTCTGCAAAAGTAGTAAAACATAAAAAAAAACATGCATATTTGGTATCGCCGTAATCGTACCGACCCATAGAATAAAGGTAACATGTTATTTACGCAGCATTGTGAACGGTGTAAATTTCAAATGCGTAGAACCATGACTAAATTGCTGGTTTTTTTATATTCCCCTTCAAAAAAAAGTTCATAAAAGTTAATCCAAAATTCCACATACTCCAAAGTGGTGCCATTGAAAGACACAACTCATCCTGCAAAAAACAAGTCCACATACAGCCATGTTGACGGAAAATAAAAAAGTTATAGCACTTTGATGGAAAAACGAAAAAAAAAATAGCTTGGTCATTAAAGCCCAAAATGCACGCAGGGGGAAGGGGTTAAAAAAAAACACTATACTTAAATTCGTAAGCTTATTAAATTGTAGACTAATGCAGTTCACACATATGTATATAAATATATATATGTTTCTAGATGTTCTAAAAACTGGAGATATGCAAGATAAAGATATGGACATGGGGGCAGACCTTTTTCTAAATTCCTGTTAGTGATCACATTGAAGAACTTGGTTTGTGCATCATGATATATTTATAGAAGAAAACAACATGCTACAAGTACATCTCGTTCTTTGAAACTCTGCTTTAGGGTACATATGCCACTGTGTTCAAGGGACGAAGCAAGCTCACGGAGAATTTGGTGGCCCTGAAGGAAATCCGACTGGAGCATGAAGAAGGAGCACCATGCACGGCGATCAGAGAAGGTATGACATGGGAAAAGGGGGAATTAGATAAGGATGATAGTTGTGATGGTTAATGTAATAACTGCTATATAATATTTACAGGCAAAGTGCATTGTAGTTCCTGTAAATGTTACCATTGGGATGTGGTGGTAATGTATGCAAATAGTGAATGTGCACCAACTTTCTACATTTTTAAATTTTTGCAAATGCTGTATTATATGGTAATACATATAATAAAAATAGAAAAAAAATCACTTCAGGATTATGTTTAAAATATGATAGCTACTATCGCATGCAAACCACAACTTAAATAGCATTTCCCTTGAATTTCATTTGTAAATATAAGTCTTTGGTAGTTATTTTCTGTTAAGTTGTTAAAAGTGATGTGTAGACATCTTTTAGTATTGGTTTCTGGGAAAGTTATATGGCAATTAATGTGGCTTACTTTGCTATTGCTGGGGACAACTTTTATGACATTCTCTAGGTCTATATATCAAAAACCGTATGTGGCAACAGGACAGCCTGAAGCAATAGGGAGGTTATGGAGATAAACAGAAATACAATAAAAATGTAAAGACATATACTACAAATAAAGTAAGCGTATGTTACAAATGCATATGTTTTTGTAAGTTTAAAAACGTATACGTCGTCGTATACCACAAACGTGCACAAAACGAGATGGGAACTGAGCCTTAGTTAAACCGTCAGTTCCCTAATAAACATAATTTTACAGCTTACATATACAGTGAATATAATATACATTAAAAAACAGGCTATTCTCACATTGAGCCGAATTTACAATTTAGGTAAGTTTACACAAGGCAGATTTATTGCAGAAATTTCAGTTCCATTCATGCGAATGGGGTTTGCAGAAATCCATGTGCAGGCTGCAGACGCATGGTACTAAATTTCAGTTGCAGAATCTTCTGCAACTAATCTGTCGTGTGTGAACTTAGCCTTCTGCTGACTACTGAGCTCAAATCTACTAGTATACCTTGCTTGTCCAGTGCCTGTAAAGTTTGCTCTGGTGGTTTGCATTATATGTCTTTATACTAGTCACTGTACAGTCTATCGCCAATCCAGTCATTGGGTTCCAATGTTGTTCAGCTCTGGACTTCAAAATACATATACAAAAACAGTATAGAGATAGCAGTGCAGTGTACTTACAGATTTACTCCTAACTTTTACGTTGATGTTGATATAAATTGTAAAATGTTGTGCCAGGATAAACACATGCTTTAAGCATGATGTGTGACTGAACCATATCAGGTACTGCCTTTCAAGGAAAAGATAAAATACCCTGTTTCCTGCCCAGTATAATTATGATTTATTTTTTAATTGAGTTCCTTTAAGGCCGGGTTCCCACGTACCATAAATGCTGTGGAATTTCTGTAACGGAATTCTGTGTGGAAAATCTGCAGAGAAGTAAATGAGATTTATAAAATCTCATGCTCACACTGCGGGAAAAAAAGTGAAAACGTTCAGAAATTTACCTGCGGTGCGGATTTTAAATCTGCAGTATGTCAATTTATGCTGCGTTTTCATTGCTATTCTGTTTCGGGTTTTCCCCATTGAATAAAACCTGCAACAAATAACCAAGCGTTGCGACTTTTGCGGCGGAAAAGCTGCAACTTCACTGCAAAAGTCACAACACTTGGCTATTTGTTGTGGGTTTTACAAAGCTCACAACTCAGAAAATAAAAAAGCTTTTATTGGTTTAAAATGACTAAAAAAGCTTATACTTACCACCTGGACGTTGTCATAGCGACGCTTTCTTCTGTTCTTCTTCCAGGCCAGTCTCCTGGGATGATGTTTCATCCCATGTGAATGCTGCAGCGGTCACATGGGCTGCAGCCTCTTCCCAGGAGGCCGTACTTCACAGACAACGGAGGGACGTGTCACCATGACTACGGCCTGGGGTAAGTATAAACTTTTTTCTAGCGCTGCTCTCCGCAGCAGATATTCCGTCTGAAAAACTGCACCACAATGTGGTGCGGTTTTTCGAATGCAATGTGTTGCGGATTCTAGGTCGAATACACTGCGTAGTTCTACACAGCATGTCAGATCCGTGGGAACCCGGCCTATGGCTGCACGTAGACGTAAACCTGCACGCAGGTTTTTTTAATGCAGTTTTTGAAGGAAAAATCAGGAGCGGCTCATTAAGGGATTGAAAGTATAAGGGTATGTTCACACGGCCTATTTTCAGATATTTTTCGGGCCGAAAAATGGCCGAAAAATCGGAAGCAGAACGCCTCCAAACTTCTGCCCATTGATTTTAATGGGAAAAACTGCGTTCTGTTCCGATGGGCCGGTTTTTTTAAGCGGCTATTTTGAAAAATGGCCACGTAAAAAAATGGGCGTGAAAAAGAAGTGCAGGTCACTTCTTGGGACGTTTTTTGAGCCGTTTTCCATTGACTATTGAAAACAGCTCCAAAAATGGCCGTAAAAAACGCAGCGAAAAATGCCGGGAAAATCGCGAGTGGCATAAAAAACATCTGAAAATCAGGAGCTGTTTTCCCTTGAAAACAGCTCCGTATTTTGAGACGTTTTTGAGTTTGTGTGTGAACATACCCTAAAGGGGAGAAACAACTTCTCTACTTATATAAATCCAATGCGTGTTTTGGCTTTAAAAACTGCATCAAAAAACCTAAACAAAACATGCACATATACAGGCAGCCTAAGGGTATATTCACAAAGTGCAGTTTTGGGAGCCACAACCAGGAGCAGTTTAAAAAAAAAGAGGAGAAGTAGAATCTTTTCCCTATAGTCCCTTTATGATCCATTTCTGGTTTAGGCCTCCTTCACATATAGATAAAGCACATTTTAAAACTCTTAAAATGTAAAAGCGTTTTTTATCGTGTTTTTGGTGGCATTACTTACTTAAAGAGGCTCTGTCACCACATTATAAGTGCCCTGTCTCCTACATAAGGAGAGGGGCGCTATAATGTAGGTGAGAGTAATGCTTTTTATTTAAAAAAAACGATCTTTTTTCACAACGTTAGGAGCGATTTTGGTTTATGCTAATGAGCTTTCTTAATGCCCAAGTGGGCGTACTTTTACTTTCGACCAAGTGGGCGTTGTACAGAGGAGTGCATGACGCTGACCAATCGGCATCATGCACTCCTCTCCATTCATTTACACTGCACTAGCGATATAGTTATATCGCTATGTGCAACCTCATACACAAGCCCTAACATTACTACAGTGTCCTGATAATGAATACACATGACCATCCAGCCTGGACGTCATGTGTACTCAGAATCCTGACACTTCTGAATCTTTTTTGTGAGATTCCGGCAAGTGAAACGAAATCTCGTTTAGCTCCGTAATCTCGCGAGATTTCGTTTCACTTGCCGGAATATCACAAAAAAGAGTCAGAAGTGTCAGGATTCTGAGTACACTTGACGTCCAGGCTGGATGGTCATGTGTATTCATTATCAGGACACTGTAGTAATGTTAGGGTATGTGTATGAGGCTGCACATAGCGATATATCTATATCGCTAGTGCAGTGTAAATGAATGGAGAGGAGTGCATGATGCCGATTGGTCAGTGGCATGCACTCCTCTGTACAACGCCCACTTGGTCGAAAGTAAAAATACGCCCACTTGGGCATTAAGAAAGCTCATTAGCATAAACCAAAATCGCTCCTAACGTTGTGAAAATAGATCGTTTTTTTAAATAAAAAGCATTACTGTCACCTACATTACAGCGCCGATCTCCTTATGTAGGAGACAGGGCACTTATAATGTGGTGACAGAGTCTCTTTAATGTCATTTTGTAGATGCGTTATTCCAGGCGTTTTTGAATTTCTATAGAGAAGCCTAGAACATGCTGCAAAAAAAAACAAAAAAATAAATAAATCTGTCAAAAACCCTGTTAAAACATTACAAAAAAATGCAGACATTTGTTACATGACATACCATAAATATCTGACAGGTGTGGGTCCCCCTGAGATTTTCATTTATCAGAGAATAGTGGTCCCCTGACTTCTGTTCAGCAAGCCGATTAAGTCAATGGTGACCATATACAGGAGGAGACTAACTTTTCCATTAGAGTCTATGGGAGTTACAGAAACAGCCAGACGAGCCTCGGCTGTTTCCATTACTTCCGTAGACTTCAATGGGGAGAGCTTCCCACATAGATGGGGCCACCTCTCTTTTTGGTCTCCTTCTGCAGTTCCTCCTCTTTGCATGTCATCCTCAGAGAGAAATCTTACACACCAATCAGACTTTGTCCCACAAATGGACTGCTTTTAAGATCAGCTGGTGCCTTACTCAAAAGATTATAGATAGATTCTGACTCTTTATAGGAAACCTAAAGTCTAAGTTTTATCCTTTAGGTTTAGTGCTTTTTTAATAACTTATATTATATATTACATCGCTTATATCTTTTAGTATCCCTTCTGAAGAATCTGAAACACGCTAATATTGTAACACTACATGACATCATCCACACAGAATATTCTCTAACGTTGGTCTTTGAGTACCTGGTAAGTAAAAAATGCTATTATATGTGTAAAAGGGATAGTCAAACACTACTCATTTATGGCATATTCATTAGATATGCCATAATTGTCTATCATTGGGATACTTATTTAAGGCCAGGATCACACACACGGTTTTGATGCAGCTTTTAGTTTTTTGAGACAAACATAGGGGTGGACACGAAAGAAAGGAGATGCATCAGTTTTTTCTTTATACCTTTCCTTCCTTTGGATCCACTCCTGTGTTTGGCTCAAAAAACGGAGCCAAAAACTACATCAAAACTGCATGTGTTATTCTGGCCTAATGCTACCTAATAGGAATGAACAATTCGTGAAAAACGGGAATAGGTACGGCGCTGCTACTCAATAATGATACAGTTGCTGTAGATGATGATGTTTATTGATCAAGGCTACGCGTTTCAATGCCGCAGCGGCATCTTCCTCAGGCCAGCTGGGATTTCGGCAGCAGCACTCACCTATTCACCTGTTCGACGTGTTTGATCTATCTACCTGTGGTAAGCGTCCATTTGTCAATTACCGACTGCCAATTCTGGGCTTACTCACACTATGTGGCGCCGTGTTTTTTCCTTGTATTTCTCTAATAGGAATGAAGTCCTGCTAAACATATGCAAAGCACATATTTATTTGATGTATTTTATTTTTTCGTATTTATGTATTTGCATTTCAGACTTAAAACCTATACAATAACACAGTTGTACGGGCCCCTTCACAAGACACATTCAAATTTTACGTATATTTGGCATACACTAATTTCTGCCATAGATGTGGTGCGGGTGTGCAGCAGATTTGCACAAGGATTAGACCTATTGCTTATTTCAGTGGATTCTGTACAGAAAAGCTGAGAATAATTAGCATTCTACTTGATTCCGCGGATAATTTTTTTTCCATAGGGTGGACAACAATCTGTGCAGAAAATTTTCATAGCATGTGAACGGGGTTGCGGAAACCCCATTCACATGTACGGGATGCGGATTGTAACAATATCTTCCCCATGATGCAGCCCAATGAATGACCTTGAGGGTATGTGCACACACAAAATCAAAAACGTCTGATAATACGGAGCTGTTTTCAAGGGAAAACAGCCCCTGATTTTCAGCCGGTTTTTTAAGCAAACTCGCGTTTTTTGCAGCGTTTTTTACAGCCGTTTGTGGAGCTGTTTTTCTGTAGAGTTAAGAAGTGACATGCGCTTCATTTTACGGGGCGTCTTTTTACACGTCGTTTTTGAAAATGAGGCGTAAAAAACGCCGGAACAGAACGCCGTATTTCCCATTGAAATCAATGGGCAGATGTTTGTAGGCATTCTGCTTCCGTTTTTTCAGGCATTTTTCAAGGCGTAAAACCCCCCGAAATACGCCTGAAAACACTACGTGTGCACTTACCACTGAAGTGTAAATTTTATTTTCTGCTATAGTTTATGATAACACCAGCTCGCAAGCCTTTATGTATACAGGTATTTACAGCTGTTGCCTTCCCTGATCCAAATATTTTTTTTCCATTAACAGGATAGTGACCTAAAACAGTACCTGGACAACTGTGGCAATCTGATGTGCATGCACAATGTCAAGGTGAGAGAATTATAACGGGTCATGTTCATAGAGGGGCTGGTGGAAGAGCCATGTTTCTTTAGAAAAGTAATTCAACTAAATACAAAAAATGTGTACCTCATTCAAGGGAATGTGTCGCTAGAAATATATTTATTTTTTTTTAGTTAGAAAATTATTATTTAAGTGATTACACATTGTTTTAATTTTTTTTATTCTTTCACAAGTCAGGAAATATTATAAATTAGATTCTAATTTATAACATTTCCATGTGCTGGCCACTAGAGGGAGCAGTTCCCAAAATTGCAGCATGATCAATGTGGTAAAGCAACCTCATTTCTTTATGCTGCAAATTTGGGGTAGACACACTCTCTCTAGTGTCCTCACACAATCCACCCTCCCTTCTTCTGGTTAGTGCCAGGAAAAGGAGGAGTTTGAATCTTCAAACCTCCTACACTGTGTGCCGCCATTTTCTGAGCGACTGCACAGTGTAGGTGGATTAGATACAGTGCTCAGCAGACAGTATAATACGAACATACATGAACATAATACACACATCACATACACGAACATAAATTACCTTCTCCTGCCGCCGCCTCCACTCCTATTCCTTGCGCCTTCGCTTCCTTGAACATATGGCCGGAAGCTGCGGCCGGAAGTCGTCATCTTACTGTCCGGACGCGGCTTCCGGTCCACATGAAAATGGCGCCGGATTTCGCTCTGAGAACGAGCTGCGTTTTGGTCTGTGTGGGAGCGGCGCATGCGCCGTTCCCACACAGACGGCGTACACTATAGTGAATGGAACGGCTCCCGTTCGCATTCTCTATGGGGTTGTATGTGCCATATTCCATCTCTGTATGTGTCGTTAATCGACACATACAGAGATGAAAAAAAAAAGGCATCCCCCATAGAGAAATAAAAGTAAGAACAAAGTAAAAAGTAGAACATGAGAGCACAAATAAATAAAATGTATGTTAATATCATATTAAAAGCAATATCATAAAAAAAAAAATTCATGACACCTTCCCTTTAAAGAGCCATAAAGATACAATCTATGTACCATGCCATTGGAAGACTATATCCTATAGACTTAACCTATAGCACAGGCATTTCCTCCAGTTGAAGTTGTGACAAATCTATAAGATTGTGCTTCTTGTTACAAATGCTGCCATTTTCGTTGGCATGTACAAACAACTCTATTAGGCTATGTTCCCACAAATCGAATACGCTGTTTAAAAGTACGTAGCATATCTGACCTAGAACTCGCAGGGAATTCCGGCCGAAAAAAGCAACAAATTTTGGTGTAGATTGTTGTCCAGAAAACCCGGTGCGGAAAACAGAGGTGAAAAAAAAAGCCACTGGCATTGCCCTAAAATGTCATCCTATGAGGCTGCATGAAGAACAGCCGAGAAGAAAAGGACCTGTCGCTATGACAACGCCAGCGGGGTAAGTATAGACCTTTTTGCTGCTGCTGTAAATTCTGCGGATTTTACACACAGAATTCTGTTGTGGAAATTCTTCATGACCTCTAGAGTGGGACTTGAGGTATAAGGCCTCATTTACACGAGCGTATGCGTTTTGCGCGCGCAAAAAACGCTGCGTTTTGCGCGCGTATGCATGGCGTATGCACTGCGTAAACGCAGCCTTGTTGCGTTTTAAACGCGCAAAAGGCATTTGACAGCTCCGTGTGTCATGATGCGCGGCTGCGTGATTTTCACGCAGCCGCCATCATAGAGATGAGGTAGTCGAGGCCCGTCACTGTCCAAGGTGCTGAAAGAGCTAACTGATCGGCAGTAACTCTTTCAGCACCCTCGACAGTGAATGCCGATCACAATATACACCAACCTGTGAATAAAAAAAGACATTCATACTTACCAAGAACTTCCTGCTTCCCCCAGTCCGGGCTCCCGGCCGTTGCCTTGGTGACGCGTCCCTCTCTTGCCATCCGGCCCCACCTCCCAGGATGACGCCGCAGTCCATGAGACCGCTGCAGCCTGTGATTGGCTGCAGCCTGTGCTTGGCCTGTGATTGGCTGCAGCTGTCATTTGGACTGAACTCTCATCCCGGGAGGTCGGACCGGAGTTATCGGTAAGTCAGAACGTCTTTTTTTTTTTACAGGTTCATGGATTTTCGGAGCGGAAGTCACTGTCCATGGTGCTGAACCAGTTTAACGCTTTCAGCACCGTGGACAGTGACTGTCTCCTGACGTCGCGTACCCGAACATTTTTTACCGGTTTCGGTCAAAACGAGTTTGGCCGAACCCGGTGAAGTTCGGGGCGCTCATCTCGAATTTGACACTCCGTTTGGATGTTTGTAAACAGAAAAGCACGTGGTGCTTTTCTGTTTACATTCAGGAGTTTGACAGCTCTTGCGCGAATCACGCAGTTCGCACGGAAGTGCTTCCGTGCGGCATGCGTGGTTTTCACGCACCCATTGACTTCAATGGGTGCGTGAGTGCGCGAAAAACGCACGATTATAGAACATGTCGTGAGTTTTTTTCTGCGCACACGCAATGAGCGCAATTCACGCATCGTCTAAACAGCCCCATTGACTAATATAGGTGCGTACGACATGCGTGCAAAGCACGCGCGTCGCACGCACGTATAATACGTTCGTGTAAACGAGGCCTAATATTGAGAGGTGTTACTAACTGACCAGCAGATGGTTTTTTCCAAGCAAATTACTAGATCAGAAGTAGATACAAAATAAATGTGTTTTTTCTCCTATGAGGCACTCTGAGAGACGGCATGACCTGTGCCAGTGCAGATATCAGCGACATAAGCAAACAGATTAGTTACAAATCTAAGAGTGATGATCTCTCGCTTTACTCTGTTGGCAAGGTGAAATGTTTTCTATGAAATAGATAAGATATAACATACTGTAGATTGTGCCCAAAGCTTCTGTCATGGAAAGTCAGACTGTAACACAAACCTTATTATTCCCACTGCTAGCGGAGTCATCATTGTACTCTGATGGTCAAAAACCAAAAAGAGATTCTTGGTGGCTCAGTGGTTAGCACTATTGCCTCGCAGCATTAGGATACAAAATCTGCAGAAAATCTGCACTGTGGTAACAAGGCCTTAGGCCCCATGCACATGGATGTGCTTTTGCGGCCGCAATTCCCCTGAAAATCCACGGGAGAATTGCGGCCCCATTCATTCCTATGGGGCCATGCACACGACCGTGGTTTCCACGGTCCATGCATGGCCCGGGAGCCTGGACCGCAGAAAGAACGGGCATGATTACGCCCGTGTTCTGCTGTCCAGGCTCATTGAAAATAATGGCCGCGACTATGTGCATGGCCGGCTCGCGGCTGACAGTCCTCTGCTGGCCGACCCGAAAATCACAGCCGTGCACATGGCTACGGTCGTGTGCATGAGGCCCTAGGGTTAACGACAGTCATCAGCTCTGTGCAACCTTTTGTTTTCACATGCCTCTTTCACAAACTTTGACTACCAAATCTCAATGCAGCTTAAAGGGTTTGTAGACAGAATGCTAAGGCTAAGTTCATATTGGTGTTGGATACTCCGTTAGAAGCCTCCGTCTCATATTCCATCAAAAATGGCGGAAAAAATAGCACAATCATTGGGTTCCGTCGGGCGTCGTTGGTGTCCATCATGTGACAGATCCGGCACTTCGTCTTTTTTGTTGTTCTGCTCCTATGATGGAACAGTACAACAAAAATTAAAAAACGGTGGTGTGAACGTGGCCTAAAAGAACTGTAAAGATGGGTTCTGTTTTTTTTTAAATATTAATAACGCTTATTCATATTGCAAGGTCATGCATCTTTCTATTATACTGTGTGTTTCAATTTCTCACCATTTTAAAGTTTTCTGCTTGCTGTCAGTGGATGTAAGCGTTTTTGTTTAAAAACTGGCCCTTACCATGTACACAGGTGCACGGTTTGTTAAGTGATTGTTAGGCTGTTAACATGACTGCAGCAGATACAACACAGTAATATACTGGTAAATAAAAGGGAAATGTAATTGTCAATGGGACTGGGATAAGTTTTCCATACACATTACATGCAGGAATTAGTAAAAAAATTTTGGAGGGGGTTTTTTTATTTTTTAAACTAATTAAATAATTGCTCTGTGTCCAATCATGATTATACAGTTTCATTCTATGGAAACACAGCTTCACTATTTATAGAGTAACAGCGCCACCTGCTGGTCTTTGAATTGTGTTCTAACATGCAAACTGATCCGTGAAATATGGGGGAGATTTATTTAGGGGATGTTAACACATTGCTGCTTTGATCGTGTGGTCAAAACCACATCAAAAATCGCTGCAAAAACGCACACGGTTTTTACAGATAATTACTACGGTATTCGATGCAATTTTTTCCTGTGCGGCATTTACAGATGAAGCACATTTGTTATACAAGTTTTACCTGTAAAAACCGCACAGGCAAAAACCTCATAGAAACCACAGCAATTCGCGGTAAAACCGAGTGTGTTTTTGCTGAGATTTTTTATGCAGTTTTAATTGCGCGATCATAACCGCAATGTGCAAACATTCCCTCAGACTGACGTTTCATTGGCCTTTTGTTATATGGCATTGGCATGCCTTTTTTTTTATTTGCATTGAATGTGCGTAGTATACTACGCCTTTCAATACAAAGGCATCACGCAGAGAAACATATAACATGAGGTATATGCTTCTTTAATATGAGAGCCTATGGGCAACATCTTAAACTTTATGGTATACAGTCGCATATGTCGTTGTTTTACGTTTGGCGCATATGTCAAGAGATTTTCCCAGATATGCGAACAGAGACTAATTTCTATCTCATTACTGATCATGAAAAATTTTTACTACGTTGAAAACATGTAGGGACAAATTTCCTTACCCATTATACTTGTTAGGATGTGCCCAGTTATTAATACTGCAAACAGATATACTGTAGACCCTTGGTAGCTGGCAGGCTGAATATATCAACTAACAAACAGATGCCAAAAGGCAAAATAGCCCTATTTACCAGCCACCATTAAAATTCTAATTCTTTATTATGCTATATTTAGCAGACAGACAAACCAAACATAAAGGATTAAAATTGTCAATGCATGGAAAGGGCCAGAGAACGTGGGTAATTGTCGCACAGTGCATGTATATATGACACCTATTGACTAAGGCGTCCGATCTAAGCACAGAGACCGCTATTCATATCAGCAGCCTCATGAAGGGGGTCCGCTGTGCTGGGGGAGAGAATTCTAGCTGGGGTGGCGGAGTATTTAAACTAGGGCTGAGGAGGGAGGTCAATGTAGAAAAAAAAGGGGTAGCCAGGTTAGAGAGGGGTCAGACTATATTGGTGGGGGGAGAAACAGAATGTGAGGAGAGGACTAGACAACAAGATAAGGAGATCCTTTCGTTACAAAACATCAGTGTAAATAAAAATGTCAAATCACATTTCTGATAATAAAAGTGAAAAACTGACAGGCAAGTTAAAGTGTATGTTCACAAATGCCAGAAGTCTAGCAAGCAAAATGGGGGAGCTGGAGGCCTTGATACTGGAAGAAAATATAGATATAGTTGGTGTTGCTGAAACATGGCTGGACTCTTCACATGACTGGGCTGTAAATCTACAGGGTTTTACACTTTTTCGTAAAGACAGGACAAATAGGAAAGGTGGTGGTGTATGTCTGTATGTGAGAAGTGATATGAAGGCGAGTGTGAAAGAGACAATAGTGGGTGAAGACTGTGAGGAGGTTGAAACCTTGTGGGTGGAACTAGAAAGGGAGGTAAACACTGAAAAAATTACTTTTGGTGTAATCTACAGACCCCCCAATATAACTGAGGAGATGGAAGTTCAGCTATATAAACAGATGGAGCGGGCTGCACAGGCGGGTACTGTAGTGATAATGGGAGATTTTAATTTCCGGGATATTAATTGGTGTCATGGTTCGGCTTCAACTGCAAAGGGGAGACATTTCCTCAACCTGTTGCAGGAAAATTTTATGGGCCAGTTTGTGGAAGACCCGACTAGAGGTGAAGCTCTGTTGGATCTGGTCATTTCTAATAATGCAGATCTTGTTGGGAATGTCAATGTTCGTGAAAACCTCGGTGACAGTGATCATAATATAGTTACATTTTACCTATACTGTAAAAAACAAACGCAGGCTGGGAGGGCAAAAACATTTAATTTTAAGAAAGCCAATTTCCCCAGGATGGGGGCTGCAATTCAGGATATGGACTGGGAAGAACTAATGTCAAATAATGGAACAAATGATAAATGGGAGATTTTCAAATCTACTTTGAGTTATTATAGTGCAAAATTTATTCCTACAGGTAACAAGTATAAACGACTCAAATTAAACCCCACATGGCTTACACCTTCTGTGAAAGGGGCAATACATGACAAAAAAAGCGCATTTAAAAAATACAAATCTGAGGGTACATCTGCAGCCTTTGTAAAATATAAAGAGCTTAATAAAATCTGTAAAAATGTAATAAAATCAGCAAAAATACAAAATGAAAGGCAGGTGACCAGGGATAGTAAAACAAATCCCAAAAAATTCTTCAAGCATATAAATGCAAAAAAGCCCAGGTCTGAACATGTAGGACCCCTAGATAATGGTAATGGGGAGTTGGTCACAGGGGATCAAGAGAAGGCAGAGTTACTAAATGGGTTCTTTAGCTCTGTATATACAACAGAAGAAAGAGCAGCTGATATAGCCGGTGCCAGTGCTGTTAATATATCAGTTGATATACTGAATTGGATGAATATAGAGATGGTCCAAGCTAAATTAAATAAAATAAATGTGCACAAGGCCCCGGGACCAGATGGGTTACACCCTAGAATTCTTAAAGAGCTTAGTTCAGTTATTTCTGTCCCCCTTTTCATAATATTCAGAGAATCTCTAGTGACTGGTATAGTGCCAAGGGACTGGCGCAGGGCAAATGTGGTGCCTATTTTCAAAAAGGGCTCTAGGTCTTCCCCGGGTAATTATAGACCAGTAAGCTTAACATCCATCGTGGGGAAAATGTTTGAGGGGCTATTGAGGGACTATATACAGGATTATGTGACAATAAATAGCATTATAAGTGACAGCCAGCACGGTTTTACTAAGGACAGAAGTTGTCAAACCAACCTAATTTGTTTTTATGAAGAGGTGAGCAGAAGTCTAGACAGAGGGGCCGCTGTGGATTTAGTGTTTTTGGACTTTGCAAAGGCATTTGACACTGTCCCCCATAGACGCCTAATGGGTAAATTAAGGACTATAGGTTTAGAAAATATAGTTTGTAATTGGATTGAGAATTGGCTCAAGGACCGTATCCAGAGAGTTGTGGTCAATGATTCCTTCTCTGAATGGTCACCGGTTATAAGTGGTGTACCCCAGGGTTCAGTGCTTGGACCCCTATTATTCAACTTATTTATTAATGATATAGAGGATGGGATTAATAGCACGATTTCTATTTTTGCAGATGACACCAAGCTATGTAATATAGTTCAGACTATGGAAGATGTTCATGAATTACAGGCAGATTTAAACAAACTAAGTGTTTGGGCGTCCACTTGGCAGATGAAGTTTAATGTAGATAAATGTAAAGTTATGCATCTGGGTACCAACAACCTGCATGCATCATATGTCCTAGGGGGAGCTACACTGGCGGATTCACTTGTTGAGAAGGATCTGGGTGTACTTGTAAATCATAAACTCAATAACAGCATGCAGTGTCAGTCAGCTGCTTCAAAGGCCAGCAGGATATTGTCGTGTATTAAAAGAGGCATGGACTCGCGGGACAGGGATGTAATATTACCACTTTACAAAGCATTAGTGAGGCCTCATCTAGAATATGCAGTCCAGTTCTGGGCTCCAGTTCATAGAAAGGATGCCCTGGAGTTGGAAAAAATACAAAGAAGAGCAACGAAGCTAATAAGGGGCATGGAGTATTTAAGTTATGAGGAAAGATTGAAAGAATTAAACCTATTTAGCCTTGAAAAAAGACGACTAAGGGGGGACATGATTAACTTATATAAATATATTAATGGCACATACAAAAAATATGGTGAAATCCTGTTCCTTGTAAAACCCCCTCAAAAAACAAGGGGGCACTCCCTCCGTCTGGAGAAAAAAAGGTTCAAGCTGCAGAGGCGACAAGGCTTCTTTACAGTAAGAACGGTGAATTTATGGAATAGTCTACCGCAGGAGCTGGTCACAGCAGGGACAGTAGATGGCTTTAAAAAAGGGTTAGATAATTTCCTAGAACAAAAAAATATTAGCTCCTATGTGTAGAAATTTTTCCTTCCCTTTTCCCTTCCCTTGGTTGAACTTGATGGACATGTGTCTTTTTTCAGCCGTACTAACTATGTAACTATGTAACTATGTACCTATGTAACTATGAAAAGACTATCAGTGTACCCAATATCCAAGCATGTATTATAAATTAGAAGAGCCCCCCCCCCCCCCGACATGTTTCGCTACAGATGTATAATCCTCAGGGGTCATCGGGGCTAATGACGGCGCGCCGGAAAGTTCTCTCTATTATGGCAATCTCCAATGACGTACCAGAGGGTGTGTACCTGTACCGGACCAATCGGATCAAGACCAGGCAGGACCAACCCTCCTCCATTGAAGTGGCAGATGGAGCTACCAATGAAATAAGAGGAGGTCAGCCACTTGGAAACAAGAGTGCGCACATTCGCTTATGAGCTTTTTAGGCACATAGAAAATAAGTCCACGGCCTCACAGGAAGGTAAGTAATGCGCATGTACAGGGACTTAGTTTAAATTAGAATGATCGTGTCAACACTCATCCATAAATGCCTGGACTTGTCAGAACCATAAAAGGAGCGTGCCGTTGCGCATATTGGAGGATGTGATCACATACAAAAAAACACATATTAGAGTGTTTATCTGTATGTATACATAGGGCCATACCTAGTATAGCTAAAAATGAACCTATATGGACGTATGTGAAAAGTCACAGGAGGGGAGGCGCCAAGGTAAGGACACGGACCTAACCACAATTGTGACAAGGTTGTCAGAACTTGAACTATAATATCATTCCCAGCTCATATACCATATCTTGATAAAAGAAAATATGGATTAGAGAGTGGAAGTGGGAAAAGAGAGAAAATGGGGCCATCACATCTATGTGATTGGCTTGTTCTGTAGACCTTCCTGGTCATACTATTAGTAATAGAAGCAATGAATAGCGGTCTCTGTGCTTAGATCGGACGCCTTAGTCATTAGGTGTCATATATACATGCACTGTGCAAGAATTACCCACGTTCTCTGGCCCTTTCCATGCATTGACAATTTTAATCCTTTATGTTTGGTTTGTTTGTCTGCTAAATATAGCATAATAAAGAATTCGAGTTTTAATGGTGGCTGGGAAATAGGGCTATTTTGCCTTTTGGCATCTGTTTGTCAGTTATTAATCCTAGGTCTCCTGGGCTGTACCTGAGCAGTCTTAATAATATTTCTCATCCATTGCCCCATGCCTTCATCAAAATCACAGTTTTTGGGGTGCTATTTTGCCTCTTTTTTAAGGCGAACTGTGCACATTGCTACAAAGCAGCTGCAGAATCATAAATACCAGGGCCCTCCGGGAGTGTCACTAGTAGCACGGCCATCGAGTAAGTACCATCAATTTCCCATGTACAACACATTAGCATCACAGATTTAGTTTTATATATTTTGAGGAATACATTTAATTGCTTGTATAGTCAAGTTTATGATATTTCTTCATGTCATTTACCAGTCTTCTCTATCCCTTTAGATTTTCATGTTTCAGCTACTTCGAGGTTTATCTTACTGTCATGGTAGAAAGATCCTACATAGAGACCTTAAGCCACAGAATCTATTAATCAATGAAAAGGGAGAGCTGAAGCTGGCAGACTTTGGTGAGTAGATTCTGTGAATGGTTATTCAGGGGAATATTTAGGTCTACTTAGATAGTAGCGCCTTGTAGTGCCAGTGTGTGCCCCCAAAACTCTCCATTACATGTTTCATACATTGTGCCGGTAGATACACAGCTATATGAATGAACTACAGGATGTCACCGTGCTCCGCTGTGTAACATCAGTGAAGATGGGCAGAGAATTGGACGGTGGTGGCATCGTCCTATAGCTGTGCAGACTATGTAACAAGTATTAGAAACATTTGAGGTTGCAAGCAGCCCCAGTTGTTTGGAAAATTGCTGGTGATGCGAGCTCAAGGACTACATCAACGTTCCTTGACCAGGGACTCCAGAGTTACATGTGGCTCTTGGGCCCCCTTCTATGTGGCTTGCTAGCTGCTGGTACTGTAGCTAGTAGTGGCACCAGGCTTGTCATGGCATTACTAGAACTTGATACTAGGGTCAAAACGATATCAATGATAGTTGATACGTTCACGATTCAGTGCGGCTCAATACCATCTACTCTATCATATTTCAACGTTCCCACCTCTGGGTCCTTCACTTATTGGAAGAACAAGGTTTTGGATTCTGCACTCTTCATACAGTTCAATGCTTGCTTGCCCGGCTACTTATGTAACTCCGACGCACTCCAATAGCATTGCCACCTCTGCATTGAACTGTAAGGAGAGTGCAGCTGCGTCCTGCACTCCATGGTAATGGATCTAATTTTTCTAGCGTTTTGCTGGAGATGACCTGGATTTGTAGAATATGGAAGACTATAATTGTATATAGGGGTAGGGTAGTTTCTATACAATGACTAATATTTGATAGGATAGATCTTGGCCAGTCTAACTTTAAGAGCTGTGATGGCTCTAAATAAAAATGCCTTCAAGTCTTCATTATCAGCCTGGTATGCTTGGTGTGATGACTGTGTTCTACACTTCTGTATATTTAGGTCTTGCCAGAGCCAAATCTGTACCCACCAAAACATACTCCAATGAAGTGGTGACATTATGGTACCGACCACCAGATGTTCTGCTGGGATCTACAGAGTATAGCACACCTATAGACATGTGGTGAGTGACAGGGGCAAGGGCATTGATTGTGTTAGCCTTTCTTTATTTCAAAGTGTGCCATTGGTAGCATCTTGAAAATGGATGATAACGTCTCAAAAATGTAATTGGTCCAATGTTTTATGTAAACTACAATTAGTCGAATGTAGAATGATGTCTGTAGACTGATGCCACTGATGTTTAGGAAATATAAGACAAATGTTTGCCAGTAGCAGCCTTTTCTTTATTATAAAGTTAAAGGGGCTTCCAGGAATTTCCATTGATAGCCTACACAAAGGATGGGGCAACAGTATATGATCAGTGGGGGTTCAATCCCCTCACGATCAGTAGAATGAAGGTGCCACATGGCTTGCTCAAGCGCTGTGCCCACTCTAGCTGTGCCTAGTACTACCGCGCCTAATCCCTATTCATCCCCTTTAAACACGCATTTTACTACAGTTTATTTTTATTCAGACCAAAATTTAGATAATGAAATGTTGAAAATATTGTAGACAAAATAAAGCTACACAAGTGCTGAGGATATTAAATGTGTGGATGAAAAATTTGCTGTGTAAATGTTTATAAAAGATTATTTTATATTTTTATACAGGGGAGTTGGTTGTATTTTGTATGAAATGTCCACTGGACGACCAATGTTTCCTGGTTCTACGGTTAAGGAAGAACTTCATTTAATCTTTAGGCTACTCGGTGAGTGTGCAGTATTTTTTTCTTCCACAGGATGAAGACTGTGGAAATTTTCTTATGTTAGAAGACATGCAGGTGGGTACTTTTTTTCAAATTCAACTTTTGTGGCATGTCCACAGGATGAGGAAGGCCGCAAACTGGCTGGTTCCCAGCCATCATTGAATCATGTTTGGTCACTCTTTATTGTATGAAATTGCATTATAGAAACCTTTATTTCATTGCAAGCGCAGCCATTTACTACTCCACTGATGGACAGCACTGAAACCATTTATTTTTTTGTTTTTGTGAAGTCCTGTTAACATCAAAATCACAGTTGACACAGCATCCTATAGTGAAGCTTGCCTTATCATGATGGCACAAAAAAGCAAGATTCACTGAGTGATGTTAATGGTAAAGCGGACTCTATGATGTGCCATCCATGATTCTAGTACTGCGTGCACTATTGACATGTCTTAGGCTTCGTTCACATCTGCGTCAGCGCTCCGTTCAGGGGTTCTGTCAGAGCTTTCCGTCAGGGGAACCCATGAACGGAACCCTGACTGAAGCAATACCGTAGTCGACTGCGCTATTCATTCCGTCAAAACGATGGAACCCTTGCAGAACGGAGACAAACGGAAACCATTTGCACCAGATCCGACTCCATTGAAATCAATGGTGATGCAAACGGAAACCTATGGTTTCTGTTTGTTTCAGTCAGGGTTCCGTTCATGGGTTCCCCTGACGGAAAACTGTGACGGAAACCCCTGAACGGAGCCCTGATGCAGATGTGAACAAAGCCTTAAAACTGCAAAGTCCTTCTGAAAACTAATGTTAATATTATTAATGGAAATTAAAATATTGTCTATCTATCAACTTTCTTCTTCAGGAACACCTACTGAGGAGACGTGGCCTGGTATATCTTCCAACAAAGAATTTAAGGCTTATGGTTTTCCACAGTATCGTGTACAACCGCTGAAAAGCCATACGCCTAGGTAACGTTTTAATATTGGGCCTATAGGTCTAACCACCATATAGCACTCAGTCTCAGTAATATTAACCAACCTTATTCTTAATCTCAAGGCATTTGCGAAGCACCAATAAAATAAATGTATTCTTGGTAAATTAAAAGCACATAAGTCAGTTAGTATTTCAGTAGGTATTTAGTTACTCCTGATTATTGATAATGGTGGTGTCTCCCTTTTCAGGTTGGATTCTGATGGGATTGAATTACTGTACAGCCTCTTGTTGGTAAGGAAACCATTTACTATAATATAATGTAACATATTGTGACTGACATTTTTCTTTAAAAAAATAATATTTATTAAAAGAAATGGAAGTATAAAGTGAAAACCGTAGACAGCAAGATTTACATTTTTGGAATGTAATGCGCAAAAAGACCAACTGAAAAAACTTACAGCAATATATGTCTGCCATACTATTGGCTTGACGGCAGATAATTTAGTTTTTCTCATATTTCTGCACCTTGTAAAATAATTGAAAGGGGTTGCATGAAATTGGAAGAAAGTGTCTACTTTTTTGTCTACGGGCTATATCTGGTTATACAGCTCAGCCCCATTCATTTGATAGATAGCTTTTGTGGCATCCTCCTATTGCTCGGATTCTAACCAATTCTCAGAGTACATATAACATCTGCCTCATCTCTTCCAGTATGAGGACAGGAAGAGGATCTCCGCTGATACCGGTCTCCAACACCCTTACTTTAAAACCTTAGGAGAGAGAGTTCTTACACTGCCAGACAGTAAGTGACCACGTGCTGCTTATGGTTTTCCAGTGCCATGGTTTATAAAGCATTGTCTGTATAACGATATGACATTCATTCACTTCTCTGTAGATACCTCAATCTTTACTCTGAAGGAAATCCAGCTTCAGAAAGATCCCGGTCACCGTGGCTCTATTTTCCACCAGACAGGTATAGATAAAGTTATAGTCTGGGAGATTCATTTATATTTTTGCTCTGTAGGAATGTTAACTCAAAATGAATAGTACATCATTCATTAAAAAGCAATGCATCACTTTACAACCGGTGTATAGATATTTCCAACTATCTTTTAACCTGGCCATAGACAAAGATTAGACCATAATATGGCTTACATTGGAATGTGTATTCGAAAGGGGCCATACATGGAAAATCCCATGGAAAGTCGTTCGAATTGTGGAAAATATTGTGCATGTGCATTGACCCACATATATTTTTCTTAGCTGATAGGGAACTAAACGTTCCGATTGCAATATTTAACATTAATGACCAAGAAACATTTTTAAACATGTTCGATAGGTGTTCCAACCAATGGAGCAGATTTCCATTGGTCGAAAACTATATACATACATAGACGTAACAATTAAGGTTAATTAAAATAGTTCTGATCGTTAGATAATCATTGCATCTATAGCCAGATTTAATGGCTGTGACTTCTTCTCCTTCTAAACTACACTAAACAACCCTTCAGTTCAGGGCATGTTAATGGCAACAAAGTAGTTCAGGAAGCATTATATAATGAGTATTATTGTCCACTGTGCCATGCATCCTAGCATGGGAAACAGATACGTGTGTATATACCCTAAACTGCTTACATCGTGTGACAGCTATCAAATGTGACGTGTTTTTTTTTACAGGTCGTGGAAAAACCAGACGACAGAGTATATTTTAAAGCAACTCCTGCAGACTGGATAAAACCTCCATTCTTCACTGCCAGAGACTCCTGGAGTAAAAAAACAAAACTAACTATGAGTATTAACATTAACCTACTACTCTGCAGTGAGTCTCGTGCCAAATGTACTATTATGTGGGTATCAATGCTGGGTACAAGGAAGTGTAAACTATGAGGACTTACTCTTATGGATCCCACCAGCGCCTTTTTAGCCCCCTTTAATAAGGAGAGATTAACTGAAATGTTTCCCTAAAAGTCCACGTGGATTTGCTTCTGTTATTTTTACCACAAAAGTTATTTTGCACGGTGCACATTTCTAGTTGATGGGGTACAGAGTACTTTGAGTTCCAGATTTCATGGGTAAGAAATATGCTCCTAGGTTAGAGGTTAATATAGTACATTCCAAGATTGTCACTGCACGTCAGTGTTTGCAGACAGATCATTCTCTACAACCTGACTGTATCACAGTAGACCTTCATGTCAGTGCCACTGGTAAAAGCATATATCTAAACATGACCAAATTATTCTACATGTTAACGTCGCTGTGCTCTTTTTACATTGAAAGCAACCTTCAAATATTTATAGTCGCTCTTGAGCCACATTTGATATCTATTTCTCATAGCTTATATAGCACCATCATATTCTGCAGCATGGTACACACACTGTCATCACTTAAATCAGTCCCTGTTCCCGATAGGGCTCACAATGTAAATTCTTCATCTCACACCATGGTACCCAGAGGAAACTATGCAAACAGGGGGAGAACATACAAACTCTTAGCAGATGTTGCACCTGTTCGAATCCATTGCCTCCAGTGTTGCAGGGCAGCAGTGCTAACCACTGGGTCGCCAGGACTTATTAGCTATTCCAGAAACAGTGTAACAAAGATATTAACAAAATCAATTAATTTTATTAACAATTTACCACCAATTACTAAGGGCCTGTTCACATCTACGCCAGGGTTCCGTTCGTGGGTTCCGTCAGACCTTTCCATCAGGGCAACCCATTAACGGAAACCATAGCTTTCTGTTTGCATTACCATTGATTTCAATGGTAATGCTTTCGTTGCAAATGTTTTCCGTTTGTCTCCTTTTCGTATGGTTTCCTTTTTTTTGGCAGAATCAATAGCGTAGTCGACTTTGCTAGTCATTCCACCAAAAAAAAATGGAAACCTTACGGAACAGAGACAAACGTAGATCATTTGCAACGGAAGCATTGCCATTGAAATCAATGGTAATGCAAACGGTTTCCGTTCATAGGTTCCCTTGACGGAAAGGTCTGACAGAACCCACGAACGGAACCCTGACGTGAACAGGCCATAATTAGAACAAATGAAAGAACTTACCCATGGCATGATCTCGTTTTGGTACAAAATCCAGTATGACTGTTGTTGTATGTTCCTGATCCAGGAGCCTTATGCCATTGCCAATCATTAATTCTACCACATATTCTGTGTCATTAGTGCACAATATCATCCGCACCTGCTGGGGGCCGAAGAGCCACACGCGACACCTGTGCCATTGACTAGGAAACTCTGCTCTATAGAATATTCCTATTTTGTGGCCACACATATCTTTCCAAAGAGAGTTTCTGATTCTGAAAGAAGAGTTTCAGTATAATATCCTTTTCTATCTTAAGCTGGGCGAAAACTAGAGAGATTCATAATAAGAAATATTTTCTAGGAGACCAGATCATTAAGGGTGAATTCACCTACTGTGGAATTGCTGTGGATTTTCAGTGCAGATGCAATTTACAGAACAATACAGGTGGATGGGGGCTTAAAACCCCATTTACATGTAGCGAAAAATATCAGTGTGAGATTGAAGGCTTGCAGATTTTTAATCCGCACCGCGTCAATATCAAATTTGCTGTCAAAATTTAGGCAGATTTTCACAGCGGATTTCACCCTTTACAATGCATAGAGTGAAATCCGCACCAAAATCTACACCGTGTTCCAAATTATTATGCACATTGGATTTAAGTGTCATAAACATTTAATTATTCGTTTTTCAATTAAACTCCTGGATGGTATTGTGTCTAAGGCTGGGTTCACACGACCATGTTACGTCCGTAAGAGACGGAACGTATTTCGGCCACAAGTCCCGTAGCGAACACACTGCAGAGAGCCGGGCTCCTAGCATCATAGTTATGTACGATGCTAGGAGTCCCTGCCTCTCCGTGGAACTACTGTCCCGTACTGAAAACATGATTACAGTACGGGACCGTTGTCCTGCAGCGAGGCAGGGACTCATAGCATCGTACATAACTATGATGCTAGGAGCCCGGCTCCCTGTAGTGTGTTCGGTCCGGGACTTGCGGCCGAAACACGTTCCGTCCATTACGGACGTAACATGCTCGTGTGAACCCAGCCTTAGGGCTCTTTGGATCACTGTAATCAATCTCAGACACCTGTGATAATTAGTTTGCAAGGTGTGCCCAATCAAAGGAAAACTACTTAAGAAGGACGTTCCACATTATTAAGCAGGCCACAGGTTTCAAGCAATATGGAAAAGAAAAAGGATCTCTCTGATGCCGAAAAGCATGAAATAGTATAATACCTTGGACAAGGTATGAAAACATTGGATATTTCAAGAAAACGTAAGCATGATCATCGTACTGTGAAAAGATTTGTGGCTGATTCAGAGCACAGACGGGTTCGTTCAGATAAAAGCATAATGAGGAAGGTTTCTGCCAGACAAATTAATAGGATTAGGAGAGCAGCTGCTAAAATGCCATTACAAAGCAGCAAACAGCAAACAGGTATTTGAAGCCGCTGGTGCCTCTGGAGTCCCGCGAAACTCAAGGTGTAGGATCCTCCAGAGGTTTGCAAGTGTGCATAAAGCTATTATTTGGCCACCCCTAAACAATGCTCACAAGCAGAAACGGTTGCAGTGGGCTCAGAAATACATGAAGACTAATTTTCAAACCGTGTTGTTTACTGATGAGTGCCGTGCAACCCTGGATGGTCCACATGGATGGGGTAGTGGATGGTTGGTGAATGGCCACCATGTCCCAACAAGGCTGCGACGTCAGCAAGGAGGTGGCGGAATCATGGGGAGAGAGCTGGTAGGCCCCTTTAGGGTCCCTGACGGTGTGAAAATGACCTCTGAAAAGTACGTAGAGTTTATGACTGACCACTTTCTTCCGTGGTACAAAAAGAAGAACCGTGGCTTCCGTAGCAAAATTATCTTCATGCATGACAATGCACCATCTCATGCTGCAAAGAATACCTCTGTGTCATTGACTGCTATGGACATAAAAGGAGAGAAACTCATGGTTTGGCCCCCATGTTCCCCTGACCTCAACCCTATTGAGAACCTTTGCAGCATCCTCAAGCAAAATATCTATGAGGGTGGGAGGCAGTTCACATCAAAACAGAAGCTCTGGGAGGCTATTCTGACATCCTGCAAAGATATTCAAGCAGAAACTGTCACTCACAAATTCAATGGATGCAAGAATTGTGAAGGTTGATATCAAAGAAGGGGTCCTATGTTAACATGTAACTTGGCCTGTTAAGTTTTTTTTTGATTGAAAGAGCTTTTGATTTCTGTAAATATGACCTCCTGATGCTGCAAATTCAACAAATTACCATTTTAGTTCTCTTTACAACCTTTAAAATGTTTTGATCTCTGTTGTGCATAATAATTTGAAACAGTGCATTTTGAGTTTTTTACTTCTAAAAAAAAATCTGTTATCATTAGGAGATTTGTTCAATAAAATTTGCATTATACTCCAACGGTTGATGGCTTGAAGATTATACTGACTGTCATTTGCATCGACTATTTAGGAAAATAACGCGGTGTATGTCAAAATTCACGTGTTACACATGCAGATTTTGATGTGGACTTGCTGTGAAATCTGTAAAATCTGTGAAAATAGCGTAATAGTCTAATTGTAGGTAGTAATTTGATAATAGTGATTTTTCAGTTTAGCAATATAGAGGCAGGAGAACTGCGAGATACCCAGTTATTTTAACAAGACAGCAGAATTCAAACTCTCATCAGAGCAGTGTAGCTGACTAGTATAATGCAAATGCAACTTAAAAAAAGCAGTAGTAGTCCAGCAATGTTTATTCATCATTGTGGTATAGGCCCTCTTTACTAGTTATGCCCATAAATATATGAGTGTTATGCGTAAAATAAAGAGATGTATTGGCTGCTTAAACACACTTCATTATTGGTGATGAATGTACACATACTTGTAGATAGTCATACCACACAAGAATCTTTCCTTACATTCCTGTACATTCTAGTTTTCTGCAATAGACATAGCTCCTTTAACATGGCAATGACAAAGTCTACAGCAAGAACTGTTATAAAAAAAATGACCAGCGCACCATACACCTCCTAAAGGTTTGATATCTACATCTCCCAGTTTACCTGGACAGCACCTCTGCAACTCAGACATGTAGTGTAGATGACATTAGATTACATAATTCTTCATAATCTATTTAAAGGGCCTATCGGTGGGGTTCAACTTCCGGGACCCCGCCAATCTGGAGGTTAAAGGGACGGAGGCATTTCTCCTGCACAGCAACACTCACTGTGCAGGGCAATGTAAAATCGCTCCACGTAAAACAAACTAATCGGGCTGCGTTGTAGTTCCCTGCACAGCAGGTGGTCGCGACCGTTGCTGTGTAGAAAAAATATATTTACGCTAGTTAAGCGCAGCTGCCCCTTCATTGTGAGTATTGGTGGATGTTCAGGTAGTCGGACCCCTATGGATTAGTAAGTGATGGCATATCTTGATATGATACCATTTTAGTGGGAAACCTCTTTAATGGACGTGCGGAACCTAAAATGTTATATTATCCATATTACAGGACTACTAACATTTGCAAATACATTTTAAGGGAATCTGTGAACCCTTTAAATTGGGTCATCTGTAATATTGGTTAATTAGTAAGTACAAGTTTACACACTAAATGACCCCTAAAGTGCTTATCAGCCATATGCTGATCAGTCCATGTGGCGGTGGTGACTACATCATGGGACTGTATAGAAGCAGGTCTGTAAGTAGACACACCATGTCATGTGATCCCTATCGCCACTACTGACTGGTGGGAAGGAGTCTCCATGTGGCGTGTCTCACCCTCATCATTATGGGCTGCTTAGTGGGTGCTGTTGTACCCAGCAGTTTAGCCTTATTAGTTCATCTTAGGCTTTCTTTATACAAGCGCCATGACTTCCATAGGTAACAGAGCCACACCAGTTATGACAGATCCATTGTGGAACTGATCCTGATGGATCCCTTTCACATATAGTGGATCTTTCAGGTTCCTGACTGCCCAAAAAAAATGGAAACCCGACAAAACAGAGTCTAATGGTAGTGTGAACAGAGCCTATTAGACACTTCATTTTTAAGAACATTTTGAATTCTGAAATAACTAATATATATTGGTGAATCTTACCTTTTAGTTTAATATGTACGACAACTACAATTGTAATCTCAGTTATCTAATAGTTAGCATACACATCTTTACGATCCATTCTGAGCTTCAGTACACAGCACCTACCCTTTTATTAAAAGGTACATAATTTCATTTGCATCAATGTTCAGGGAGTCACCTCCTCGTGTAGCACTTTTCATTATGATTCCCGCCTGAGCACTTTCTAGAAGCACTTGTGCGTGTTATCTACCGTTCTCCATGATGAGCAAACACCAGTAAAACGGGTGATGAATATTGTGTCTGAAATGCAAACTTTTATTATGTTTTTACAACTAAAGTTAGCAAAATCTTTTAAACCGGTGGTGAGCAACATATTTAGCTGACAAAGTCTTTTTGGACAAGTGTTAAGGGGTGTTCCCAAATTATTTTTCATTATGTATCAGATGTGTCATTAAAATCAGTTTGGTTGGGGTTTAGAAGCAGGGACCCCGATTATCATACCGATCACATATGTTTTCTTTGCAGAGGTAATAGTATGTCACTCTTTACTGAAATGAATGGATATTGCAGAAATCTATCATTGAGAGCATTTATGAGTATTCTGTCATTCATTTCAATAAAGAGTGACCACGCATGAACAGCCAACTCAGCTTCTAAAGCGGAACCTAGGTGGCAACAGGACCTGGCCGTTCTCTGGATGATTTGGGTTCTCAGCTGCTGGATGCCAATTTGACTTGTATGATATATCTGATTGAAATGGCAAAAATGTTGGTTTTGAGAATTTCTGGTCAATCAAGCTATTGAGAATTAAGAATGATACATATACTGTGCAGTCATTTGGTCATGTCATGCACACCACTGGTCTCAAGTGTACAGTCCTTCAATAAAATATTAAGAATTCTTAAAGGGGTTGTACACTTAAAAAAATTTTTTTATTATTGTATTTATAGAATAGGAAATCATACAGTTTTCTAATATACATGTATTTACAATAACTGAATGGACTAAACATAGCATCAATCATGTGACGGACCACCCACACATCATGTGACCAATGGCATATCTAATAGGTGAATAATAAGTTATTGAGGAGCAGATATAAACAGTATTTCCACCTACTGCAACATCTCATCATCATGTCTGTCAGTGTCTGTGTTGGAGCACCTATTACATTCCTGTCCCTGTCTCGCCTGTGTGTGTCCTTTTTAACAGTTAACTTTATTAACACTATGACAACAACCCCTAGAGACAGGTGGCCATTTTAAAAATAATCTAGAGACAGGAAGCCATTATATACAAGAAAATATACACACACATTAGGGTAGTTGTTCATCATTATTCCACCATTAGTCCTATTCACTTAGACCATGGATGTGTCCTCCATGTTGCCCCAACACATGTATGTCATGTAACCCTGTTTCTAACTTAATGCTAGGGGCCACATGATAGGTGAGGGTGTGTGCGTGGTCACGACCAACGCCTTGTTTAGTCCTATTCAGTTAGCCCATGGATACATTACACAGGAAAAATCTGCGGGCTATACTATTGCACTGTGATTAGACAAAGGCCTACTGCTCTGTTATAAGAAAGGTATGTGAGCAGAATTTCTAATCCTTATAAACTAGAAAACAATATGATTTTCTATTCTACAAATAAATAAAACTGGAGTACCCCTTTAATTTTATATACAGTGAGTGGAAATACATGGAATTCACCAGTATTTCTATAATGCAGCCCCAAATTTGTGACTGAGAGATAGAAGTGCTGCCTAACATGATGTATAAATTATTTATCTGAGCTGAGGTCTAATATGTGTGTGTGTGTGTGTGTGTGTGTGTGTGTGTGTGTGTGTGTGTGTGTGTGTGTGTGTCTCTGAATTCAATATACAAATACACACACAACTCTGTGCTGCAAGTGATTTAACCCATTTTATTGTCTAGTTGTATAAAAGGTTATCTAAATATGTGAAATATATATATTTAAAGTTTTATTATTAGAGTTGAATACTTTATGATTCCAAAGTCAGGACACTGATCTAGATTTTTGTCTAAAAAATTCCAGCAGGAAGATCTCTGCAAATCGGTAATTATTATATGAGGCTAATTTGTCAGTGTATATAATAAGTCTATTCTACATGAAAGAAGAAGTAACTGGAGCAACAGTCATAAATATAGGACTGTGCTGAATAATAAGTGGAGTAGTTCTTCCTTTGCAAATAAATATACCAATAAATCTACCGAGAACGAGTACAAGTGGGATACAATGTCTCCCAGCAGTAAAGAGCTAAAAATAGCAAAAATGAAGGTAAATAACAATATAAGAAAATGATTGCAAGGGTTACAAAACAAGCCCGATATGTCTCAACCAATGGGCATCATACTAAGCAGAATGTTGTATTACTGATGTTGCCGTTAACTTGTAAGCGGGGCACAAATATTTTTTTAAAGGAACACTCTATGAAAAAACAATACACAGTTATCCCTAGTACATCGCCCGAGGCGGTGGTGCATGACAAAGGGATGCAAGGTACATTAAGGGCAGAATCCCTGTGTCATACACCGCCCCTCAGGCTCAGTACTAGGCATAACACAGTGGGTAAGATTTATTAATGAAAAAAAACTGGCATACATGCTGTGCGCCAAATTTATTATGTGTTTTAGACACTTTTTGCACCTTCCTCGACTGTTTCGAAAAGTCTTTACAAAAATGCAGCAGATTTATTCATGTAAAGTACACCAGCCAAGAGGCGGCATAAGAAAGAGAACGTGTCAAGCATGTCTAGCAAGAGCCGCCAAATTATCATACAGCGCGTAACTGCGGTAAATTTGTCTCAGTAGCTGCCTGTCTAGTCTAGTTTTATACAGCCTATCTTTAAGACAGTATTGATAGATCTCCCCTTGTGTATTCCTTTAAGTCTATTGGAGTTCATTAGAACCACTTTATATAAGGGCATTCCATTATCAACAATTCCCCAATATATCGTATATTTATTACCAAAGTCGCTGCCTTCATGAGCAGGAACAAGTTTCTAAATTCATTAAATTACAGTAGAGGTAAATTGCACTTCTATATGGCAGGAGGCCAGGTCATTGAAATTCCTGCCCTGCCCTATTACCTGAATTGCTCTCAGCCGTAATGGGAGTGATTGTGAAAATAGTTATATATTATATAGTTATATATTATATAATTATATAATTATATAGTTATATATTAGAGAATTGTTCATAATGACATTTCTTGATGTAAAGTGCCTTAAAAGCTTCACTTCGCTTACAAGAGTCAATGGCACATCGTGTTTGCTACTAGATTCTATTTCTAAAAAAGAAAACTTTAAAACAAACAATTTTAGAAATAATACAGAACATTGGTTTTGGGATGTTGGAGCAATAATGGTTCACGTCAATCTACATGGTATTATATTGTGCGTTAAGTCTAATTTGTATCTTGGACACATGGCGGTAAATTATCTTCTATGTCTTTACAGCCAATATGAAGTTCAATCTAAACGTCTAATAATCTCTTTATAAAACATAATATCTAGTTTAACTGTCCTATCTTGACACCCAATGGAGAGTAAGCGATGAAACGCTTAAAGAGGCTCTGTCACCAGATTTTCAAACCCCTATCTCCTATTGCAGCAGATCGGCGCTGCAATGTAGATAACAGTAACGTTTTGTTTTTTTTAAAAACGAGCATTTTTGGCCAAGTTATGACAATTTTTATATTTATGCAAATTAGCCTTTCTTAAGTACAACTGGGCGTGTATTGTGTGTTAGATCTGGGCGTTTTTACTTGTTTTACTAGCTGGGCGTTGTGAATAGAAGTGTATGATGCTGACGAATCAGCATCATCCACTTCTCTTCGTTACCACCCAGCTTCTGGCAGTGCACAGACACACAGCGTGTCCTCGCGAGATCACGCTGTGACGTCACTTCCTCCCACAGGAACTTCATTGCGTCGGATGAGCGAGGACACGCTGTGTGTCTGTGAACTGCCAGAAGCTGGGTGGTAACGAAGAGAAGTGGATGATGCTGATTTGTCAGCATCATACACTTCCATTCCTAACGCCCAGCTAGTAAAACAAGTAAACACGCCCAGATGTATACACACAATACACGCCCACTTGGACATAACTTTAAACACGCCCAGTTGTACTTAAGAAAGGCTCATTTGCATAAATATAAAAATGGTCATAACTTGGCCAAAAATCTCGTTTTTGAAAAAAACAAAACGTTACTCTTATCTCCATTGCAGCGCCGATCTGCTGCAATAGGAGATAGGGGTTTGAAAATCTGGTGACAGAGCCTCTTTAATTCTAAGAGAAGCCTTTGATGGCCAACAGAGCCGCGCATAATAAAGCTAAGCAGATATGTATATATTTGATTGACTTGCTTCATATTCCTATTGCTGACTAGAGCTTTGAAGTACTGGTATGATCTCATTCTCAGATTCATTAAGCTATAACACCTCCTGTAGATTTTTATGTCAAGCTGAAACTGTAGCATGTCGTCTTGCATGTCCCTCTTTCTGCAGGACTGTGACACAATTTCAGAGCTCTACCTGAAACTTGTTCTGAAGAAATAGTCACACGATAGTAGCTCAATTTTATAATTATCGTCTTGTTTTAACCCCTGCGATATTACTATTTAGAGCTCCCTCTTGTGGGTGTGTTTCTGTTGATCCTTTAAGACATATGATAAATTACTGCTTAAAGTCATTTACTATCTTGGCAAAATGATTGGTATATAAAAATATCTGCTTGAAATAATCGGTTCCAAAGATTAATGGAGGGTTTGAGAGTTTTTTAGAGAGTATTTTTTGACAATTGTTAATTGTAGGCCTTTGTATTTAAGATTATTGGTTGCATTGATAAAGAACGACAGAGATTGTATTCTGGAAATGCCGCTCTGAATGTTTTCTAAAAAATGTTTTGATTTTTTTTTTTTTGTATGTGACATGCTGTGAACTTAAATGATGTTGCTGAGAAATTATTTGTGAACTGTGAATGTTATATAATAAAATGACAATAAAGTTTATTGAAAAAATGTTGCTAGTGCCAGTCACATGATTTACACAGAGGGGATTTTGCTAAATGTTTAATATGATCCCAGTTGTATGAAAAAGAAAAAAAACTTTCCTTTTTAAGAAAATTTTATAGACTAATATAGGTCCGTGCGAGGCGCGTGAAAATCACGCGAGTTGCACGGACGTATATCCCGTTCGTCTGAATAAGCCCTAAAACTCATGCAAACTTCAATTTTTTACCTGGGGGGAATATGTTTTTTTGTTTGGCCACCTTATACATCACTCATAACCATTCTGATCTGTTGCAATTTTCAAATATGGTATGAGATGTTGCCTACAAAATAAATTAACCCCTGCAGAAATATAACATATATTGATTTAAATACATAATGATTTTAATTCTTAAAGTGGAAATATTACCTCCTTAAATATCAAGGTACAATACAGGAGGCTTGCTGCATGACTGCCTTATGCCTGGTACTGCCAAACCTGTGAGAACATTTTAGAAATACAAAGGAATTCATTATAAAATAACCAATGCAGTTCAGCCGTGAGCTATTCTAATAGGCTAGGTTCACACGAGCATGTTACATCCGTAAAGGACGGAACGTATTTTGGCCGCAAGTCCCGGACTGAACACACTGCAGGGAGCCGGGCTCCTAGCATCATAGTTATGTACGACGCTAGGAGTCCCTGCCTCTCCGTGGAACTACTGTCCCATACTGAAAACATGATTACAGTACGGGACAGTTGTCCGGCAGCGAGGCAGGGACTCCTAGCATCGTACATAACTATGATGCTAGGAGCCCGGCTCCCTGCAGTGTGTTCAGTCCGGGACTTGCGGCCGAAATACGTTCCGTCCTTTACGGACGTAACATGCTCGTGTGAACCCAGCCTTAGGTAGGTGGAATAAAATTGGGCAGTAAAAAAAAAATCTTGCAAAATAATGCATGACAGCTGCAATAACATAGTAACATAGTTTGTAAGGCTGAAAAAAACATACATCTATCCAGTTCAGCCTATAATACAGCAATGTTGATCCAATGATAAGCACCTTGACTTCCCTTCATGGATAATACACATAGGGGAAGATTTATTAAGATTGGCGTTTCATATGGCAATGTTAATAAACGGCTGGAGAAAGATGCAGCACATTTATTAAGAGCTCCGTGCTGTGTCCCATATCTTGCCTCACCCACTAACAGACTACCCCCTCCCCTTTCTCATCGGACCGAGCTGCGTCAGGCCCTTATATGTGATGCAGCACTCAACGTCCTAATTGCTGCGTGACATACAACATCCTGAGCTGCCTGGTGACAGTACCTTGAATAAGCCTCAGCCTACTGTGAGAGCCTGAGTGGAGAAGCGGAGCAGTGAGGAGAGTATTTTTTTTAATTTTGACTGTTTGAAAAGGGGGAGGTAGTCTGATTGCGGGTTCAACATACGAGGCCCGGCATGGGCCTCTTAATAAATGTGTGCATCTTACTCCAGCTAACTGAAGCTGAAGCCAAAACTTATGTGTATTATCCATGAAGGGATTATAGTAAATCTGTCAAGCCGCCAGTGGCGGCGCCGCCTCCTTGTAAGCGACACCCATGTTTTTTAAAAGTGGATAGGGTGGTGTACAAAGCCCAAAAATCACAATTTAGCCCAGTCCAGAGTCAACGCAGCCGTCTACCAGGAAATTCTCGAGTACTTCATGCTTCCCTTTGCGGACAAGCTTTATGGAGATGCTGATTTCATTTTCCAGCAGGACTTGGCACCTGCCCACACTGCCAAAAGTACCAATACCTGGTTTAATACCCACAGTATCACTGTGCTTGATTGGCCAGCAAAACTCACCTGACCTAAACCCTATAGAGAATCTATGGGGTATTGTCAAGAGGAGGATGAGAGACACCAAACCCAACAATGCAGACGGACTGAAGGCCGCTATCAAAGCAACCTGGGCTTCCACAACACCTCAGCAGTGCCACAGGCTGATTGCCTCCATGCCACGCCGCATTGATGCAGTAATTCATGCAAAAGGAGCCCCGCCCTAGTATTGAGGGCATATACTGTACATACTTTTCAGTAGGCCAACATTTCGGTAATAAAAACAACACCAGAACCAAGTTCAGTACATAAATACAGCACCAGCACAAATACAGCTCAATTTAGTGCAACCTCTGCCGTATAGGTTTGTACGGCGTAAAACTACAGCTCCCAGCATGGACTGAACAATGGTAAGGATATGCAGGGAGTTCCTTTTTCACAAAAAAAAAATCATACCACCATCATCTCGCTGCAGATCATACAGTGACTACAGTACTGATTAGAGGCAGAATAAACATTTATATTAAGTGACTCACCGGTGACGATCTCAGATTGTAGTTGTTCTTTTTCTCTTTTCTTCTCCATCCGGTCCAAACCTCTATGATGACTTCTCCCGGCCACGGCCCATTTCTGCAGAGTTTGCCACTCAGATGTATTCAGCTGCTCACTGCACTGTGTCCCTGATTATAATAGCACCATACACTGTGTCCCTACAGCAACTTTTTTACACTGCTATAGAGTCGCCGTGGTGCTGTGTCCTTGAACATATTGATGTTGGATTAGCTATCCCATTGACAGCGTGCACACTGAATGCTGGTTTTTCTTCTTTGAAATATCTATTTATCTTCTATATATCTATCTATCTATCTATCCATCTATCTACCTATCTATCTATACATTATCTATATCTATCTATCTATCTCATATCTATCTATCATCTATCTATCTATCTATCTACACAAACAGAAATAAGCAGCACTCAAAGTATAATTCCAAAATGGTAGCGGGTACAAGCAGATAATCATGATCCAAGGATTATAGATAAATGTAGGCGAAATCCCACTGCACTCGAAGTAGAAAAGCAAGTGATTTATTCAGTCAACACAAGCTGCAACGTTTCCGTCCTGCTATAGGACCTTTCTCAATGCTTGAAAAAGGTCCTATAGCAGGACGGAAACGTTGCAGCTTGTGTTGACTGAATAAATCACTTGTTTTTCTACTTCGAAGTGCTGTAGGATTTCTTCTACATTTATCTATCTATCATCTATCTATCTATCTATCTATCTATCTATCTATCTATCTATCTATCTATCTATCTATCTATCTATCTATCTGTCTCGTGTGTGAGTATAATAATAGCACTAAAGGTATGTTACTGATGCACATTTATCTTGCCCCTCACTTAGAAATAAAGATATCCCTCAGGACCTGCACAGTCCCAGTTACTAAAGACCGCAGTAAATAATCACACTAATTCTTTTTTTTTTTTAAAGTTGGACGTGATACAACAGACTAGTAGTTACATGGATCCTTGGCAGCCTATGACTTCCATACAGCCAACAGGCTTTTTTAATCACTTAAACAAACATTATACTTGGACCTTACATGGCTACTTGACCTTGAGAATGGAGAATTGAACTGTGTACACAGAGCGAGAAAACATGGCTGTCTTTGTGGTTTGCTGCATCTGGCTATTCTATTTTACATGTGATGATAATGATTGCATCGTGTGTAGGATGGTGTTGGGCAGGATTCCTTATCTGAGTGTTACAGAAGAGTTTTAAGGGGTTGTTCAGTCTTAAAATGTATCCGTAAATAAAGCTTAATCATAGTACAATGAAAACGTCTTAACCTTTCGAATATACTTTGAGTTCCAATTTCTCTGCTTGCTGTCAGGCAACTAAACATTATTTTTTAAATTGGACGAAGCCTTTTTTTCTTTTTCATTTTGGTTTTTCACTCCCTGCCTTCCAAGATCCATAACTCTTTTATTTTTCCATCAATAGAGTTGTGTGAGGGCTTATCTTTTGTGGGAGGAATTATAGTTTCTATTGGTAGCATTTAAAGTACCATATAATGTACTGGGAAACTGAAAAAAAATTATTTGCGGGCTGAAATTGGAAAAAACTGTGATTCCTTTTTTGTTTTTTGGGTTTCGTTTTTACGGCTTTTATCGTGCGCTAAAAATGAAAACTTAACTATTCTGTGGCTTAATACGATTATGGTGATAAGAAATACTACTTTAAAAAAACAAAAACTTTTTGTTAAAAAAAAATTGTTCTGTTTCACCACATTCTAAGAGGCATACCTTTCTTATTTTTCATGGATTGAGCGGTGAGAGGGCTCATTTTTTGCGGGACGAGCTGTCGTTTTTTTCGGTACCATTTTTTGGTACATACAAGTTTTCTTGTCACTTTTTATGACATTTTTTTTTTGACCAAAAAGAAGCGATTTTGGGGTTTTAAATAGTTGTTTTTTTTACGCCGTTCACGTGTGTGTTACATAACGCTTTATTGTAATAGTTCAGACTTTTACAGACGTAGTGATACCAATTTTGTTTACTTTTTTTCATTTTTACATTACATTAGAGAAAAATGGGACCAAATTTTATTTTTATTTTTTTCACTACTAAAAACTTTAATTCACTTTTTTTTTTTTTACACATTTTATTAGTCCCCCTAGGGATTGTTAGATTGCTGGTACAATACACTTTAATACTAATGTATTTCAGTATATTGTTATTTTTACCTGCTTCTGTTTGAATGCAGCATTCGAGGGGTTAAACAGCTAGGAACAGCACGATCGCTGTTCCTGGCCATTAGTCCCAGGTGTCAGCTGTAAAACACAGCTGACACCTGCTGAGTTTGGAGCGTGCTCCATACATCACCCCCCGCACTATGACCTACCCAGCATGTAATTTTGCGGGAAAGGGTTAAGCCTCTGAATGTAAGCAAGTATGTTTACATTCACTGCCAGCAGAGATATAAATGTGCATAACTTTTCATTATAAATTGATTTGATTTCATTTTCATTTGGGTAAAAAAATAGGAAAAACTTACATTTTTTTTTTGTTTGGATAGAAAATGTCAGCACATCATTTTTAAGCAGCCATGCCCCAACTATCTCAATTGCCTGAAATGGAAAGTGAACCAGTCCATATGATCCGTTTGAGGGATCATTCTCACATACACAGCAATTATACCATATACTTCTGGGATTAGAATCAATCCCTTTATAAGATTAAAGGGAATTAGGGTTTTCCAGTGCTCCCTATACTACTATCAATGGCAGAATGGGGCATACAACCACTGGTTGCAGCAGAAAGGTCAACATATCACCGATGCAGCCAGTCGTCACATGTAGTGGGATTACATACAGAAACCAGAAAGTCAGACCTGGGGGCCTTCATTAGGGTGCCATTGACACCCTGCGATGGCGTCGCAGGGATGGCCGATTAGATGTCAGAGGGGGCCGTCCACCTCTTACTACCGGCTTAGATGCCTCAGTCAATTTTGATTGCGGCATCTAAGGGGTTAAACGTGCAGGATCCCGCTCATTGTAGTGAAGTGTCGCCTGTTTCATACAGCCAACACCCACTTATTATGAAGCGGGCTCAGCACATGAGCCCGCTCCATAATTTCCCTCTCCAGCTATGACGTAAGTATACGTAAAAGGTCGGCAAGGGTTTAATCGGAGTAGCAACAAAGATACCATGGTAACACTGAAGGAGCTCCAAAGCGGAGATGGAAGTATCTGTCTATAGGACCACTATAAGCCGTACACTCCACAGGGTGGGGCTTTATGGAAGAGTGGCCAGAAAAAATACATTGTTTTCCTAACACAGGGCAGAAAGTTCTTTGGTCAGATGAGACTAAAATTGAGCTTCTGGCCATCATGGGAAACACTATGTGTGGTATAAACCAAAGATTTTCCATCCCCCAAGAACACAATACCCACAGTAAAGCATGGTGGTCTCAGCGTTATGCTGTGGGGAGGCAGGGACTACAAAACTGGTCAGGGTTGAAGGAAAGATGGAGGACAATAAATACAGGGCAATTCTTGAGGAAAACCTGTTTCAGTCTGTCAGAGATTTGAGACTGGGACGGAGGTTTACCGTCCAGCAGGACAATGACCCTAAACCTACTGATAAAGCTAAACTGGAGTGGTTTAAGGAGAAACATTAAATGTCTTGGAATGGCTTAGTCAACTGAGAATCTGTGGCATGACTTGAAGACTGCTGTACACCAGCGCAACCCATCTAACTTGAAGAAGTTGGAGCAGTTTTGCCTTGCAGAATGGGCAAAAATCTCAGTGTCTAAATGTGATAAGATAATAGAGACATTCCCCAAGAGACTTGCATCTGAAATTGCAGCATTTGGTGGCTCCACAAAGTATTGATGTTCAGTGGGTGAATACTTATGCACATTAAAGTTCTCTGGTTTGGGGTTGTCCACTTTTATTTATTTGAACTTATTTGTAGAATAATACAGTACATACAGTTTTTATTCTAATTTCTGCTCACATACCATTCTTATAACAGTGCAGTAAACCTCTGTTTCTTCACAGTAGACTGGTGTAGTCCACAGATGGGTCCTGTGCAGGGGCTTAACCAGGAAAGACTGGGCCACACAGCAAACAACTTACTGCCCCACTGCCCCACAACTAACGCCCCACCCCGCCCTCGCGACAATGAACATTTGTTAATTCTTTGTAAATGTAAAATTACAGTTAGGCTGCCCATTAGATTCCATTAATAATGATCCAGCAGCCCCCTGTAGATAGTGCCAGCCCCCCTACAGATCGTGCCACAGACCCTTGTACATCGTTAAAACCACACACCCATCTGTAGATAATGGCACACTCCCCACCTGTAGATAGTGGCACACTCCTCCCTATAGAAAGTGTCACACACCCATGTAGATAGTGGCACACTCCCCCTTTGCAGATAGGGCCACGCACCCCCTCTTATAGATAGTGCCACACACACCCCCTTGTAGATAGTGACACATACCCCCCTTGTAGATAGTGCCACACCCCCCTTGTAGATAGTGCCACACACCGCCTCTTGTAGATAGTGACACATACCCTCTCCCCCCTATTTTATGAGTGCCTCACACACCCATCTGTAGATAGTGCTATACACGCCCCCTGTAGATGGTGCCACATTCCCCATGTATTAGAAAAAAAAAAATCACACAGTTGGACCTTCAAGTTCCCTAGTGTGCTTTGAAAAAAATGTGTAAAATAAAGTATAAAAAAGTGCAAAGAAAAAAAGTTTTAAAACATAATAAAAGTTTCAAGTAAAAAAGTAAAATACAATGTCCCTTTTCCCTTATCAAGTCATTTATTATTGAAAAAAATAAAATAAACCATACATATTTGGCATCGCCGCAAACGTAACGGCCTGAGCTATAAAAATATTATGTTATTTATTCCACGTGGTGAACAATGTAAAAAAAATGAAAAAAACTGTACCAGAATTTCTGTTTTTTGGTCACTTTGCCCTACATATATTGGAATAAAAAGTGATCAAAAAGTTGCATGTATCCAAAAATAGTACCTATATAAACTATAGCTCGTCTCTCAAAAAAACAAGCCCTCATACAGCTCTGTCGACGAAAAAATTAAACCGTTATGGTTCTCACAAATAAATTATTTTTCCAAAAGAAATTTTATTGTGCAAAAAGTAGTAAAACATAAAAAAGTGCTATAAATTAGGTATCGCCGGAATCGGACTGACCCGCAGAATAAAGTTAACATGTAGTTTATAATGCATGGTGAACGCTGTATAAAAAAAACGATACCAGAATTGCAGTTTTTTGGTCACCTTGCCTCCCAAAAAACAGGATAAAAAGTGAAAAAGTGATCAAAAACTAAACTCAAAATATCTTTCGAAGTAGGAGCAGCTTGATTCCAGCCAATCATTTACAATGTTTACAATATGACGTTAATTTGGATTTAATTTAGCCAATAGCATATAATGACAATATGTTTTGTCCTGAACCAATCATAGGCTTAGAAGAAGTCTTGAATGTAAACCTATGAGTTCCCAAAGTATACAGTGTCATAGATGCTAGGAGTCAGACTACCCCCTCCCTTAGGCCTTATTCACACGGACGTGTCCGTTTTGCGCGCTCAAAAAAAGCTGCATTTTGCGCGCGCAAAAGGTCTGTGTTTTCAGTCATTCATTTTACTACTGTTGCGCGAATCAATCGCGTCACCCGGAAGTGCTTCCGTGTGCCGAGCACGATTTGCACGCACCCATTGACTTCAATGGGTGCTGCGTGAAACACAGGCAAATATAGGACATGTCGTGAGTTTTACGCAGCGCGCATACGCTGCGTGAAATTCACTGACAGTCTGAACGGCCCCATTCACTAACATAGGTCCGTGCAACACGCGTGATTTCCACGCGCGTAGCACGGACGTATTATACGTTCGTGTGAATGAGGCCTTATGGTAAACAAACCTCTTCTCAAAGGCTAAGGCTATGTTCACACAGAGTATTTTGGGGGAGGAATATCTGCCTCAAAATTTCGTTTGGAACTTTGAGGCAGATTTTCCTCTCCCTGCACGCCGATTTTCGCGCCGTTTTTCGCCCGCGGCCATTGAGCGCCGCGGGCATAAAACAGTGCGAAATACGCTTTCTCTGCCTCCCATTGAAGTCAATGGGAGGTCAGAGGCGGAAGCGCCCGAAGATAGGGCATGTCGCTTCTTTTTCCCGCGAGGCAGTTTTACTGCCCGCGGGAAAAAGACGCCGACGCCTCCCATTGAAATCAATGGGAGGCGTTCTCAGGCCGTTTTTGCCGAGTTTTGCGACGCGGTTTCCGCGTCAAAAAACTCGGCAAAATACTCCGTGTGAACATAGCTTAAGAGTCAGGCTGACCCCTCCCTTATGGTAAACAATGTCATTCTTCAAGACCCTCAAGGATGATTGGCTTCTTATCACACAAAAATAATAAAAACATTCAACCCGAGAACACATAACATAGAATTGTTTCAGACAATGCTCACAGATATAGTAGCTTTTTAAAGCAATCAAAACTTATTAATCTTAAAATGGCTCCCTCAGGCCACAAGATGGATTCCAACTATCCAAAATAGTCGCCACCATACAAGATGGAGTCTATGCAAGATGTAATCATTTAAACATTTCATCACTTTCACATTTCTCACCTTTTGTTTATTTGAGGACATTTTGCATTCAAGCCAGGTTATTAAAGGAGAGCTTATCCCCCCTTGTGGACTTACTTAACTCATACTCATTTCACGCATATTATATACTTGATCAAAGGATCCAGGCTGGTGGATAATTATTTGGGCCTTTGCTGCGAAGCATTGCAAACATTTTGTCAGGCCTCAAAATATGAGGCGCAGAAGCAAATATAATGCAATACATAATAAAATAACCTGCAGCACACTCTGGAGCAACCCATTATCCATCCCCCAATACCATCAAACCAGTTAGAGGGATTGAACCATGACAACCAATCTGGCCACTCCAGGTTCCAATCATGTTTAGAATTGGCTTTCCTGAATGCTCCTTTTATTTTCTCAGCTTTATCTATGTCTTACTTGACCTGCATAATGCCAAAAAGCTCTATATAATGGCAACAGGCTGTATCAACTACTTGGCACATGCCCCCTTGGGCAGCATTCAAAACATCAAACACATAATCTGTAACAGTGTCCAATCTGTCGGCCACTTTCTCTATATTATGAGCATTCTTTACTGCTAAACCTACTAATATTGGCAATAATCCAAACTTCTCCAGCCACGTTACTTGTATTGGTCATAATTGTGTTGCACTGTCACTTTCTGTCCTAATGGGACCTTTACCCCTGCAGATATAACAGGTCATGGGCAGCATCTTTCTCAAACCTAAGGACACCCAGGTAACATAACCTCCGGGCTCTCATTGCTACCATGTACTTCTTACTTATGAGTGACAACAACCAGTGACCTTCACCTCATACCTCCACATAAAACACCTCAGATTGTAATTTGCAGTACCGTGGCATATTTACATACATTATAATTATAAACCTCTGACAATATAAACAATAGGGCCTCAACTAATAAAATAATCCTATCACCAATCTCGTGCTATCACCCCTCAGGTTTTGGGTCTCATCAGTTCATTGCAAGTCCTGTACATCATCATCCTCTTCTTCTTCTATCTTCTGCTCTTCACTGACTGTAGCCCTTAGGGTAACCCACACAATTATGGTGTCAGACTGTACGGTGGTGTCCAGTGGGGGATTTATTATTACCCTCCTCCTGGTCACTTACTTATTAAAACACTTGGATACTGCTGACGGATTCACTCAGGTCTTTGGTCTTTGCTTTACTTTGACCTTTGCTGATGTCATCAGGACTTGGCTTGGTCCTTCTCATCTGTCAGACACCGTCTCTGGGCTGTACACAGCACCTCATGCTGTGAGCCTGGGGTGAGATCCCACGTAGACGGAGTAGTGGAGTTTTATTGTGACTACCACAAACCCTCCGCATCTGTTCTCTTCCTCCAGAAAGTTACTTGTGTTCACGCCTGCTTAGAATTGTGACACTGCCGTCAGTTCATAACAAGCGTGTTGTATTGGCTCAGGCTGTACCTGCCGCATCTCAGTGATGGATTTCATCATGTTAAAGTCTTTTAGTTCGTGTTTACTGGCACTTGCTGGGGACCCCCAACCCTTGTCAATTGTTAAAATAAATGTTCATCTAGTGATAACATCATCCGCATACACTATAAAAATAGTTCTAAGTTCATACAATAACAATGTCAGGCCCTTAAACTAAATCAAACAAACACATTTATATAAGAAAAACTTCTCTGTTCCACTGGACAAGGCACCTAGAAGATGTGTAGTTACTGGGTACATTGTATTTGCACTTGGTGTTACACTTTTCAGCAGGATTTATACCTTATTCTCAGCCGATTACCTTTAATAGTTTCTACTCACAGAAATCTTCACAGATATCATACGTTTTATCTGACAAATGTCTCAAACCAATTTTTTTCCTACTCTGTTTTGTATTACCTAGGAAGGTCTCTTCTCTTCGTGGGAGGCGGGTGTGATGATAAAGTTGGCACCGGTCTGCCAGGACTGTTCTGTAGGCAAATCAAACAGCACTAACAGAATTTAGCTACACCAGCTGTAAAACCTGGGACATACCAATTAGATCTTACCAAATTGATCCTTACAGTGTTGGGGCATATGTGAGGTCACACACCATTAATGGAAGTTCCATCAAGTGTGCCTTGGGTGCTACCGGTTTACCTTCCTTTATCTGTCCACATTCTGTTAAAATCTGTTTTTCACGCCTTCCGCACCCAGTTGTTCCTGTGGAGAACAATCTTTTTCATCACATAATCAATAATTGATCTTAATCAGATAATTCAGTTGAAGAAATACATTAACAATGACATATTCATATTAACATTCACATTGAGCAGTAACTAGAAGTGGTACGTGCAAACTGATTTTTCTTTTTATATACTACACAGAATTCTCTGCTCTAAAATTTTCCTTTCACAACAAAAATATTTTCAAATGGGAATCTACTTGCACTGAGAAGTTATCATTTACACAAACATAATACTGACACATGCCTCCAATAATCCAATGCTAAGGCACGCTGATCCAGAACTTTACATAAAACTTAACCTCAGTATTTAATATTCCCACAGCACTTCTTGAATACCGTTATTAAACAAACTAACTTTGGAATAACATCTGGAGAACTGCTGATATCTTATCATTGTACAAACATCAGTTCAATACTTGGGATAAAAACTATTCCCGTCACTACACAAAACTTCTGCAGTGGGGAAGGTACTGGCCGGACTTCAGGCCACCCTGAGAACAGGTCTACACGTAGGAGCACATTTTCATACACTTCTACCTCGGGTAGTTGTTTGTTCTGTAGTCGCTGGAATGGGTAATCTGTCCGGGGGGGGGCACTTCTCATAGGTACCTTTGCTGTTTTACCTATGTCATGCAATGCGCACATCATGCAGGCTGCTACATTATTGAATCCAGGGACAAGCCAATTTACTGATACCTGGCTGCAGATACTCTCTCTGCCAGGTCTGTCTTCTCTTTCTCTCTCAATTGGCTTACCCGATGATCCAACAAATGTCCTACTACCAATGGGCCCATAATTGTGGGCGAAGCCAAAAGCGTACCTAGTGTCCGTGTAAATGTCGGCCGTCTTAACTTTTGCCAGGTTACAAGCCTCAGTGAGCACCTCTAGCTCTGCTCCTTGAGATGAACAAGAAGGTGAGAGTGGTTTCTGGATAATTTACTTGGTGCATCGTATCCTGTCTTGTACATACTGTATATGATGAAGTATCTCTACATTACAAATTTACATTGGAAACCCATGTCACATATAGATAGACTATTTCAAAAGGGTGAAGTTTTATTTTTTCCACATTCATCTGATAATCCAGGACACTTGTGAATCCCACCCCATCAGGTCCTATAGATACCTGATTAATACCACAACAAAAAAAAATATTTTTACTAAAAATCCGGCATAAAATTAACAATGTTCAGGTAATTTTCACCTTCTTCCCAACTAAATCTGTAAAGACTCATCTGTGAGTGACGTCACCTCGGCCCCGTGTGCAGATTTGTTGGAGGGGGATGGTCTCTTACACAATACCTCATATTGGGTAGAGACTAAAGCACATCATACCCAGTGCCATATGTACCGTTCTGGAAGGATCTGGACCCATCTATACAGAAAAACCTCAAAATTTAGGGTACTGTCATATGCATTTAATCTGGATTACTCATTGGGTTCTCATACACATTTTGTAGACCTCCTAGAACCAAATTCATTAATTCAAAACCAATCAAAATTGTACCTGATCAGTCCCCTCACTACTCCCTCCTTTTTGAACTCTGCGAAAGTAATGTACCAGGGTTCAAAACTACATATCTCAACATAGTAAGCTTGGGCACCCTATCTGAGGGGGAGGGACTAGTTTGGCCCCCTGTAATACACAATAGCCTGGAACAAAAATGACTTTCTCCTGACAAAAACGACATTTTATTTTTTAGATACCTTGCAACCATTTACTTTTAAAACATCATACATTTTCAAAAATAACATGTAGGCAGTACTATAGCACTTCCTATGCATGTGTAAAAAATAACAATTATAATTCTTTATCCAATAAAATAGAATATAATATATATGCTAATATAAATTACTACAAACCAGTAAACGATATGTGGGTGTAGTGAACAGTAGGGGTACATACATTTTTAAGACCCCGTGTCTCACAATAGCTGTATTTTAATTCATTTAAATTAAGTTCAAAACATTACAACATTAAATCTTATCACATCATAATACATAAATATGCAGCATAGCTTTTATCTTTTATGCAGGCAATTTCTGACATAATATCTTACACACTTGGTACTTACGGACAACAGCGCATGCGCAAAGATAAGAAACATTCCCAATCACTGCAACCAGCAAGCAGCTTTCTCCTGTCTCCTCACCCCTCTTCTTCACACCAATGCTTTTCTGGAATGACTCAAATTTAACCCTATACACAAAACACAACATTTTTTATACAGTACTGTTATTAAAAATGAAAACATACAATATAGATCTAAAACCAGTGCAATATTGTGATCACTTGTCTCATCAGTCCTTGCTCAATATATAAGCTTATACCAGTCTGCTGTTCAGACTTCACATTGCACATGTTATATCACACAGCCCCCCTCCTCGTCACAATCTATATTAGTCATCATCATCAATTCCTTATACGCAGCACTCTGGATTCATTTTCTGTCTCTATCTATTCACAAACAGCCATTTATTAACATCCACACAACCTAAATTTTTTGAACAATCAACTCATTTGATCACATATCTCATCCTCCCCACTAAGCCATTCACTCTGTGGGTTGTAGTCTGGGGATTTGCTACGTATGTTGGTGATTATTTATTTAAGGGCCTTGGGTGTGTGCCAATACCAATGTCCTTCACTGTAATTTGTGTAGGTAGTTATACTACTATGACACATGTGGGTCATTCTTTGCTTTTGAACACAGATTGTTATGTTACAACGGTATTCATTTCCAGCAGTCAGATGTTATACTTCTACAGACTCAAAGTCAATAAGCCGGATTATCAAATGTGTGCTAGAAATCAGTCTGTACTGATTCCCCCTTATGCTAGTCTGACAATACTTACACATAATATTACAAGCTGGCAGTGTGCCAGAAGCATATCAATTTTATTTCATACAACATTCAACGTTTTCCCTATTTCACTGGGTAATGGTACATATGCTCTTATCACACTTCTCACATGCACTTTCATATATATTCAATTGACTACTACAATCCTGACAAATAACCTGATTATTACAGGACCCCTTTTAGTTGTTATAGCATCTTTCTTCCCCTGTTTGTCACAATAATCTTTGGCTGTGCTTCACACTACGGGGCTTCCCCTGTTGCTCTGCTCTCGAGTTCTCCATTATCAGGACTACCACAGAAGTCCTAGTGATACTACTGGATATCACCTCTGAATATCCAACTTTTGTGTCCCAGACTCTGCTATAAACGCGCAGTCTGTCTATCCGTGACTCTCTGCTATACTCGCGCAGTCTGTCTATCAGCGACTCTCGGCTATACTCGCGCAGTCTGTCTATTCGGACAGTTGCCAAGTCAGGCGTCCCTCATACACGGCCCCCTCAGAGCAACCAGTCAACAAGATAACATTCCCTTTTGATTCTTAACCGTTTCTACACAACAGCCAAATAATTAATGAAATTTCCAACAGACCTATATCAATACACAAATCTAAACAGCTCAGCTCATTGCAGGTTCACTGACACTTTAAAGTTTCTCTTTTCCTCTCTTTTTTTTCCCCAATGTCATCACATTTTACAGGAGGGTGTCACGAACTCACTCCTCAGAGCTTCTGTTCAGATTCACACATCTGTACAACAACTCAAGATAACGTACATATCTGCAATCATTCATCACACTAAAAGCTTTCAACATACCTGCTAGATAAATACTGCGTTCAGGAGATGTGACGTCATGACAGCTGATCCCGGCCTCGGCAATGAATGAGTGAACAATGTTTGTAAGAATAAGCTTCTTACATACTGGCCGCTTTTTAATATTCACTGATGCAAATGCCGTCAGTCCTCCAGCGACAGCTTATCAGACGAGCAATCTCCCGCTTTTAAGGGAACCAAATCATGGGCCAAAATATATTAGACTGAAATTTGTAATGGGTATGTCAACCGATACCTGCCCTCCAGTGATTTATCCAGTTTCCAAATCATAGGTGATCGATATATATATATCTCCGAGAGAAAAGTTGACACAAGAGACCATGCTTGTATGCTCAAAATCCTTCTCTGATGTTTATTCAACAAACCATCACAATAATATCTTACGAAGTAGGAGCAGCTTGATTCCAGCCAATCATTCACAATGTTTACAATATGACGTTAATTTGGATTTCATTTAGCCAATAGCATATAATGACAATATGTTTTGTCCTGAACCAATCATTGGCTTAGAAGAAGTCTTGAATGTAAACCTATGAGTTCCCAAAATATACAGTGTCATAGATGCTAGGAGTCAGACTACCCCCTCCCTTATGGTAAACAAACCTCTTCTCCAAGGCTAAGAGTCAGGCTGACCCCTCCCTTATGGTAAACAATGTCATTCTTCAAGACTCTCAAGGATGATTGGCTCCTTATCACATAACGATAATAAAAACATTCAACACATAACATAGAATTGTTTCAGACAATGCTCACAGATATATTAGCTTTTTAAAGCAATCAAAACTTATTAATCTTAAAATGGCTCCCTCAGGCCACAAGATAGATTCCAACTATCCAAAATGTTCGCCACGATACAAGATGGAGTCTATGCAAGATGTAATCATTTAAACATTTCATCACTTTCACAGGTGAAAATGCTCACTACACCCCTTAATAAATGCCTTAAGGGGTGCAGTTTCCAAAATGGGGTCACTTCTCAGGGGTTTCTTTTATTATTTCACATCAGAGCCTATGCAATTGTAAACCAATACTTTGTAAATCAGCAATTTTGCATGGTGCTCTTTCACTCCTGAGCCCTGTCAAATGTCCAGGTAAAAGATTAGGGCCACATGTAGGGTTATTCTAAAACCAGGAAACACAGCATAATAATTAGAGAGCTGTCTCACACTAATTTCTGCAAAACACCTGCGGGGATAACATGCTCACTACACCCCTAGGTGAATACCTTGAGGAGTGTAGTTTCCAAAATGTAGTCACTTCTGGGGGGTTATACTGTTTTGGTTCCAGAGGTGCTTTGCAAATGCTACATAGTGACCAGAAATCAATCCAGCAAAATCTGAACTCCAAAAGCCAAATGCCGCTCCTTCCCTTCTGAGCCCTACTGTGTGCCCAAACAGCAGTTATGACCACATATGTGGTATTGCCATACTCTCTAGTAATTGCTTTACAAATTTTGGGGTTCTTTTTTTTCCTTATTTGTTGAGAAAATGAAACACTTTGAGCTAAAACTACGTCTTATTGAAGAAAAGGGATTGTTTTTATTTTCACTGCCCAATTCTAATAAATTCTATGAAACACCTGTGGGGACGAAATGCTCACTACATCCCTAGATTAATTCTTCAAAGGGTGTTGTTTCCTAATTGGAGTAATTTTTTGGGCGTTTCCATTGTTTTGTCCCCTCAGGAGCTTTGCAAATGCGACATTGCCTCCGCAAACCATTCCTGCTAAATTTGAGCTCCAAAAGCCAAATGGCGCTCTTTCCCTCCTAAGCCCAGCCGTGTGTCCAAACAGCCTTTTATGACCACATGTGGGGTATTTTTTACTCGGGAGAAATTGCTTTACAAAATTTTGTGGTGGTTTTTCTCCTTTAGTCCTTGTGGAAATGAGAAAAAATTAGCTAAACCTACATTTTATTTGAAAAAATGTAGATTTTCATTTTCACGGCCTAATTCCAATAATTTCTGCAAAAAACCTGTGCTGTCAAAATGCTCATTATAGCTCTAGATAATTTCCTCAATGGGTGTAGTTGCTAAAATGGGGTCACTTGTGGGGGGGTTTCCACTGTTTTGTCCCCTCAGGGGCTTTGCAAATGCAACATTGGCCTCCGCAAACCATTCCTGCTAAATTTGAGCTCCAAAAGCCAAATAGCTCTCTTTCCCTACTAAGCCCTGCCGTGTGTCAAAACAGCCATTTATGACCACATGTGGGATATTGTTTTACTCGGGAGAAAATGCTTTACAAATGTTGCCTTGCTTTTCTCCCCTTTAGTCCTTGTGGAAATTAAAAAAAATTAGCTAAACCTACATTTTCTTTGAAAGCATGTAGATTTTAATTTTTATGGCCATAATTTCTGCAATAAACCTGTGTTGTCAAAATGCTCACTATACCCCTAGATAATTTCCTTAAGGTGTGTAGTTTGCCAAATGGGGTCACTTTTAGGGGATTTCCACTGTTTTGGCACCGCAAGAGCCCTTCAAACCTGACATGGTGCCTGAAATATATTCTAATAAAAAGAAGGCCCCAAAAACCTCTAGGTGCTCCATTGTTCTGAGGCCGGTGCTTCAGTACATTACCACACTAGGGCCACATGTGGGGTATTTGCTAAATCTGCAGAACCTGGGCAATAAATATGGAGTTGCATTTCTCTGCTAAAACTTTCTGTGTTACAAAAAAATTTTTTATTAAGTATACATTTCTGAAAAAAAATATGACATTTGTACATTTCACCTCTACTTTGCTTTAATTCCTGTGAAAAGTCGAAAGGGTTAAGAAACTTTCTAAATGCTGTTTTGAGTACTATGAGGGGTGAAGTTTTTAAAATGGGGTGACTTATTGGGGGTTTCTAATATATAAGGCCCTCAAAGCCACTTCACAACTGAACTGGCCTTTTGAAATTTTCTTCAAAATGTGAGAAATTGCTGCTAAAGTTCTAAGCCTTGTAACGTCCTAGAAAAATAAAAGGATGTTCAAAAAGCAATGTCAATCTAAAGTACACATATGGGGGATGTTAATTAGCAACAATTTTGTGTGGTATAACTGGCTGTCTTACAAGCAGATACATTTACATTTTTTGCAAAATTTTGGTGTTTTTCACAATTAAATACTGAATATATCGAGCAAATTTTGCCAGTAACATAAAGTCCAATGTGTCACGAGAAAGCAATCTTAGAATCGCTTGGATAGGTAAAAGCATTCTGAGGTTATTACCACATAAAGTGAAACATGTCAGATTTGAAAAATGAAGCTCTGTCAGGAAGGTCAAAAGTAGCCAAAAGAGGGAAGGGGTTAATATAGATCTATGGTAGATCTATACTAATGGGATCTAATAAAATAGGTGGGGCTGCGGGGTTAGATCATTTACCCCTAGTGCCACACCCCCTTGAAGATAATGCTACCCCTCTTCTTGATAGTGCCACCTCCCATTGTAGATAGTGCCACACACACATTCCCCTTGTAGATAGTGCCACCCAAATAAATAAAAAAAATCCTAGCCCTGTCCCCACGACGAACTGCAGAGTCTTACAGCCTCCACAGGCCTGCAGCCCAACAAGATATATAAATGATATCTTTATTAAATATATAATTGAAGTAACAAAATGTATTAAAAACACAGTTACAAATGAGAAAGCTAGGGGGACAAGATGTGGACAAGTGTGTGGCGCTATCTACAAGAGGGGTTGTATGTTGCACCAGCACGTACCTGCAGAAAACAATGTTTCGTATGTTGCACCATCACGTACCTGCAGAAAACAATTTTTCTGCAGGTACGTGATATTATGCAGAAACATTGGTCGGTTTTGTTCACCGACAAAGATCTGATCAGATGTCTACCTACGTTCCCTTCAATTACTTGGCGTAGATCTTGGAACCTAAGGGATATTTTGACTTCTAGTCCCTATGTACCATTAGTAGAGAGAATTTATCCTTTTGGTAGCCGTGGTCCTCCTTGGGGTTCATATAACTGTGGTAATTGTGCTGCCTGTTGATTCATTATACGAATCTCGATTTTCTGGAATTTAGCGAGAAATAAGGACTACAACCACATTTCTTGTAAAACAGAGGCTGTAATTTACTTTGCCACCTGCCCTTGTGATCTTATATATGTGGGCATGACTTGTAGGCCTTTAAAGACACCTGTTCTTGAAAATGCCAGTAGGATCGCAGCAGCAGCTAATGTTAAAGATCTAAATAAACATGCTTCCCATTCCTCGTCACTTTCGTGACCATCATTCATATAATCCGGCAGGATTTAAAGTGCGTGGCATTGATACTACTGGTAGTAGTATGGGTCATACTGAATATCTCAGTGACTTTAACTGGTTAAGGACTAGGCCGTTGTACAGCTTAAAGAGAACCTTTCACCTGCCCATGCATGTGCAGCATGTAATGGGCAGTGCTTCACAAAAACTGTCTCACTTGAAATTATTTTCCTATCTTCCTCCGTTATCTACATATCGGTGCCATTATCTTTGGCGCCCGATATGTAAATAAGCCCCTGAACTGTCAATGGGGAGTTTCTATCTAACTAAATGGCAAGGGGGCGTGATGTCTTCGCTCTGACACTGTCCAATCAGCTACAGACAGTGTCAGGGCGGCTTGCGCTGTGTTCCCTCCCGCGAGAGCACACACAGGCTGGTGGTTCTGCAGAGAGCGCTCTCTCAGTCTGTGTGTGTTCTTGCGGGAGGGTACACAGTGCAAGTCGCCCTGACACTGTCAATAGCGATCGCAGCATTTAAATTGTTAGAAAGAGGGGTCGACCCCCTCTATCAGCTCATCGCGCCCCGCGCAAAGCAAACGCGGGGTGCCGATAGTTGCTATGGCAGCCTGGGGACCTAATGAAGGCTCCCAGGTCTGCCAACTTTGTTCTCCTATGCCCTGCTTCTGGCCTGTCAGAAAGACGATATACTGCAATACATTAGTATTGCAGTATATAGTGCAAGCGATCCAACAATCGCTGGTTGAAGTCCCCTTGGGAGACTAATAAAAAAAGTCAAAATTTGTAAAATAAAGGGTTTTTTTTCTGTAAAAAAAAATATATATATATATTAAAAGTTCAGAAAACTTCCCTTTTCCTATTTTCCCCCTACAGCATTGTAAAAAAATAAATAAATAAACATAATTGGTATCGCCGCATCCGTAAAAGTCTGAATTACAATAATTCATTATTTAACCCGCACGGTGTACGCCGTAAAAAACAAAAATGTAAACGCCAGAATCACTTTTTTTTGGTCACCTCATCTCCCACAAAAAGCGGAATAAAAACTGATCAAAACCTCGCATGTACCCCAAAATAAGCCCTCATACCACTTAATCGACAGAAAAATAAAAAAGCTATGGCTCTCAGAATTTGGCGACACAAAATAAATAAAAATGTTTACACTTAGTTCTTTCCTTGTAAAAGTAGTAAAATATAGAAAAAACTATATAATTTGGTATCGCCGTAATCGTAACATGTTGTTTTAATTGCACAGTGAATTCTGTAAGAACAAAGCGCAAAAAACAATGGAGAAATGGCTGTTTTTTTTCATTTTCTACCCCACAAATAATTTTTTCCCATTTCCAAGTACATTATATGGCACAACAAATTCACGCAATGAAAAACTACAACTCGTCAAGCCCCCTTAGGACTATATGGGAGGTCAGAGGCATAAACGCCTGAAGATAGGGCATGTCGCGGGAAAAAGACGTCTCCGCCTCCCATTGAAATCAATGGGAGGCATTTTCGGGCCGTTTTTTGACGAGTTTTGCGGCGCGGTTTCCGTGTCAAAAAACTCGTAAAAAAACTCTGTGTGAACATAGCCTAAACAAAGAATGTATTGGTACTGTAAAACTGTGTATTTTTTTGTAACAATTCTTCTGGCAGCGATTCTCTCTACGTCTCTTCTTCTCCTCGCACTGAAACAATGTGTGAGGAAAATATAAGAGGCAGGAGATTCGCTGCCAGAAGTTTCAAAATAAAAACAAATTTTGATCACTAGGTTTTCACAGCAATCACATGTTCAGGGACCAACAGATTGGTCACTGATACTCTGCCCAGCACCCAGAGCTGTTGGTAACAGCATGGGCACAGGGCTGTGTGCATGCGATCACGTGCACACTATATTTTCTACAGAAAGTCATGTGATCGCTGTGATTGGTTTTCACAGCGATCACATGATCAGGGATCAACAGATTGGTCCCTGATACTCTGCCCAGTGCCCACGGCTGTTGGCACACTCTCTGAAGTGCCGCCGTAATTAGTCTATATGGCGGACTTCAGAGACCCTGACCGCTGGCCGTAATAACACAGCCAGCGGTCGGGAAACTGTTAAACATGGCACTTTCATAGGATCCTCCTTTTCCACAAGTCAGCTTGTGCCCCGGTCAACTATAAGTGCTATTATTGTGAAGTGGATCATATAGGAGTAACATCAGTTCAGCCATAAAGCGATACACCACACTAATTCACAGAGTGGGGCCGCCAAGTGCTGAATCAAGTGGCATGTAAAAATCTCCTATCCTCTGTTACATCACACTACAGAGTCCCAAACTGCATCAGCACACAACGTTCTGTGGCGACACCCAAAGCTGAAGAACAGCCAGACTTGAGTAAAGGTTAGTATATAGAGGGGTCTGGTATGAGTTCTGATTATTTAATGGCTCTGGTCTGGGATCTGAATAAATTTAGGGGATCCGGTCTGGGGACTAAATTTATCTAGGGGTCTAGTCTTGGTCCTAAAGTAATTTTGAGGTCTGGGATCTTAAGTATTATAGGGGTCCGGTCTGGGGTCAGAATAAATTTAGGGATCTGGTCTGAAGTCTGAATTAATTTTAAGGTCTGGGGTTGGGATTCATTTAGGGGTCTGGCGTGAGGTTTAAATGAATGTAGGGGTCTGGTCTGGGTTGAAATTTAGTGTCTAGTCTGGAATCTGATGTAATTTAGGGGTCTGTTTGGGGTCTGAAGTAAGTTAGGGGTCTGGTCCGGGGTCGAAATAATTTAGGGTTTTGGTCTGGGGTTTGAAGCAATTTTGGGGTCTGGTCTGGAGTTTAATTTAATTTAGAGACTGGTTAGGGGTCTGAATTTATTTAGGGGTCCAGTCGGTGGTATGAATTAGTGTAAAGGTCTGAATTAATTTTGGGGTCTGGTCTGGGGTTTGAATTAAGTTAGCGGTCTGACCTGTGATGTGAATTAATTTAGTCATTAGGGGTTAAAATTGATTTAGCAGTTTGGTCTGAGATCTGAATTAATTTATTTGTCTGGTATGGGGTTTGAATTTATTAATGGGTTTAAACGGGGTCGAAATTTGTGTTGCTATACACCGTGTTCTAAATTATTATGCACATTGGATTTAAGTGTCATAAACATTTACTTATTAGTTTTTCAATGAAACTCATGGATGGTATTGTGTCTTAGGGCTCTTTGGATCATTGTAATCAATCTCAGACACCTGTGATAATTAGTTTGCCAGGTGTGCCCAATCAGAGGAAAACTACTTAAGAAGGACATTCCACATTATTAAGCAGGCCACAGGTTTCAAGCAATATGGGAAAGAAAAAGGATCTCTCTGATGCCGAAAAGCGTGAAATAGTGCAATACCTTGGACAAGGTATGAAAACATTGGATATTTCAAAAAAACTTAAACGTGATCATCGTACTGTGAAAAGATTTGTGGCTGATTCAGAGCACAGACGGGTTCGTTCAGATAAAGGCATAATGAGGAAGGTTTCTGCCAGATAAATTAATAGGATTAGGAGAGCAGCTACTAAAATGCCATTGCAAAGCCGCAAACAGGTATTTGAAGCCGCTGGTGCCTCTGGAGTCCCGCGAACCTCAATGCGTAGGATCCTCTAGAGGTTTGCAAGTGTGCATAAAGCTATTATTCGGCCAACCCTAAACAATGCTCACAAGCAGTAACGGTTGCAGTGGGCTCAGAAATGCATGAAGACTAATTTTCAAACCGTGTTGTTTACTGATGAGTGCCGTGAAACCTGGATGGTCCAGATGGATGGAGTAGTGGATGGTTGGTGAATGGCCACCATGTCCCACAAGGCTGAGACGTCAGCAAGGAGGTGGCGGAGTCATGTTTTGGTCTGGAATCATGGGGAGAGAGACCTGACGGTGTGAAAATAACCTCTGCAAAGTACGTAGAGTTTATGACTGACCACTTTCTTCCGTGGCACAAAAAGAAGAACCGTGCCTTCTGTAGCAAAATTATCTTCATGCATGACAATGCACCATCTCATGCTGCAAAGAATACCTCTGTGTCATTGGCTGCTATGGGCATAAAAGGAGAGAAATTCATGGTGTGGCCCCCATGTTCCCCTGACCTCAACCCTATTGAGAACCTTTGGAGCATCTTCAAGCAAAATATCTATGAGGGTGGGAGGCAGTTCACATCAAAACAGAAGCTCTGGGAGGTTATTCTGACATCCTGCAAAGATATTCAAGCAGAAACTGTCCAAATACTCACAAATTCAATGGATGCAAGAATTGTGAAGGTGATATCAAAGAAGGAGTCCTATGTTAACATGTAACTTGGCCTGTTAAGTTTTTTTTTTGATTGAAAGAGCTTTTGATTTCTGTAAATATGACCTCCTGATGCTGCAAATTCAACAAATTACCATTTTAGTTTTCTTTACAACCTTTAAAATGTTTTGATCTCTGTTGTGCATAATAATTTGAAACAGTGCATTTTGAGTGTTTTACTTCTAAAAAAAAAATCTGTTATCATTAGGAGATTTGTTCAATAAAATTTGCAATATACTCCAACGGTTGATGGCTTGAAGATTATACTGACTGTCATTTGCATCTACTATTTAGGAAAATCAGCGGAAAATAACATTTGCATAATAATTTGGAATGCGGTTGTTAGGGATCTGCCAGGTACTACGTCTAGGTATACTCCTGGGATTAATCAATCCACACCTGAGGCCAGACCTGTTCGACTGACACCATCTCCCACCAACCAGGGTGGCAGGCTCAGGAGTGGGAGAGCCTATCGCGGCCTGGTCAGTCGGAGTTAGCTCCGCCCCCTGTCCTTTATTACCTGCCGTGTTCTCCTCTTCAGTGCTTGTAATTCTTCCGGATTCCTGGCCCCACTGCTGCTTGCTCCAGCCTGCTTCTGCCGTGCTTCTGCCTTGCTGCAGTTCCGCTTAACCTGCTTTGCTTTGCCTTTGGCTTGCTTCCTCCTCCGTGCTCACTTGGGTATACTCCACTTCATCCTGGTCCGGACTACTCATTCACCGCTCCGTTTCCTCGCGGCGTTCCGTGGGCTACTGCCCCTTCCCTTGCGTGTTCCCTGTTTGTTCTCCCGTGCACTTAGACAGCGTAGGGACCGCCGCCCAGTTGTCTCCATGGGGCCCCAGTCAATATCGTTTCTGACAGGGGGGTACAATTTGTTTCCTTATTTTGGAGAGCTTTTTGTAAAAAGTTGGAGATTGATCTGTCCTTCTCCTCCGCCTTCCATCCCGAAACTAATGGCCAAACGGAAAGGACTAACCAATCCCTGGAACAATATTTAAGGTGTTTCATCTCTGACTGTCAATTTGATTGGGTCTCATTCCTTCCCCTTGCTGAATTTTCCCTGAATAACCGGGTCAGTAACTCGTCAGGGGTTTCCCCGTTTTTCTGTAATTTCGGGTTTAACCCAAGGTTCTCCTCCGTTTCCCCTGGTTGTTCCAATAATCCTGAGGTAGAGGATGTTCATCGGGAACTGTGCACTGTCTGGGCCCAGGTTCAGAAGAACCTAGAGGCGTCCCAGAGCGCACAAAAGATTCAGGCGGATAGTAGACGTTCTGCTAACCCCCGGTTTGTCGTCGGGGATTTGGTCTGGTTGTCGTCCAGGAACTTGCGCCTTAAGGTCCCGTCCAGGAAGTTTGCTCCCCGATTTATTGGACCTTATAAGATCATTGAAGTCCTCAACCCTGTATCCTTCCGTCTGGAGCTGCCCCCATCCTTTCGCATACATGACGTCTTCCATGCCTCCCTCCTTAAACGCTGCTCCCCGTCCTGGTCCCCCTCGAGGAAACCTCCTGTTCCCGTTCTCACCCCTGAGGAGGTGGAATTCGAGGTGGCCAAGATTATGGACAGTAGGATGGTCCAGGGCTCCCTCCAGTACCTGGTCCATTGGAGAGGATACGGGCCGGAGGAGAGGACTTGGGTACCTGCCCGTGATGTTCACGCTGGGGTATTGATCAGGAGGTTCCACCTTCTCTTCCCTACTAAACCGGGTCCTCTTAGTAAGGGTCCGGTGGCCCCTCATAAAAGGGGGAGTACTGTTAGGGATCTGCCAGGTACTATGTCTAGGTATACTCCTGGGATTAATCAATCCACACCTGAGGCCAGACCTGTTCGACTGACACCATCTCCCACCAACCAGGGTGGCAGGCTCAGGAGTGGGAAAGCCTATCGCGGCCTGGTCAGTCGGAGTTAGCTCCGCCCCCTGTCCTTTATTACCTGCCGTGTTCTCCTCTTCAGTGCTTGTAATTCTTCCGGATTCCTGGCCCCACTGCTGCTTGCTCCAGCCTGCTTCTGCCGTGCTTCTGCCTTGCTGCAGTTCCGCTTAACCTGCTTTGCTTTGCCTTTGGCTTGCTTCCTCCTCCGTGCTCACTTGGGTATACTCCACTTCATCCTGGTCCGGACTACTCATTCACCGCTCCGTTTCCTCGCGGCGTTCCGTGGGCTACTGCCCCTTCCCTTGCGTGTTCCCTGTTTGTTCTCCCGTGCACTTAGACAGCGTAGGGACCGCCGCCCAGTTGTACCCCGTCGCCTAGGGCGGGTCGTTGCAAGTAGGCAGGTACAGGGCGGTGGGTAGATTAGGGCTCACTTTCCCTTCACCTCCTTCCTGCCATTACATAATTAGAAGCCCATACCTAGTCTACCATTTCTCCTACGCTGACGCTATCATGGACCCCCTTGAGACCCTGACCCAGCAGATGCAGGGCCTCTCCCTACAGGTCCAGTCCCTGGCCCAGAGGGTCAACCAGGGTGACGCTGCCTTAGTAGTTCCCCTCACCTCACCTCTAGAACCCGACCTCAAGTTACCTGACCGGTTCTCAGGGGACCGTAAGACGTTTCTCTCCTTCCGGGAGAGTTGCAGACTGTATTTCCGCCTAAAACCCCACTCCTCAGGTTCCGAGAACCAGCGGGTGGGTATCATCATATCCCGACTCCAGGAAGGGCCCCAAGAGTGGGCCTTCTCCTTGGCTCCTGACGCCCCTGAACTTTCCTCTGTTGATCGTTTTTTCTCTGCCCTCGGACTCATTTACGACGAGACTGACAGGACTGCTTTAGCCGAGAGTCAGCTGGTGACCTTACGTCAGGGTAGGAGACCGGTGGAGGAATACTGTTCTGATTTTAGAAAGTGGTGCGTAGCTTCTCGGTGGAACGATCCGGCCCTAAGGTGCCAGTTTAGGTTAGGATTATCTGACGCCCTGAAGGATCTGCTGGTTAGCTATCCCTCTTCTGACTCCCTTGACCAGGTTATGGCCCTAGCAGTACGACTTGACCGACGTCTCAGGGAACGTCAGCTGGAACGCTTCAATGTGCTCCCCTCTGACTTTTCTGCGATCCCCCCCGAGGTCCCGTCTCCTCGCCCCTCCACGGAGGACTCGGAGGTACCTATGCAACTCGGGGCCTCCATGTCCCCTCGACAACGTAGGGAGTTTCGCAGAATGAATGGTCTCTGCTTCTACTGTGGGGACGACAAGCATCTTCTTAACACCTGTTCCAGGCGCAAGAATAAAAAGCCGGAAAACTTCCGCGCCTAAGTGATCATCGGGGAGGTCACTTGGGCGCACAGGTATTTCCCGTTAATGTGAAACGCAATAAAATTTTGCTTCCCTTTCAGGTCTCGTTTGCTGGCCGGTCTGCCACGGGCAGTGCTTTCGTGGATTCTGGCTCATCTGCTAATATCATGTCTGTGGAATTTGCTATGTCTCTAGCTATGCCATTGATTGATTTGCCTTATCCTATCCCTGTAGTAGGTATCGACTCAACTCCCCTTGCTAATGGTTATTTTACTCAGCATACTCCTGTTTTTGAACTCCTGGTTGGCTCCATGCATTTGGAGCAGTGCTCTGTACTGGTGATGCAGGGATTATCGTCTGATCTGGTATTAGGTCTTCCCTGGTTGCAGTTGCATAATCCCACGTTTGATTGGAATACTGGGGATCTCACCAAATGAGGTAGTGAATGTCTTATGTCATGTCTTTCTGTTAACTCTATTTCTCCCCGGGAGGAGTCAAACACGCTTCCTGAGTTTGTTCAGGACTTCGCCGATGTGTTTTCTAAGGAGGCCTCCGAGGTGTTGCCCCCCCCATAGAGATTACGATTGCGCCATCGATTTGGTGCCTGGTGCCAAGCTTCCTAAGGGTAGGATATTTAATCTTTCATGTCCTGAACGTGAAGCTATGAGGGTGTATATCCAAGAATGCTTGGCCAAGGGTTTCATTCGCTCGACTTCTCCTGTAGGTGCTGGCTTCTTCTTCGTGGGGAAGAAGGATGGTGGTCTTAGGCCGTGCATTGATTATCGTAACCTGAATAAGGTCACCGTAAGGAACCAGTACCCACTTCCTTTGATTCCGGATCTTTTTAATCAGGTTCAGGGAGCCCAATGGTTTTCTAAGTTCGATCTACCGGGGGCATATAACCTTATCCGCATCAAAGAGGGGGATGAGTGGAAAACTGCGTTCAACACACCCGAGGGTCATTTCGAATACCTGGTCATGCCCTTTGGGTTGTGTAATGCCCCTGCTGTCTTCCAGAATTTTATTAATGAAATCCTGAGAGATTACCTGGGTAATTTTCTTGTTGTGTACCTTGATGACATACTGGTGTTTTCCAAGGACTGGTCCTCCCACGTGGAGCATGTCAGGAAGGTGCTCCAGGTCCTTCGGGAGAATAATCTGTTTGCTAAGACTGAAAAATGTGTCTTTGGGGTACAGGAGATACCATTTTTAGGGCAAATCCTCACTCCTCATGAATTCCGCATGGACCCTGCCAAGGTTCAGGCTGTGGCGGAATGGGTCCAACCTGCCTCCCTTAAGGCGTTACAGTGTTTTTTAGGGTTCGCCAACTATTACAGGAGATTTATTGCCAACTTCTCGGTCGTCGCTAAGCCTCTTACGGACCTTACCCGCAAGGGTGCTGATGTCCTCCATTGGCCCCCTGAGGCTGTCCAGGCCTTTGAGACCCTCAAGAAGTGCTTTATCTCGGCCCCCGTGCTGATTCAGCCCAACCAAGAGGAGCCATTTATTGTGGAGGTTGACGCATCCGAGGTGGGAGTGGGGGCCGTCTTGTCCCAGGGTACCAGCTCCCTCACCCATCTCCGTCCCTGTGCTTACTTCTCTAGGAAGTTTTCGCCCACGGAGAGTAACTATGATATTGGCAACCGCGAACTTCTAGCCATTAAATGGGCTTTTGAAGAGTGGCGGCACTTCCTGGAGGGGGCCAGACACCAGGTAACGGTCCTTACGGATCACAAGAATCTGGTTTTCCTAGAAGCGGCCCGGAGGCTTAATCCTAGACAAGCTCGGTGGGCACTATTCTTTACCAGATTTAATTTCTTGGTTACCTATAGGGCTGGGTCCAAGAATATTAAGGCTGATGCCCTGTCATGTAGTTTCATGGCCAATCCTCCTTCCGAGAAGGATCCTGCTTGTATTTTACCCCCTGGTATAATCGTTTCTGCCACGGATTCTGATTTAGCTTCTGATATCGCGGCTGATCAGGGTGCAGCACCCGGGAACGTCCCTGGGGACAAACTGTTTGTTCCCCTGCAATACCGGCTAAGGGTACTCAGGGAAAACCATGACTCCGCTCTATCTGGTCATCCTGGCATCTTGGGCACCAAACACCTCATCACCAGAAACTATTGGTGGCCTGGGTTGCCTAAAGACGTTAGGGCTTACGTCGCCACTTGTGAGGTTTGCGCTAGGTCCAAAACCCCTAGGTCCCGACCTGCGGGCCTACTACGTTCCTTGCCCATTCCCCAGAGACCTTGGACCCATATCTCCATGGATTTTATCACCGATTTGCCTCCATCTCAGGGCAAGTCGGTGGTGTGGGTGGTAGTAGACCGCTTCAGCAAGATGTGCCACTTTGTGCCCCTTAAGAAGCTACCTAACGCCAAGACGTTAGCTTCTTTGTTTGTGAAACACATCCTGCGTCTCCATGGGGCCCCAGTCAATATCGTTTCTGACAGGGGGGTACAATTTGTTTCCTTATTTTGGAGAGCTTTTTGTAAAAAGTTGGAGATTGATCTGTCCTTCTCCTCCGCCTTCCATCCCGAAACTAATGGCCAAACGGAAAGGACTAACCAATCCCTGGAACAATATTTAAGGTGTTTCATCTCTGACTGTCAATTTGATTGGGTCTCATTCCTTCCCCTTGCTGAATTTTCCCTGAATAACCGGGTCAGTAACTCGTCAGGGGTTTCCCCGTTTTTCTGTAATTTCGGGTTTAACCCAAGGTTCTCCTCCGTTTCCCCTGGTTGTTCCAATAATCCTGAGGTAGAGGATGTTCATCGGGAACTGTGCACTGTCTGGGCCCAGGTTCAGAAGAACCTAGAGGCGTCCCAGAGCGCACAAAAGATTCAGGCGGATAGTAGACGTTCTGCTAACCCCCGGTTTGTCGTCGGGGATTTGGTCTGGTTGTCGTCCAGGAACTTGCGCCTTAAGGTCCCGTCCAGGAAGTTTGCTCCCCGATTTATTGGACCTTATAAGATCATTGAAGTCCTCAACCCTGTATCCTTCCGTCTGGAGCTGCCCCCATCCTTTCGCATACATGACGTCTTCCATGCCTCCCTCCTTAAACGCTGCTCCCCGTCCTGGTCCCCCTCGAGGAAACCTCCTGTTCCCGTTCTCACCCCTGAGGAGGTGGAATTCGAGGTGGCCAAGATTATGGACAGTAGGATGGTCCAGGGCTCCCTCCAGTACCTGGTCCATTGGAGAGGATACGGGCCGGAGGAGAGGACTTGGGTACCTGCCCGTGATGTTCACGCTGGGGTATTGATCAGGAGGTTCCACCTTCTCTTCCCTACTAAACCGGGTCCTCTTAGTAAGGGTCCGGTGGCCCCTCATAAAAGGGGGAGTACTGTTAGGGATCTGCCAGGTACTATGTCTAGGTATACTCCTGGGATTAATCAATCCACACCTGAGGCCAGACCTGTTCGACTGACACCATCTCCCACCAACCAGGGTGGCAGGCTCAGGAGTGGGAAAGCCTATCGCGGCCTGGTCAGTCGGAGTTAGCTCCGCCCCCTGTCCTTTATTACCTGCCGTGTTCTCCTCTTCAGTGCTTGTAATTCTTCCGGATTCCTGGCCCCACTGCTGCTTGCTCCAGCCTGCTTCTGCCGTGCTTCTACCTTGCTGCAGTTCCGCTTAACCTGCTTTGCTTTGCCTCTGGCTTGCTTCCTCCTCCGTGCTCACTTGGGTATACTCCACTTCATCCTGGTCCGGACTACTCATTCACCGCTCCGTTTCCTCGCGGCGTTCCGTGGGCTACTGCCCCTTCCCTTGCGTGTTCCCTGTTTGTTCTCCCGTGCACTTAGACAGCGTAGGGACCGCCGCCCAGTTGTACCCCGTCGCCTAGGGCGGGTCGTTGCATGTAGGCAGGGACAGGGCGGTGGGTAGATTAGGGCTCACTTTCCCTTCACCTCCTTCCTGCCATTACAGCGGTGTAGAGGGTGGAGTCGGCTACATAAGTGAGGGGCAGCAAATTCTGTAGTTGTCGGGAGAAGTCATCATAGTGGCCTGGGCCGGATGGAGAAGAAAAGAAGAATGAACAACTACAGTCAGAGAAGACGTCACCTGTGAGTCACTGGATATAATTGTTGTTTATTCAACCCGTGTCTGATTAGTACTGTATTCCCCTCTATAGTCTGCAGAGTGAAGATACTCTGCAGACTGACTGTGTAAAATTTGTATCTGACTAATATATGGTCACTATATGGTGGTTATTGGTCTTTGCATAGTGGTAGCATACACTTGTCCCTGTCCACTGTTCTTGATTGTGTGGTTAGATGTTTCTGTGTTCCACACAGGTGCAGGACTGATTACAGTAACAGTATATGAATCAGAGCTGTGTCTTGTTAGGATCCCAGCACCTGTGTATCCATCACATGACTATGGACATAATTGTATCCACTGGAAGCAATGAATGTTCCTACTGAATAACAACAAGCAGAGATATTGAAAACCATTAGGAATTAATGCAGAAAGTATAAGAGAAAATTGTATAACTTTTAATTATACAAAAAGTTAACTTTAATTTTCGAAATCCGGACAGCCCCTTTAAGAAGGAGAAGCTGCACTGTGATTGGATGCTATCGGCAAACAAAGGTCATCTTTCTGTTAGACTGAAAAATGAGGGTGAATATGTCTTGGTGAACTTGTAGCTTGCCATATGATGTCCAAAGAGGTAAAACTTTTGCATAGGTGTCCTGGAGCACACTAGTAATTTTTTCAATGATAAGAAAGACCCTGTTCACACAGTTATTTGCAGGCAGAAAAAATCTGCCTCAGAATTTCATCAGGAAGTTTGAGGCAGATTTTGAACTGCCTGTGCTTTATTTCCACGTTTTTCGCCCGTGGCCATTGAAGCTAATGCAGGGACCGCGGGCAAAAAACAAAGTGAAAAATACTCAGAAATGAGCACCGCACATTTTTTGTGCCTCCCATTGATTTCAGTGGGAGGTCAGAGGCATAAACTGTGGCAAGAAAGGACATGCTGCTTTTTTATCCCGCGAGTGGCCAAGAGCTGACCGGGAAAAAAATGCCTCTCCCTCCCATTAAAATCAATGGAGGCAATTTAGGTAGTTTTTGGGCGGTGATTCCGACCCAGTTTCTGTGTCAAGATCAGCTCCAAAACACTGTGTAAACAGAGCCCAGATGCGTTTTAACCTGTGAAAATTGTACAGTGGGTTTCTTCTAAGGGCACATCAGGGTTTGTTTGGTAGCCAGGACACTAAAGTTCAAAGTTTAACCCCTTCCCGACATTTGACATATCCATACGCCAAAGTCGGGTAGGGGAAGTATGGAACGGGCTCAAGGAGTGAACCCGCTCCATACGATTCGGGTGTCAGCTGTTCCTTACAGCCGAAACTTCAGAGAAACGAGCAGCATCGCGCTCAAGCACGATCCCGCTAGTTTAACTCGTTAAATGCTGCGGTCAATAGCGACCGCAGCATTTAAATCATTAGAAAGAGGGGGGCGACCCCCTCTAACAGCTCATCGCGCCCACCGAAACGCAATCGCGGGGGGGCGATGGTTGCTATGGCTGCCTGGGGGCCTAATGAAGGCCTCCGGGTCCGCCATCTTTGTGCATCTTTGTCCGCCATCTCTCTTTCGACGCCAAGGTTGAAGGACCTGTGGGTGACCTCATCGTTCCCACCCAGCTTCTTTCACTACACACAGTGTGACGTCACCCACAGGTCCTTCAACTTTGGCGTCGGAAGAGAGAAGACACATCGGCCCCAGGTGTCCGAGAGAGTACAATTGAATCTGCAGCAGCATTACCGTGTGCAGGTAAGCATAGTAAACTCCCTAGAGACAAGCATATTACCCTCTCGGACGGCTGGAGCCCATGTATCTTCTCTGTCCAACGCCAAGGTTGAAGGACCTGTGGGTGACGTCATGCTGTGTGTCTGCAGTGAAAGAAGCTGGGTGGGAGCGATGAGAAGTGTATGACGCTGATTTGTCAGCGTCATACACTTCTATTCACAACACCCAGTTGGTAACAACACAATACACGCCCAGTTGGTAAAAACACAATACACGCCCAGTTGGTAAAACGAGAAAACACGCCCAGTTGTTCATTGAAAAGCTAATTTGCATAAATATAAAATTGCTCATAACTTGGGCAAAAATGATAGTTTTAAGAAAAAAACAACTTTGCTGTTATCTACATTGCAGCGCTGATCACATTCAATAGGAGATAGGGATTTGATAATCTGGTGACAGAGCCTCTTTAAATCAATTTTTTTTTTTTTAAAAAAAAAACCTTTTCCCATTTTCCCCCTAGAGCAGGGGTCTCAAGCACGCGAGACACAGAGCCGTTAGTATAGGCTCTGCTCCGAGACTCTGGAATTCCCTGACATCACTGTCCACATATGAACAGCGATGTCTGGGGCTTCCCCAGAGCCGGAGTCCCGTGCAGAGCGCTAGTACAGGCTCTGCTCCGGGACTCTGTGGAATTCCCTGACATCGCTGTCCATATATGGACAGTGTGTCAGGTTCTTCCCCAGAGCGGAGTCCCGTGCAGAGCGTTAGTATCGGCTCTGCTCCGGGACTCTGTGGAATTACCTGTCATCGGTGTCCATGTTTGGACATACGATATGTGTGGCTTCCCCAGAGCTGGAGTCCCGTGCAGAGCGCTAGTATAGGCTCTGCTCCGGGACTCTGTGGAATTCCCTGACATCACTGGCCATATATGGACAGTGTGTCAGGGTCTTCCCCAGAGCGGAGTCCCAGGCAGAGCGCTAGTATAGGCTCTGCTCGGGGACTCTGTGGAATTCCCTGACATCACTGTCCATATATGGACAGTGTGTCAGGGTCTTCCCCAGAGCGGAGACCCGGGCAGAGCGCTAGTATCGGCTCTGCTCCGGGACTCTGTGGAATTCCCTGACATTGGTGTCCATGTTTGGACACATGATGTCTGGGGCTTCCCGAGAGCCGGAGTCCCGGGCAGAACGCTAGTATAGGCTCTGCTCTAGGACTCTGGGGAAGTCTCTGACATCGCTGTCCATACATCGACAATTATGTCAGGGGCTTCCCCAGAGCAGGAGTCCTAGTGATGTCAGGAGCACAGCTGGAGTCCCAGGAAGAGCCTACTAGCGCTCTGCCCGGGACTCCAGCTCTGGGGTTGACCCTGACATCTCTGTCCATATATGGACAGTGATGTCAGGAGCAGATCTGGAATCCCAGGCAGAGTGCTAGAACCGGCTCTGCTCTGGGACTCCAGCTCTGGGCAAGCCCCTGACATCACTGTGGCAGCATCTGCGGAGGGCACTGTGGCAGCATCTGTGAAGGGCACTGTGGCAGCATCTGCGGAGGGCACGGTGGCATCATCTACAGAGGGCACTGTGGCAGCATCTACAGAAGGAACTGTGGCAGCATCTACAGAGGGAACTGTGGCAACATCTACAGAGGACACTGTGGCAGCATCTACAGAGGGAACTGTGGCAGCATCTACAGAGGGAACTGTGGCAGCATCTACAGAGGGAACTGTGGCAGCATCTACATAGGACACTGTGGCAGCATCTACAGAGGGCACTGCGGCAGCATCTACAGAGGGCACTGTGGCAGTATGTACAGAGGACACTGTGGCATTATCTAGGGGTGTGTTGCATTATCTACAGAGGGCACTGTGCATTATCTACAGAGGGCACTGTGGCATTATCTAGGAGTGTATTGCATTATCTACAGAGGGCACTGTGGCATTATCTACAGAGGGCACTGTGGCAGCATCTACAGAGGGCACTGTGGCAGCATCTACAGAGGGCACTGTGGCAGCATCTACAGAGGGCACTGGGGCAGCATCTACAGAGGGCACTGTGGCAGCATCTACAGAGGGCACTGCGGCAGCATCCACAGAGGGCACTGCGGCAGCATCCACAGAGGGCACAGCGGCAGCATCCACAGAGGGCACAGCGGCAGCATCCACCGAGGGCACTGTGGCACTATCTAAAAAGGGACTGCCCAATCCTGACATATGTGTCTGCCAAACGCTGCTAACTGAGCCGCCGGACTGCGTTTAGCGACACTTAAACTGGTAAACTGGATTATTGAAATAAGCATGTGGAGAAATATCTCAAATTACCTAGCGGTAATATTATAGTAATGTAGTATTATTATTATAGTAATATAGTGTTATAGTCGTTCAAATAACGAATTGATTAACAATAATTTTGTATTGTATCAAATTTGAAAGTAATGCGGCCCGTCAACTTCCCATTTTTTCCATATGTGGCCCATTTACCCGGCCGAGTTTGAGACCACTGCCCTAGAGCATAGTAAAAAAAAAAAAAATAAACATAATTGGTATCGCTGCGTCCGTAAAAGTCTGAACTATTACAATATATAATTATTTAACCCACACGGTCAACGCCGTAAAAGAAAAAAAATTGTAAACGCCGGAATCTCTATTTTTTGGTCACCTAATCTCCCACAAAAAAAATGAAATAAAAAGTGATCAAACTGTCGCATGTACACCAAAATGGTATTATTAAAAACTACAGCTTATCCCACAGAAAATAAGCCCTCATACCACTTAATCGACGGAAAATAAAAAAGTTATGGCTCCCGGAATTTGGCTACACAAAATAAGTTTTCTTTTTTACACTTAGGTTTTTACTTGTGAAAGTAGTAAAATATAGAAAAAACTATATATATTTGGTATCGTCGTAATCGTATTGACCCACAGAATAAAGTTAACATGTTGTTTTAATTGCACAGTGAATTCCGTAAAAACGGCGCGCAAAAAACTATGGAGGAATCACAGTTTTTTTTCTTTTCTACCCCACAAATAATTTTTTTCCCGTTTCCTAGTACATTATATGGCAAAATAAATGGTGCTACGAAAAACTACAACTCGTCCCGCAAAAATCAAGCCCTCATAGTACTATATCGACTGAAAAATAAAGACGTTATGGCTTTTGGAAGGTTAGGAGGAAAAAACTAAAATGAAAATCTGAAAAAGGGCTGCGGCGGGAAGAGGTTAAACTGTGAGATGGTGTGTTCACTTTAAAGTACAACAGTGCTTCCCACTGTTTTTTTCCTAAGAGGAATATGAAAGAGGGTATGAATCAAACTGTATACTGTACACCAGAATCAAGTCATTTTATGGCAAGCCCACCACGTGTGGAGCATGTCCTCTAATGAATAACAGGGGAGTCACACGGTACCACTTACCAATGTGTGAGAGTACCAAGCACCACCTCATCAGAACTTTGTAGTTAAGCAAATTCAATGATCAGAGTTCTGTTGAAACCAGAAGTAATATACGAAGTTGTCCATTTATCCATTAGTTATCCACTTATCGTATTGTGTTTTTGCAATGAGAACAGGGCACCTACACCCTACAATACTGGTGGTCCTCTTCTACTGTCTGAAGACAGTGTATCTAACAGTGTTACCTAACAACAGGCAATGTGGTACTGAACTTGAAAAAACTACAGATAAAATCAAAAGGAACAATGAGTTGTGGCAAAGCATGATTTCTTCATGTGACCTATTACCATAATTTATGTAAGGCTGAATAAAATACCAAAACAGCAAGAACTTATGAAAGGAAGAAGTCAAGATGTAAAGATACAGAGGAATTTGTCATAGACATCCTGTGCCCTATAGTCTATGCCCCCTCCCATGGCAGTCTCTGGGCGGCTCCTTTTCCTTTCTCACACCTCTTGTAAGTAATTGCACCTAAAGCAAGAAGTAAAGGCAAAGAAATTAACCCTGAAGCACTTAATAGGAGAAGAGAAGAAACAAGACACATTCACTGTAGCAGAGCGAAGAAAGTAAGTGGAGGAACGATACTAAAAAGCATGTAAAGTCTGGGGAGGAAGGACAAGGAAAGTTCAAACAACACAGAGGTATCCGAGAGTGAGAACGTTTACTTAGTGGGAGAGAAGAGAAGGTGAGGCTCCAAACAACCTGCCTGCCCACCTCCTTCACCTCCAAGATACTGCCTAGCTCTATTGATTATAGCTTTAGCTGATATTAATAACTAACTCCATCTCATTTGCTTCACATTCAGGTTCTAAGAGACTGGACTAGCTCCCCTGCCCTGGTTACGGGTCAGGGGGAGTAAAGAATGTGGTGGGATGAGAATCTTCTCGCCCTCTTCAAGAGGAACTTGCAGTCCACCATCACTTATTGGAGCGTGTTCTTCAGCTTTGGACTATGCATTGCGTTTTTGGGGCCCACACTGTTGGATCTAAGGTGCCAGACACACAGCAGCCTACAGGACATTACATGGGTCTTCTTCTCCCAGCAGTTCTGCCTCCTTGTTGGGAGCACCTTAGGAGGAACCTTCAAAAAGTCGTGAGTACCACATGCTCCATAGTGCCCCAAGTGTTTCCTGACTTCACAATGCTTACTCTTAGGTTTGATCTTTTATCAGGTTTCCAGCTGTCCTAATTTCACATACTATCTGAAAAATAATCTTCATACGTTTACATTTGTTCTGCCAGTTGCCGAATATTTTTGCAAGTATACAGTGTTTGAGCAGTCACATTAAATCTATCTATCTATCTATCTATCTATCTATCTATCTATCTATCTATCTATCTATCTATCTATAGCAATCTGTTAATAAATACTAATAAATAATCACACCTCTAACCAATGATATGTATCTAAATACGTGTCTATATTAAAGTTATTAAGATACATGGCAGAATAAGAGCATAGTGGATACAATCATGTATGTTGGCAATACTATAAGCTACAGGCAATAAAATAATCAGTGTTATAAACCCAGGTTTATATCAGTTGACGCGGGGAAGTATACAATAAAAGGTTTCAAACTCTTTATAAGGGTATGTTTACACGTGAGTTTTAACTGCTTTTTGTCAGGGTATTTTTTAAAACATTTTTAATAAAGATTACCACATGTACACATACCCTAAAAGTCTTATTTTATTATCACACATATGGTATTTTATATTAGGTAGATCCAGCCAATAAATAAATAGGTATATATTAATAAAACCCACTTAACAAAGCAGGGTATCATGTTTGGTATTGCATCTCTTAGGCCTCATTCACATGCAAAGGCATGTACACTGAACCTGTAGAGTCCACCCGTGTGCCACCATATGGTGCCTCTGTACTGCACTGATCCTCTCCTAGAAGCTATGCTTTTAGATGAGAACACATCTGTAATACAGTAAGCAATGGAATATGTCACATGCCACCTTTGTATGCCTCTATTTAAAATTGGAGACATACAGAGATACAGTATGGGTCCATAGATTTCTATGGGTGCCGTATTACAGATCCGTACAACATGTATCTGTAATATGACTGTGTGCATAAGCCCTTATTCAAGTGTATAGGAATCCGCTGCAATACCAGATATAGCCTATGGACAAGAGTGGTGCTTTTTTTTGTAAAAAAAAAAAGCAGACCCATTTTTTTCAACTCATACCAACCCCTTAAGTGGAATATTGTTAGCCAGAGCGTTTTGTACCAGGTAGGAAAATGGTCATGTGCATAGCCTAAATGATAAGTATAGTAAATCAGATTTGCATTTAGAACTCAGCACTCAGGAAATGCAAAAATATATTTTTTAAAGGGTAACTAAACTTTCAAAAAACTTCTGACATGTCATAGTGACATGTCAGAAGTTTTGATTGATGGGGGTCCGAGAACTGAGACCCCTCGGGTGAGCGCTGTGCCGCTGCGTTTCTGATCGGCTTTTCGAGAAAAGCAGAGCAATCGGTGTATGGGCTTATAAACCTTGAATTGAGCATGTACACCAATTGCTCGACTTTCCGAGAAAAGCTGTTTAGAAATTAAGCTGCTCAGTGCTTACCCTAGCGCTTCTGCCGATTGTTGTTATTCTCACTGCTCAGACCCTCACTGTTCAAAATTTAAACTATAATATGTCAGAAGTTTTTGGAGAATATAGTTACCCTCTAACACTCCATATGGGTGACTTATCTCTGTAACAGAATTGTATTTGCAATGAAAAGTTCACAGTTTACATTGTCCCTGCTTGTAAGTGAGTTTTATTTTACCTTATATGAATGGTGAAGCATATGGCCATATGTTTCATTTACAAGGAATATGGCTTCTCTGCATATTTACATGCATATGTCTTGTGACAGTTGGCATAATTGGATTAGGTCTGGCTTGAAAGAGTCAAACATTAAGATTTATTCACAGATGCCAACAGTAATTGCTAATGAATGTTGCTCTCGTCTGTTCTGAAAGCTCCTGTATATTAAAGGAAACCTGTCACATTGAAAATGCAGTCTGGTTGACCAGATTGATATATAATTTTTTGGGGATACATTTAGTTTAACCTGAAATTTATTGAGCTAAATCTCTGATCATTCTGGGCTTAGGAGTCCAGTGGGTGGTTCTTATCAGTGATTGACAGCTATGTTTGTATGCACATTTATACAGGAAGGGATGTCAAGTACTGATTTGGACCTCCCACTGTACTCCTAAGCCCAGAATGATCAGAGATTTAGATGAATAAATTACAAGTTATAATGAATCTTTTTCTACAAAACAAATAATCTGCTCAGCTCCCCCTGCTGTATAACATTCTACCACAAGACTGCAGTGACAAGTTCCATGTAAATAGTGAATGAGAAGTTTTCTGATGATCAGCTTTTGTTCATTTGGGAAAGCTAGGATGGGATAAAATAATGCATTCAAAACACGTTGCTGCTGCAAAGGCTGATTTAAAGAAGACGTTGATGGGCGTCTTTTAAGAAAAATATTTGCTCTATGCTATATAAAATTCTCAATTCTTACACCCAGGTCCAAGGGGCAGTTGCAGTGTTTTTTAAATGGACCTCCATGAGTTGAACGCCGTCAAAAACACCACACTTAGAGCATGCTCTGTTTTGGATAAAACGGCAAAAAAATAAAAAAATATGAAAATATGTATGTGTATAGAGAACTTCACATTCTCATAACTATCAGCAGTCGTTACTGTACATTATTAGAAATCACAAAACATCCAATAAAATGCTGCGTGTGAATCCAGGTTAACCAGTTCAGGACCGGGCTATTTTGCGCCTTAAGGACCAGACACCGTTTAGCCATTTTTAGCACGTGTTAGTTAAATGGCTATAACTTTTTTATTTGTTGGGCTAACTACGTGATTTTTGCAACGTTTTTTCCATAGACAATGCAGGTTTCTTTTTTATCGTTTTTCTACACACCTTTTTTGCTATTTTAGAATTTTTATTCATAAAGTTTTAAAATAATAGTAAAAAAATAAGCTATTTTACGTTTCAGCTATTTTTTTTGGTAATAACATAGTTTTACCCTAAAATAGACCTTTTAGTTGTGATCGTCATTGTCTACCGGAAATTTAAATATATTACATGTCTATATTAGGGTAATTGGGTCAGCGCTAGCGTTACAACAATGATTGGCGGGGGCAAACGTTTTTTTTTTGGGGTGGGTATTTTATGTGTCTTTATTATTTAATTTTTTTTTGCACTTTACTTTACTTTTATTTTTTTATTACTATGGTCTGTCCCTCAAAGGTCAAAAAAGACCTTTGTGGAACTTTATATATATTTTTTCTTTCTGTTACACCATGCTTTTCCACTGTTACTGGAGCTGCACAGCAGCCCCAGTTACAGGGGAAATCAGCCCTCTCATAGTGACGATTGTGACTAACTGGGCTGTGCTGGGTCTAGTTAGACCCAGCAGCAGTCTGTCAGTAACGGCACCCGGTGATCATGTGACCAGTCGCATGATCACCGGGAGGAATAGAGACAGCGCCGCTGCTGCTGTCTCTATTCCTATACACAGTTTCATTGAGCGCTGTGTAAAAAGACATCGGAGAAGACAGAAGCAGCGAAAGCTGCTTCTATCCTCTCCTCAGGGTCCCCGGCAGTCACTGACAGCCGGAGACCCGTCATTCAGCTGCCAGATCGCGCGGGCAGCAAGTTAAAACCCAAGCCGTAAAAAGTCTATGGCTCGGGTTTTAAGGACCCTGACCACTGGCCGTAAAAATACAGCCAGCGGTTGGGAACCAGTTAAAGGAATCAAGCACAATTACTCGCATGAATGCATAGCAAACGTAAGGCAAATGGCTCCTTAGTATGGAGCCACAGGGACTCCGTGTTCTATAGTATGGTGCCACTGTATAATGCCATCTTACAGAGATATTACTTCTGTAGTACGTTGTACTTAGCACAAGATTGTCTGGCACCCATTAATAAGGCAGGGCAGATTAAGGGCACCATGGACCCCGGGCACTTTTTCAAGTCTGACCCCCCCCCCCCCAGTACTCCGAAGACAGAATTTTGAAGATGCTGTACCGTATATATTTGCAGATTTCTGTTTAGGCGGACACAGATCCGGCACGGTTTTAAATTAGCTGTAAAAGCAGAATGAGACAGCAGAATACTTTGAGGCACTAAAGTGGTCAGGCGCTTCATAACTTTTTTATTCTTAAGGCAATGGAGTGGTGTGTGAAAGATTATTTTTTTGCGGAGGAGTTGTAGTTTTTTTTGACACCATGTAAAGTACTATTTAATGGGTGAATTGGAAAAAACTGAGATTCCTCCATGTTTTTTTTGGGTTTAGTTTTTACTGTATATATTTACCTTCTCTTAAGATAAAAGTAGATTTAACATATACTTTTACCTTAAGAGAAGGTAAATATATACAGACCCAGAATCAAGCTCAGTACAAATATACAGCCCCAGAACCAAGCTCAGTACATATATACAGCACTAGAACCAAGCTCAGTACATATATATAAGTCCAGAACCAAACTCAGTATATATATACAGCACAAGAACAAATACAGTTCAGTACAGAGATCATTTGCAAATTGAGTTCAACCCCTGCTGTATAAATTTGTATGACATAAAACTACAGCTCCCAGTATAGCCTGAACAATGGTTAGGATATGCTGGCAGTTGCTGTTTAACAAAAAAGAATGCTACCATCCGTCATCTCGCTGCAGATCATACAGTGACTACAGTACTGCTCAGTCACAGGGAGAATAAACATTTACATTGAGTGACTCACAGGTGACGTCTCAGATTCTTTTTTATTCTTTTTCTCTTTTCTTCTCTATCCGGTCCAGACCTCTATGATGACATCTCCCGGGCACGGCCCATTTCTGCAGTTCACAGCTCAGATGTCTTCGGCTCCTCACTTTTCCAACATTTCCACACCTGTAAACACAGATAAAATTCTCATGATGCCACACTCTATGCTTCTAAATGTAATAGTATCATACAATTTATATAATACTACTATACACTGTGCCCTGAATATAATAGTACTATATACTGTGCTCCTGAATATAATAGGACTATACACTGTGCTCCTGAATATAATAGTACTATAAGCTGTACTCCTGAATATAATAGTACTATACACTGTGCTCCTGAATATAATAGTATTATATACTGTACTCCTGCATATAATAGTACTATACACTGTACTCCTGAATATAATAGTACTAAACACTGTACTCCTGAATAAAATAGTACTATATTCTGTGCTCCTGAATATAATAGTAGTATACACTGCGCCCCTAAATATAATAGTACTATATACTGTGCTGAATATAATAGTACTATACACTGCTCCCCTGAATATAATAGTACTATACACTGCGCCCCTGAATATAATCGTAGTATACACTGTGCTGAATATAATAGTACTATACACTGCACCCCTGAATATAATAGTACTATACACTGTGCTGAATATAATAGTACTATACACTGCGCTCCTGAATATAATAGTACTATACACTGTGCTGAATATAATAGCACTGTACGCTGCGCCCCTGAATATAATAGTACTATACACTGTGCTGAATATAATAGTACTATACACTGTGCCCCTGTATATAATAGTATTATATACTGCGCCCCTGAATATAATAGTATTATACACTGCGCCCCTGAATATAACAGTACTATACACTGTGCCCAGGGATTAAATTGTCAAACACTGTAAAGTAAAACAACACACACTAACAATGCCCCCTGTACATAGCACCAGTCACAATGCCCCCTGTAGATAGTGCCAGTTACAATGCCCTCTGTCCCTCTGTAGATAATGCCCCTTGTAGATGGCGCCAGTCACAATGCCCCCTGTAGATAGCGCCAGTCACAATGCCGCCTGTAGATAGTGCCAGTTACAACGCCCGCTGTAGATAATGCCCCTTGTAGATAGCGCCAGTCACAATGCCCACTGTAATGTCCCCTGTAGATAGCGCCAGTCACAATGCCTCCTGTAGATAGAGCCAGTCACAATGACCACTGTAGATAATGCCCCCTGTAGATAGTGCTAGTTACAATGCACTCTGTAGATAATGCCCCTTGTAGATGGGGCCAGTGACAATGCCCCCTGTAGATAGTGCCAGTTACAATGCCCCTTGTAGATATCGCCAGTCACAATTCCCCCTGTAGATTGCACCAGTTACAATGCCCACTGTAGATAATGTCCCCTGTAGATAGCGCCAGTCACAATGCCCCCTGTAGATAGCGCCAGTTACAATGCCCACTGTAGATAATGTCCCCTGCAGATAGCGCCAGTTACAATGCCCACTGTAGATAATTTCCCCTGTAGATAGCTCCAGTTACAATGCCCACTGTAGACAATGCTGCCGAGAAAAAAACAAAACGTTCTCACCTGTCCCCGTTCCCGCATCCTCCTCCAGCGCCGCAGGAGTAGTCAAAGACCAAACGACGTCATCCATCGTAACGGCGCAGTCGGCGTGATGACATCATTGCGCCGACTGTGTCATTAGTAAAGCGCCGAATGGGAGGAAGGGAAAGGATAGTTCCCTTTCTCGCCAGCACTAATGTAAACAATCATATCTGCATCCTAAGGATGCGGATAAAATTGGGTGAGAGGTACTGCTTCACTCCGGTTCTCTGAACCGGCTGTAATTTTAACAGCCGATACGGGAGAACCAGAGCAAAATGGGCCCCCTTCGAGCCTCGGGCCCCGGGCACTTGCCCAGATTGCCCTTATTATAAGCCGCCCCAGTAATAAGGCCACACCTTAAATCATGTATGGCTTTAAAATGTAGAAATTTCATAGACTCATTAGACTCATGCATGTTTATATGCTTGTTTTTATGAACTTGGTTGTATTGAATGTGGCTAATTGAGCTTTATTATAAGGAGTAACAAAACCTCGGTGGGTGAGTAGCAGTACCTCTGTAGGCCTCCAACATAATACGGCGGCATACAGAGTTTTTTTCTCTGAATGTACGGATGTATTCTCTAGCACCCCGCACCATAAAGGGGTTTTTCAGTCCTAAGAAATTGATGGCCAATCCTCAGGACAGGCCCTCAACACCTAATCGGTAGGGGTGCGACTACCAGCACCACTGCCGATCAGCTGTTTTGAAGGGGCCGCGGCACACATATGAGTGCTGCTTCCCCATCATTCCTTATCTACTCGTACTGTGAACTGCCGACCCACTTGTAGCGGCGGTTCACAGTGTTATATCCTTCTACCATTGACTTGACTGGTAAAAGGCTGTAATTCTGTGAACTGCCGCTTCAAGTGTGGTAGTGATTCAAGACTGGGCCCCATAGCAAACTCTTGACTGGGCCCCCCCCCGGGTGCCACAAGCAGCCCACCTTATAAATATTGCCCCCTATAGAATGTGCCATACAGCCCCCCTATAGACAGTGCTATATAGCCCTGCCTATAGACTGTGTCACACCCCATTTGTAGATAGCGCCCCACCTCCCCCTTGTAGATAGTGCCATACAGCCCCCCTGTAGATATCGCCATAAAGCCCCCACTGTATATAGCGCTATACAGCTCCCACTGTATGTAGTGCCACACAGCCCCCCTTAATAGAAAGTGCAGCACAGCCCCACCTTAGTAGATAGTGCCACACACAGATCCCTGTAGATTGCACCACACTCAGCCCCCTGTAGATAGAGCCACAGCCCTCTCTCTTGTAAATAGTGCCATACAGTTCCCCCATGTGTATAGTGCCATACAGCTCCCCTTGTGTATAGTGCCACACAGCTTCCCTCTTATGTATAGTGCCGCACAGCCCCCCCCTTGTGTATAGTGCCACAAGGGAATGGCACATCCGAGAAAGTTGTATCAGCCAGGGAGATGTCCCTCAAACTTGGAAAGGTGGGTTTGGAGGCAGGAGTATGTGACTCCTCAGGATAGCGGCACCGCCCCATGACCCTTTAATGAGTAATTAGCATATAGCGTGCACCGTTTTAAAAATGGATTTTAAAGATTTTGCTGCATCTGAAAAAAACATACAAGGGAATGTTTGGAAATATTGTCAGGTCATGTATTACTGCATGGTGGTGGTTCAAGGGGTTAAAAGTACCAGACAGGTTAAAATGAAATATACAATGAATTGAGAACAATTCCATCTGCCTTGCAATATTGTTATTATAAATATATCCTAAATAATTACAAATCCAGAACCAAGCTCTGACATATATACAGTACCACAACCAAACTCAGTACATAAATACAGCACTAGAACAAAGCTCAGTACATATATACAGCACCAAAACTGAGCTCAGTACATATATACAGCATTTGAACCAAGCTCAGTACATAAATACAGCACTAGAACAAAGCCCATACATATATACAGCACCAGAAACAACCTCAGTACATAAATACAGCACCAGAACCAACCTCGGTACATAAATACAGCACTAGCACCAAGTTCAGTACATATATACAATACCAGAACCAAGCTCAGTACATAAATACATCCCCAGAACCAAGCTCAGACCATATATACATCCCCAGAACCAAGCTCATTACAAATATACAGCACCAAAACCAATCTCATACGTATATACAGCACCAAAACCAATCTCATACGTATATACAGCACCAGAACAAAGCTCAGTACTTACATACAGCATCAGAACCAAGATCAGTACATATATATACAAAACCAGAACAAATACAGCTCAATTTAGTGCAACCCCTGCCGTATAGGTTTGTACGGCGTAAAACTATAGCTCCCAGCATGGCCCGAACAATGGTGAGGATATGCTGGGAGATGCTGTTACACAAAAAAAAGTCATACCACCCATCATCTCGCTGCAGATCATACAGTGACTACATTACTGACTAGAGGCAGAATAAACATTTACATTAAGTGACTCACCGGTGACGTCTCAGATTCTAGTTCTTTTCCTCCCGGCCACGACCCAGTTCTGCAGTTTTCCGCTCAGATGTCTTCATTTCTCACTTTTCAAACATTTCTGCACCTATAAACGAAGTTAAAATTCTCAACATCTCTAAATATAATAAAGCGCCATACACTGCACCTCTAACTATAATAGCGCCATACACTGTGTCCCTGATTATAATAGTACCATACACTGTGTCCCACACACACACACCGTGCCCCCCGTGTAGATAGTGCCCCCATAGCCCCCTGTACCCCATAGAGCCTCTGTAGATAGTTCCCTCATAGCCCCCTGTAGATAGTGACCCCCATAGAGTCTCTGTAGATAGTGCCCTACATAGAAGCCCCTGTAGATAGTGTCCCACATACAACCCTCTGTAGATAGTGCCCACATATGGACTCTAGAGCTGCAAGGCAATAGTGCTAACGACTGACCCACCGTGCTGCCCTACATATAGCTTCCCCAATAGATAGTGCTCCACGTATAGCCCACCTCTGTAGACAGTCTCACATATAGCTCCCCCTGTGTATAGTGTCCCACATATAGCCCACCCCTGTAGACCCTGCCCTACATATAGCCCCCCTGTAGTTAGTGCCCCACAGGTAACCCACCCCTGTATATAGTGTCCCACATATAGCCCGCCCCTATAGAAAGTGCCCTAAAAACAGCTTCCCTATATATAGTGCTCTACGTATAGCCCACCCCTGTATAGTGTCTCACATATAGCGCCCCCTGTATATAGTGGCCCACATATAAACCACCCTGTAGATAGTGCCCATATCCCCACATAGACCCCCTGTATATAGTGGCCCACATCCTAACATATAGACCCCCCTGTAGATAGTGGCCCACATATAGACCCCCCTGTAGATAGTGGCCCACATATAGACCCCCTGTATATAGTGGCCCACATATAGACCTCCCTGCATATAGTGGCCCACATCCCCACATATAGAACCCCCTGTATATAGTGGCCCACATCTCCACATATAGACTCCCCCTCTAGATAGTGCCCCACATCCCCACATATAGACCCCCCTGTAGAATAGTGCCCCACATACAGACCCCCTATATAGTGGCCCACATATAGCCCCCCCCCCTGTAGATAGAGCCCACACTATAGATAATAGATAATGCCACTCACAGTTTTATTAGGAAAAAACAAAAAACTTTATATACTTACATGATCCCGTCCCCGCGCCGTCCGATGGCAATGCAGACCTGCTCTCTTCTGTCTGCAGGAGCTGAACGGCGCCAGGGCAGAATGACTTTCCACGTCAATCAGCGCCTTTCAAGCACGGAAGCGGCTAGCATAGTTGAAAGGCGCTGATTGGCGGGGAAGGTCATTTTGCCCCGCCAATCAGCGTCATTGTAAGGCACTAAATGGTCGGGCATGTTTCGGCCATTCAGCGCTAATGCATGTATTTGTACCTGCGTGCTATAGACGCAGGTACAATTACTGCAAGATGGGGTGGATGTCCCTAGCACCGGGGCCCCCTCCAGTGCTAGCGACACCTACGGGCATGAGAGGGCCTGTGTCGCCCGGCCCATACTTGTTGGAGGCTCGGCGGCCCCGTAGTAGCAGCACTACCGCTGTAGCAGCCTTAACGGCTGCTAGCGGCGCCACCGGGCATATGGAGGGGCGTGTCAGCTGGCGGCATGGGCCCCCTCGAGCCGTGGGCCCCGTAGCAGCCACTACAGCTGCTACCGCGGTATTTACGTCACTGGGTAGAGTCAAGTAGACAGCTATGGGTCTATACAGGTGTTAATCAGGTTTCTATTTTTAACCTGGAAAATAGAGAACTGCAGTAGTTTCAAAGATATAGAGTGTATTTATATGATATAGTATATTTGATATTCTGTAGCTGTAGGTATACATCAGATATATGTAGGGCTTATGTCACTATCTGGGGGTCGGTGGACGAACTGGGCCGCACCGCTGTAGCAGGATAGCGGCCAGCCAAACAACAGTGTACCAAGTCAATATATATAGTCCAAGCACAAGGGTACCTGTGATAGTCCAGACAGTAGCAATGGCTAGGCACAGATGGGACCTTTGGCAGCAGGTGATACAAGATGTGGCGGAGGACACCAGATGTGGTAACACAGCAGGCGTAATAGACAGCACAACGCGTCTGCACACTAGAGATGGCACAAGAACAAGTACAGCACGGGATACAGGATACAGGTAGTAGGGCACGGGAACACAGGGAACAAGATACGACTATGGGACCATTTGCAAGATTAAAAGAGGAATACAAACAACCCTCAGGAAAGGATTAAAAGGGCAGAGCCCTTCTTATAGTCGAGGGTGATCATGGGCTAATTAATTATGTTTTACATGTGCGCGCACTGGTCCTTTAAGGCCGGACGCGAGCGTGTGCGAGCACCCTACGGAACACAGCAGAATGGAGCGGAAGTGAGAGCTGGCGTATCCTGGGAAGGAGATGCGGGCCAGCGCTCACAAGTCCATGGCTGCGGTCGTCGTGGGGTGAGTAATCCTGACGGTCCGCGGCCGTGGATGCTACAGCTTACTTATCAAATTCCTCAAAATTTATACAAATTCTGGATGAATAACGCTAAAGCAATCTGTAGTACCATAAAGCAGAACTACAATATTACTGTAATGACGGGGTAGGGAGACAGACAGGTGAGCCCTAATCTACCCGCCACTCAGTCCCTGCCTACTTGCAACGACCCGTCCTAGGCGACGGGGTACAACTGGGCGACGGTCCCTACGCTCAGTAAGTGCACGACAGACAAACAGACAAGGGTACACAGAGGCTAGGGAAGCGGGGCAGCTGCCCACGGAGACACCGTGAGCAACGAGAGTAGTGAACGAGCCGAGTCAAACCAGGATTGCACGAGGTACAAAACGCTGAGCAGGAGAGTGGTCAGTAAGCCAAGGTCAATAACAAGCAGAGGATCAGTAGTTCAAGCAACAGCAGCAGAGCCAGGAAACAAGCAGAGCAGAATCACAGGCAAAGGAGGAACAGGAAAGGCAGGTATAAATAGACAGTGGGCGGGAGCTAGCTCTGTCTGGCCAGGCTGTGATAGGCTCTCCCACTCCTAAGCCTGCCATCCTGAGTGGAGGAAGATGGAGTCAGTCTCACAGACATAGGAGCAGGTGCAGACTGATTTCCCACGGGCGTCGACACAGAAGCTGTGTCTGGCAGATCCTTTACAATTACCCTTACATATTGTATATTGCAGTGTGTAGACTGCAGCAAAGTGAGACTGAAAGAATTGCGCAAATCAGTTTAAAATTACTTTCATTATATTCTCATTGGATCTGTCAGCTCTCCCAGCCTCCCCCCGCTCTTCAAGCCATTAAATGTCAGACCTTTAGCTATGAGTCTGTTGTATTATTTCAGCATTCTTATTAGGCAAATTTATTTTGTGCCTTCTTGATTACTAGAAGTACGGACCTGTGGCTGTAATATGCTCCCCTTCAAAGGATCAGCACATATTGACCACAAATCTAACTAGATTTTGCATGGTCATGAAGAGCTTGTTTATTAGTGATATTATGAGCAATACCCATGTTAATGTCAAAGGTGATTCAACCCGATTCCCTAAACCCATGTGTTCCTAAATGTTTCAGTGCTTCTCAGGTAGCAGATAGTCATCTCAAATGGTATTTCCTGTTTGGCTGTCAAAGATTTATATATTTGAACAAACACATTGGTGGAAGCAGTTATTAGCATAGTGTCAATTTTATTGTCTTTGCGAGTGTTGATATGAAATAAAACAGAGTTAAAAATGTCTAGACAGCTTCTAATGACAGCGACCATAAACATTGATGTCCCAGACAAACTTATCTTATATGGGAAACAATAACATCCAATATTGTATTTTATCATAAGGGAAAGTCATGTGCATAAACCCTGTGCACTGGCACACGAACTCCCTATGAGTCCATATTACAGACCTGTAGGCACTCCATGTGTCACCGTATTATCCCCTAAAAGAATGACTGTGTTACACGACATGCTGTCCGGCATGGCATGGTATGAAATTGGAAAAGAGCAGTCTGTGGGCACAATATTCAGAATTCATACAACACAGGTCCGTAATACAGCAGTGTGCATAAGCCCTTAGCCTCAGTGGCGCAAGGGCAAGTTGAATTACAAGATATAACCCAGTAATTATCCATGGCTCTATGGCAATTTCTGCAACTTGGAAAAGTAACATCATACCATTACTGTGGGATTTTCATGGTAACAGAAATAGCTAATAAGCTGAGGGGTCTTGGCAGAGCACCGGTCACACTTACATTTAGAGCAGGGGTGGGCAAACTTTTTGACTCACGGGCCACAATGGGTTCTAAAATTTGACAGAGGGGCCGGGCCAGGAGCATTTGGAGGGAGTGTTTGGGCCGGATATACTAAAGCATTAAATGTAGTGTGTGCAAACCTCATAGCACAGTAAGAACACTACAACCCAATTTATTAACTGTCTTTCAAATGTGAAAAATAGCCCTTATCAGTTAATAAATTTGTCTCAAGGAATATGCAAGATATGGCATTTACATACTATTTCGCAGATACTGGGAGGAGGAAATGTAAATAGATTAAAATAACATACGCACTGTGATTTATCAAGATTGCGTCTGTTTTTAATAAGTTTCAATCGAAGGTGCAAAGTTAAAGAAATCAACATTTATTGAAAAATGGAATCACTTTCAACATTCAAAACATATTATTACACAACGAAATACTCAAGCTCAATAATATCTACTTGTGTTAAACTCCGCAAAATCATGGATGGATTGTCCTGACCGCGCGCTCTACAAACTCGCCACGGACACCCTCGCCTTCACGCGCAAACAGTACACGTGTATCGTTGCCAAGCACACAGACATAGGCTGTATTAAATATCCTACCTGCAGCTGAAGGGCTTAATGGTGACGTGAAACGAAGTGAAAATTAAAGTGAAATAAAGAGAAATACGCGCCACATTAACAACGGTCAATGTGTTTTGAGTGCGCCATCTATTGGGAAAACGTGGGCATTGCAGGGAAAGGGGAAAAAAAAGGAGGTTTTTACTATAATTTGGACAAGTTCGGCGGGCCGGATTAAAAAGCCTAACGGGCCGTATGTGGCCCGCGGGCCGTAGTTTGCCCATGTCTGATTTAGAGGGTACCAAAAAAATGGATCTTCATAAAGAAGAGGCTGGACGCAGCCTGCAGGGCTTAAAGGGAAGCCTGCATGACCTCCCTGGTAGGGAAAGGGTTAATAGGTAAGGGAGAGTTGGAGGGAGAGTTAGGAGGAGGTGGAGGAGGGACAAGGAGGAGTCAGGGGGCCGTTCCTGAGCTTCCCGCTGTTTTCGGCATTGAGCCGGAAGCAGCGGGAGAAGTAACACAGGGAGAGACAAGCTCCCCGTTGCCCGCGCTACTCCCTATGTCGGAGGCATTATTATTACAGCGGCTGCGCGCCGCTGCTGTGCACCACGGTCCCGGATGGCTGGAGGAGACCGTGGCTGCATTAACTAGGATCCCGGACGCCGTTTCGCCACGTCAGGCCCGGCGTTCGGGGTCTGTTGCAGAGGACAGGCTCCCCTCCCCCGGCCCCCTTCCTAGCCTTACTATGGCGGCGGGGGGGGGAGTCGGCAACAACCGCTCCTGATCAGAGCAGGCAGAGAGCGTTGCCGGGGGTGACGGCAACTCAGGCCGGGTCGACCCGTCCCTCCCGGCGGTCCCGACCTCCAGAGCGCCTCAGTCCTGAGGCAGTCCCGCGGACACGGCGTCGCAGAGGGAGCCCGATCACGGACGCTGCAGGCCAGGCAGCTGGGAGGACCGCCCCTTCCCAGGCCCTGCGTCCTGGCAGGAATCCCAAGCCGCGACGGGGTCCGGCGGTATGCAGGGAGTCGCAGGCCGGGCTCCCTGTCACCCCTCCCCCATCGGATGGAAGATTCGGAGGACAAGGTACGGCCGCCCCGCCTGGTGATGTTCCGGCCAGGGGGCAGGCTTCTTCAGGATCATCAGGACGGACGCCTAGATCTACAGCGACGTCGAGGCAACAGGTCCGGTCGGAAGTCTGGGTTCCAGCGGTCGGGCGGCAGGTTGCCGGCCCATCGGTCAGCGCTTCATCATCTCCGTTCCGAAGATGTCGGTGGGATGGCCAGTCGTCTGTGAGAGAGGAGCTGGAGGAGGGTGAACTGGACGCGTATCGTCGAGGTCAGGATGGTCCGGCTGACGGGAACACAGCGCCTATGCAGCCCGGTGAGTGTATAACTCCATCATTGTCATATCCAGCGATTTTTATGTCGGGTGTCGGCGGGGGGGTTGCTAGCGTCGCATCGGTGGCCGGTAGTGGCGCGGGCGGGCGCGATGGCGCGGGTCTGGCAGATTTAGTGGGTTGCTTGAGAGAGCTGGTCGGGCGCCTAGATAGGGCGGTGGCGCCGGTAGTCACGGAAGTGTCCCCGGCGGTAGTTTGGGAGGGTCCCAGGGATGTGGGACTGTTACAAGCGCGGCCCGTGACGGCGGTTAGGGAGGCGGTCGCGGTGTCGGTACAGACCGAGGCGCAAAAGGATGGCGATCGGGTGCGTATTGACGATCGTGCTCGTGGGGAGGTGTATGTTTGTTTCGAAGGTCCGTTGGGGGAGCATTTAAAGCAGGAGGTGCGTGAGCGGATCTGGAAGGATGAATATGTCGAGATTTTTTCTCTCTTGCCGCTTGCTAAATTTAATTTAGATAAGAGCAAGCGGGACGAGAGTAAAAAGGACGAGGAGGAACGGCGGCGGTATAGGCTTATCCCGCAGACGTTCGTTAATTGGTCGCAGGCGTTCGCCATATTAGCCAGTGTGATAGGGGAAAAGGCGCCGGAAAATTGTTCGGCGTTGTTTTGTTATTTTGATGCCATTGGGGAGGCTCATAGGGCGTATGGGGGCCAGGCGTGGCTGCGATATGATGAGCAATTCCGTCAGCGGAAAGCGGTTCGGCCGGCGATTCGGTGGGACCAGAAGGATATTGCTCTCTGGTTGCGGGTTACGGCTCCGGTCAGGCAGTCCTTTCCCGGGAGCGTCGGCCAAGGAGGCCAGTCTAGTCAGGTTGGACAAGGCGGCGGGGGAAAGGCGGGGTTTTGCTGGCAATTTAATGAAGGCCAGTGTAAGTTCGGGGCCACGTGCAAGTTCAAGCACGTGTGTTCCGAGTGTAATGGTGCATCACACGGGGCGGCAAAATGTATGCGAAAAAAGAGGTCAGGGAACCAGTCCTCCGCGGCTGGTCAAGGGGGTGTCACCGGTGAGGGTGGAAAAGATGGCCCCTTATCTAAATGAGTATCCGGATAGGGCGGCGGCTAAGTTGCTTTACGAGGGGTTTTGTGTTGCTTTCGTTATTCCTCCACCTCCTTATGAGGTTCCGGTTACGCGGAGGAATTTAAAATCGGCTTACTTGCATGCCAAGGTCGTGTCGGACAAATTGTTAAAGGAAGTTTCGTTGGGTCGCATGTCGGGGCCTTTTGTTGATTCGCCAGTAAAATATTTAGTTGTGTCCCCGTTGGGTATTGTTCCTAAGCGCGAGCCCGGAAAATTTTGTTTAATTCAACACTTATCGTATCCCAAGGGTTCGTCGGTAAATGACGGGATAGATCACGAGTGTGCTCCGTAGTTTATACCTCATTCGATAAGGCGGTGGGTTTAGTGCGGGCTGCGGGTCCTGGCGCGCTGCTAGCAAAAACCGACATCGAGGCGGCGTTCAGGTTGTTGCCAGTTCATCCAGAAAGCCAACGGCTGTTGGGCTGTTTTTGGAATGGGGCTTTTTACGTGGATCGGTGCCTCCCGATGGGGTGTTCCCTTTCTTGTGCATACTTCGAGGCGTTTAGTAGCTTCGTGGAGTGGGTAACGAGGGGAGTATCCGGGGTCGACTCGTTGATCCATTACTTAGATGATTTCTTGTGCGTTGGGCCGGGGGGTTCGCCGGTTTGCGGTAATTTGCTTTATGCACTACAGAAGGTGGCGAGGGATTTTGGGATCCCTTTGGCGCCAGAAAAAACGGAGGGCCCGATAGCGACGATTTGTTTTTTGGGAATTGAAATAGATTCGGTGGCAATGGAGTGTCGTCTCCCTGCGGATAAGCTGGGTGCTTTGAGGCTGGAGGTACGGCGGGCTTGTAGACTGAGGAAAATGACGCTGCGGGAGCTTCAGTCGCTGCTGGGGAAGTTGAATTTCGCCTGCCGGATTATGCCAATGGGGAGGGTGTTTGGTAGACGGTTGGCGGCGGAAACGGCGGGAGTGCGTGTGCCGCATCATTTTGTGCGGCTCAAGGAGGAGCACCGAGCTGATCTTCAGGTTTGGGATGACTTCTTGGGCCAGTACAATGGTCGCTCGCTGTGGATGGCCCCAGCGCAGGATACGAGTGATTTGAATATTTTTACGGATGCGGCTGGGGCGGGCGGTTTTGGGGCTTACGGGGGAGGTCCGTGGTGCGCAGGTCAATGGCCGGCTAGTTGGGTGTCCAGTGGACTCACGCGGAATCTGGCCCTGCTCGAGCTGTTCCCCATCGTGGTGGCGGCGACCATTTGGGGGGACAGGCTCAGGGATAAGAAGGTTCGTTTTTACTGCGACAACATGGGGGTGGTGCTGGCCATTAATAACATCACGGCGTCCTCTCCTCCGGTAGTTCAATTGTTGCGACATTTAGTGTTGGTGTGTTTGTCGTTGAACGCGTGGGTGGTGGCGGTGCATGTGCCGGGAGTACAGAATTGTATCGCTGATGCTCTTTCTCGCTCGCAGTGGGACCGGTTTCGGCAATTGGCACCGGGAGCGGAACGTCTCGGTTTGGCTTGTCCGGAACATCTTTGGGATCTGGTCTCGGTCCCGTAGAACAACTGGTACAAAGGTCTTTGGCGCGCACGACGTGGAGTGCTTATTCTGCTTGTTGGAGGCAGTGGGAGGAGTGGGTAAGAGAGTTGGGTGACGTCAATACGGATAGAGACAGGTTGGTGGCACTTTTGTACTGGTTAGGGGACGCCTGGGAGGCGGGGTTTTCAGTGGCAAAGGTGAACCGGTTCATATCTGCGGTGGCGTTTGGTTTTAAGTTGCGAGGCTTTCAGGATGTATCTAAGGAATTTCTGGTGCTACAGGCTTTGAAGGGGTTGCGCCGAGGTAGAGTGGAGGCGGATAGTAGAAGGCCTGTGTCGTTTGCTTTGCTTAGTTCGTTGGGTGGTTCATTGGTATCGGTCTGTCGTTCTTCAGACGAAAGGGATTTGTTTCGATTAGCTTTTTCGTTAGCGTTCTTTGGGGCATTTAGAATAGGTGAGTTGGTGTCGCCAAGTACCAAACAGGCAGGGGGGCTGAGATCTGGGGAAGTGAGCTTATTCGCAGATCGGCTGGAGGTATGGTTGCGTCGGTCAAAAACTGACCAATTAGGGAAGGGTAAGCTGATAGTTTTGTTCGCCCTCCCGGGGTCGGTTATGTGCCCAGTAGAGTGCATGCAGGGTTTTAAGCCGCGAGCGGGGTCTCCAGATTTGCCTTTGTTACGTCATGTGGACGGGTCGTTTTTGTCCAGGTTTCAGTTTGGAGCTGTATTTAAAAAATGTCTGACGGCGGTTGGTGTCGCGGCGGGCTCATATTCATCTCATTCCTTCAGGATTGGCGCAGCAACTGAAGCGGGGCGCTGGGGGTTGGATGATGAAGGGGTTCGGCGCATTGGTCGTTGGGAGTCCAACAGATTTAAGTCCTATGTCCGCCCCCATTTGTTATGAGGTTTGTTTTTAACGCTTAAGAAATGTTATATGGTGGTGTCTAATTGTTTTTTCCGTTTCAGATTCGCCTCCGTGTTTGGTGTGGTTGCTGGGTCATTCTTATGTGCACTGGGGGGCTTTGAGGGCAGACGTCCGCCCGGACGGTCGCCAGTTGCGCATTCCGCGACAGGATGCGGTTGTGCATTGGCTGGGATTTAGAGGTATGTCTTGGAGCAGGGTGTTGGCGGAATTCCAGACATATGCCCGGCTTGATAGGGTTCCGGAGGTCTTAGTGTTGCACGTGGGTGGGAATGACTTAGGAGTCCGCCCCTTTCGTGAGTTGGTGCGGGACATCAAACACGATATGTTGTGTTTGTGGGTTTCTTATCCCAAGTTGGTGATAGTGTGGTCGGACATAGTCCCGAGGAAACATTGGCGGTTGGCTAGGTCAGTGGAGAGAGTCAATAAGGCTCGCATTAAAGTTAATCGGGCGGTGTCCCGTTTTGTAGCGAAAAACGGGGGCATTTGCGTGCGGCACAGGGATTTGGAGTCAGGAGTGGGGAACTTCTGGAGGAGTGATGGGGTTCATCTGACCGAGGTTGGCATTGATCTTTGGAGCTTGGCGATAGCAGAAGGAATAGAAAGGGCGGTGGTGGTGTGGCGGAACTCACAGGCTTAAGGTGGTCAAGGCCTGTTTCGCTGTGGCGGGGGGAGTGCTTGAGGCCAGTCAGTACAAAATGGTGGGGGGGTCGCATCGGGGGTATGCGTCCCCCAAAAAAGGTACATGGTTGAAGACTTCATCGGGTGTTATCCCTTTGAAGTGGTCTTCTGGTGGAAGGTATATCACTTGAAGGCTTCATCGGGTGTTATCCCTTTGAAGTGGACTTCTAGTGGTCGGTATATCACTTGAGGGCTTCATCGGGTGTTATCCCTTTGAAGTGGACTTCTAGTGGTTGGAGCCATCTGCAGAGGTGAACGGTGCTTCCGAGCTGGTTGACGGCTGGAGGTAATTGGTGGTTTGCAGATGGCTAACTCAGTGTGTTCTTAAAAAAGGAATATCTGAAATGGCTTCAAGGACTTCCTCTGCTCGGGTTAATGTTAACGTTAAAATTGTTATTTACGATTCTGACCCATGTTGGGTCATGTGAATTATTAGGAGGAATTCTCTGGTGGATTCCTAACTAGTTATCCGAATGTTTCGGATTTAAAATTGTTTTTATAAAACTGTGAAATGAATAAACGGCTGCTGTGGCCATTTCACATCCAACCTCGGTGTCACGTGTCTTTCCTAAAGGTGGGGGTGGAGGGATAGGATGGGTAAGGGAAGGTTCATTAACACACGACTCTACTTAGGCAGGTCAAGAAGAGGCTGGACGCAGCCTGCAGGGCTTAAAGGGAAGCCTGCATGACCTCCCTGGTAGGGAAAGGGTTAATAGGTAAGGGAGAGTTGGAGGGAGAGTTAGGAGGAGGTGGAGGAGGGACAAGGAGGAGTCAGGGGGCCGTTCCTGAGCTTCCCGCTGTTTTCGGCATTGAGCCGGAAGCAGCGGGAGAAGTAACACAGGGAGAGACAAGCTCCCACCCTCCCGCCCTTGGTTTGTTACCCCTGTGGGTCTTTATGTACGTTTGTATATGAGTGTTGTGTTTGATTTGTGTGCTTATTTAACATGTTTTTTCCTTTTTCCGGAGTAGGTTCTGTTGTCATGGCAGCTGGCGGGGGGAGTCCTTGAGGCCAGTCAGTACAAAATGGTGGGGGGGTCGCATCGGGGGTATGCGTCCCCCAAAAAAGGTACATCGTTGAAGACTTCATCGGGTGTTATCCCTTTGAAGTGGTCTTCTGGTGGAAGGTATATCACTTGAAGGCTTCATCGGGTGTTATCCCTTTGAAGTGGACTTCTAGTGGTCGGTATATCACTTGAGGGCTTCATCGGGTGTTATCCCTTTGAAGTGGACTTCTAGTGGTTGGAGCCATCTGCAGAGGTGAACGGTGCTTCCGAGCTGGTTGACGGCTGGAGGTAATTGGTGGTTTGCAGATGGCTAACTCGGTGTGTTCTTAAAAAAGGAATATCTGAAATGGCTTCAAGGACTTCCTCTGCTCGGGTTAATGTTAACGTTAAAATTGTTATTTACGATTCTGACCCATGTTGGGTCATGTGAATTATTAGGAGGAATTCTCTGGTGGATTCCTAACTAGTTATCCGAATGTTTCGGATTTAAAATTGTTTTTATAAAACTGTGAAATTAATAAACGGCTGCTGTGGCCATTTCACATCCAACCTCGGTGTCACGTGTCTTTCCTAAAGGTGGGAGTGGAGGGATAGGATGGGTAAGGGAAGGTTCATTAACACACGACTCTACTTAGGCAGGTCATGAATTTTCTGATGGAGATAAATATTTTATTTTTATTTATTTATTTTTATAAACAAATTTTTATTTATTTTCAAGTTTACGTAGAAAATATAGTACAAAAATCATGTGGTGTACCAAGCATACATATTCACAGGGCTGGCCTTAGGGTTGTGAGACCTGTGCGAGTGCACAGGACACGGCACTCTCCCTGCATGTAGGGGTGCCTCTGGGTCAGCCATTTGATGAGCAGTATATCCTCTGCTCCTGGTTAGACACGAAGGAGAGAGGAGTAGAGGCAGGAAGAGGAGGGAAGGAATCGCATGCCTCTGCCCCTGCAAGAAGCCTGTGAGTCTGTGCAGCAAGAGAGAAGGTAAGTGCCTACTGGAGAATCTTTCTGCTGTTTGCACCTGTATATGTGACTGTGTGTCTCTTTGTGGATGTATACTGTATCTATCTATATATATGTCACGAAGCAGGTTAGTGGACCCACTAGGCTGTACCGCCATAGCAGGGAGGCAGCTGGCCAAACAACAGGAAACCCCAGCAATACAATGTCCCGCACAAGGGTACCTGGATAGTCCGGACAGTGGCCGCAGCTCTGGCGCTGATGGAAATGGGTGCAGCAGGTAGCGCCAAATGTGGCAGATGACACAGGTTGCGCCAGACGTGGCGGATTCCTCCGGACGTGGCAGATGACACAGAACGTGGCGGATTCCTCCGGACGTGGCGGATTCCTGCGGACGTGGCGGATGTCACAGGACGTGGCGGATTCCTCTGGACGTGGCAGATGACACAGGACGTGGCACGACTTGATACTAAAGGCACAGCACGGGAAACAGGAACAGGGAACAAGGCACGGGTAACAACTGGAACGGGAAATACTAAGGGACCATTTGCAAGATAGACTAGGAAAACTAACAACGCTCAGGCAAGGATCAGAAGGGCTGGGGCCTTCTTATAGACTAGGAAATCGTGGCAGTTGATGATGATGACGATTTCCTATGTCCTACGGGACACAGCAGAACGGAGCGGAAGTGAGCGCTGGCGTCTCCTAGGAAGGAGATGGGGACCAGCGCTCACGGATCCATGGCTGTGGGCGTCGGGACGTGAGTAACCCCGACGGCCTGCAGCCATGGACGCTACAATATATAGAGATATATACACTATAATCATACCTCCCATCCGTCCCGGATTCAGCGGGACTGTCCCGGATTCCGGGCGGTGTCCCGCTGTCCGGGGTGGCCGGGGGTATGTCCCACTATCAAACTAATTCTGAAGCAGGGAACCATCAGCTCCCTGCTTCAGAATTAGTTCACAGCGGAGGAGCAGAGGGAGCTCCTCCGCTCACTGAGGACTCCCCGGGCACAGCGCTACCTTAAGTGGAGGAGCTCCCTCTGCACCTCCACTCTGAACTAATTCTGAAGCAGGGAGCTGATGGTTTCCTGCTTCAGAATTAGTGGCTACTCCTTGAGTGGAATCCCTGTTGCCGATGATCTGGTTGGGGATTCCGCTCCTAGAGGAAACCCCTGAGGTCACTGTCCATATATGGACATTAACGCCAGTGGCTCCTCCTGGAGCGGAATCCCCAGCCAGGGTCGGCAACGGGGATTCCGCTCAAAGAGTAGCAATTGACGTCACTGTCCATATATGGACAGTGACGTCAGGGATTCCTACTAGGAGCGGAATCCCCGACCTATGCTCTGGCTGGGGATTCCGCTCCTAGAGGGAGTCCCAATGGGGGAGTGGCGCTATCTTCAAGGGGGGTGTGGCACTATCTACATGGATACTGTGGCACTATATAGGGGCACTATCTACAGGGGACACTGTGGCGCTATGTACATGGGCACTATATCAATATTTACAAGGGCACTGGCACTACTGGCAGCTAAGGGGGCATTATACTGTATGGGGCAGCTATGGTGCATAATGCTGTATGGGGGAATTTGTTTGGGAATTATACTGCATGGGGGATCTGTATGGGCATTATACTGCATGGGAGAATCTGTGTGGGCATTATGCTGTATGGGGGCATCTATGGGGCAGTATACTGTATGGTGGCAGCTATGGGGCATTATACTGTATGGTGGCAGTTAGAGGGCATTATACTGTGTGGGGGCAGCTATTTGGTATTATACTGTGTGGGAGGCATTATGGGAGCATGATACTGTGTGGGCTGAATTGGGTCTGTATGGGCGGGGATTGGGTGTGATTAGAGGCATGGCTTAAAAGAAAAAAAATTGTGCTGCGCACGCCGCATTGGTCCATCTTTGTGATACTTGAAAGTTGGGACGTTTGACTATAAGGACAAAAGTATTGGTACAACTACACTTTACACCTTCAGGAGCTTTTATGACATCCCATTCTAAAACCATAGGCATTAATATGGAGTCGGTCCCCCCTTTGCAACTAAAACGTTTTCCACTCTTCTGGGAAGGCATTCTACAAGATTGAGTGTATGTGGAATTTTTTGCCCATTAATCCAGAAGAGCATTTGTGAGGTCAGACACTAAGAGCCAAGTCCTCTTGTCCAACATCAATCTCCATTCTAGTTCATCCCAAAGGTATTCGATGGGGTTGAGGTCAGGGCTCTGTGCGTGCCAATCAAGTTCTTCCGCATCAAACTCACCCAACCATGCCTTTATGGACCTTGCTTTGTACACTGGGGCACAGTCATACTGGAATAGAGAAAGGCCTTCCACAGACTGTTCCCACAAAGTTGGAATCCTACATTTCTCCAAAATGTCTTGTTATTCTGAAGCATTAAGATTTCCCTTCACTGGAACTAAGTGGCCTTGGCTAATTCCTGAAAATCTAACCTACAGCATTATCCCTCCTCCACCAAAATTTACAGTATTCACAATGCAGTCAGGCAGGTAACGTTCTTCTGGCATTTGCCAAATCCAGACTAGTCCATCAGACTTCCAAAAAGAGAAGCGCTATTAGTCACTCCACAGAACACGGTTCCTCTGCGTCAGAGTCGAGGGCAGGTTTGGAGCTCTACAGTTATTGAGTCAGCAGAGCATTGACAATTTTTATGCACTATGAGCCTCAGAACTCGGTGACCCCGCTCTGTAACTTTATGTGGTCTACCATTTGATGGCTGAGTTACTGTGGTTCCTAAACGCTTCCACTTTGCAATAATCGCACTCACAGTTGATCGTGGAATAACTAGGAGGGAATAAATATGACGGACTAACTTGCTGCAATGGTGGCTTACTATTACAGTACCATGCTGGAATTCAGTGAGCTCTTAAGAACCACCCATTCTTTCACAAATGTTTGCAGTCTGGCATGGCTAGGTACTTAATTTTGCATGTGTATTTATGTGTGTATGTGTGTATATATTTGCCGGTATGTCTAAATATGTTCCTTTATGTATGTACAGTATATATATGTTCCAATATGTGAATGTCTATAATGTACAGTGAAGGAAATAAGCATTTGATCCCTTGCTGATTTTGTAAGTTTGACCACTGTCAAAGACATGAACAGTCTAGAATTTTTAGGCTAGGTTAATTTTACCAGTGAGAGATAGATTATATAAAAAATAAAAAAAAATAAAATCACATTGTCAAAATTATATATATTTATTTGTATTGTGCACAGAGAAATAAGTATTTGATCCCTTTGGCAAACAAGACTTAATACTTGGTGGCAAAACCCTTGTTGGCAAGCACAGCAGTCAGAACTTTTTTGTAGTTGATGATGAGGTTTGCACACATGTTAGATGGAATTTTGGCCCACTCCTCTTTGCAGATCATCTGTAAATCATTAAGATTTCGAGGCTGTCGCTTGGCAACTCGGATCTTCAGCTCCCTCCATAAGTTTTCGATGGGATTAAGGTCTGGAGACTGGCTAGGCCACTCCATGACCTTAATGTGCTTCTTTTTGAGCCACTCCTTTGTTGCCTTGGCTGTATGTTTCGGGTCATTGTCGTGCTGGAAGACCCAGCCACGAGCCATTTTTAATGTCCTGGTGGAGGGAAGGAGGTTGTCACTCAGGATTTGACAGTACATGGCTCCATCCATTCTCCCATTGATGCGGTGAAGTAGTCCTGTGCCCTTAGCAGAGAAACACCCCCAAAACATAATGTTTCCACCTCCATGCTTGACAGTGGGGACGGTGTTCTTTGGGTCATAGGCAGCATTTCTCTTCCTCCAAACACGGCGAATGAGTTAATGCAAAAGAGCTAAATTTTAGTCTCATCTGACCACAGCACCTTCTCCCAATCACTCTCAGAATCATCCAGATGTTCATTTGCAAACTTCAGACGAGCCTGTACATGTGCCTTCTTGAGCAGGCGGACCTTGCGGGCACTGCAGGATTTTAATCCATTACGGCGTAATGTGTTACTGTAGCGCCCATGGCCGCGGGCCGTCGGGTTTACTCACCTCCCGACGCCCGCAGCCATGGATCTGTGAGCGCTGGCCTCCGTCTCCCTCCTAGGAGATGCCAGCGCTCACTTCCGCTCCGTTAGGCTGGATCCCGTAGGGTGCGCGCGCACGCTCGCGCCCGGCCTTAAAGGGCCAGCGCGCGCAATTAGGAAATCGTCATCACCATCAACTGCCACGATTTCCTGGTCTAAAAGAAGGCCCCTGGCCTTCTAATCCTTGCCTGAGCGTTGTAGTCTTTCCCAGTCTGTCTCGCAAATGGTTACTTAGTGTCTCCCGTTCCAGCTGTTACAAGTACCATCTGCCACGTCAAGTGTCTTCTGCCACGTCAAGTGCCATCTGCCACGTCAAGTGCCATCTGCCACGTCAAGTGTCATCGGATACTGCCCGCCACGTCTGGCGCCACTTGCCGCACCTGCCTCCATCCGTGCTGAAGCCACAGCCACCGCCCGGACTATTTCAGGTACCCAAGCATACAGTCTACCATTTACTTCTGCTTAGACTGTGACCTGGTCAGCTGCCTCCCCGCTACGGCGGAGCGGCCTAGTGGGTCCACATACCCTGTGCTCGTGACAGTTACCAATGGTTTTCTTGGTGACTGTGGTCCCAGCTGCCTTGAGATCATTAACAAGTTCCCCCCGTGTAGTTTTCGGCTGAGCTCTCACCTTCCTCAGGATCAAGGATACCCCACGAGGTGAGATTTTGCATGGAGCCCCAGATCGATGTCGATTGACAGTCATTTTGTATGTCTTCCATTTTCTTATTATTGCACCAACAGTTGTCTCCTTCTCACCCAGCGTCTTACGTTTTGTAGCCCATTCCAGCCTTGTGCAGCCTTGTGCAGGTCTATGATCTTGTCCCTGACATCCTTAGAAAGCTCTTTGGTCTTTGGTCTTGCCCATGTTGTAGAGGTTAGAGACAGACTGATTAATTGAGTCTGTGGACAGGAGTCTTTTATACAGGTGACCATTTAAGACAGCTGTCTTTAATGCAGGCACCAAGTTGATTTGGAGCGTGTAACTGGTCTGGAGGAGGCTGAACTCTTAATGGTTGGTAGGGGATCAAATACTTATTTCTCTATGCACAATGCAAATAAATATATATAATTTTGACAATGTGATTTTCTGTTTTTTTTTTTAAATATAATCTATCTCTCACTGGTAAACTTAACCTAGCCTAAAAATTCTAGACTGTTCATGTCTTTGACAGTGGGCAAACTTACAAAATCAGCAAGGGATCAAATACTTATTTCCTTCACTGTATATGTGGTATATTTTTGATTTGTGCAGGGCAGCAATAGAGAATACCACAGGGAGCACCATCCAACCTAAGTCCGACCAGCATACGCGACATAGTTTGACATTAACATGTAATACATCCCATTCCTATGGAGGAAGTTCCAAGTTCCTTAGTCTGCCTCTGAATTTTTCTTGATTATACCACTCTTTGTACCTCAATGGATGAACCAGTTCTATTTCCTGCTCGAATAGTGAACTTCAATAAACTTTCCAAAAAATTTTAAGCACATGGCTGCGCCCTTATTTTTATGTTTTTTTGTATCTAAGCTTTCTACTCCAAACAAACCTTTTATTTTTTGCATAAATTAGTTAAACGGCATTAACTTCTTTATGTGTTGGGCTAGCGACATGATTTTTTTGCGATGTTTTTTTCAAAAGCGATGCTGGTTTCTTTTTTATGATTTTTATACACATAATGTTTGTTTTTTTTAGCATTTTTAGGCTTATAGTTTGAAAAAATAGTAAAACTATATATTTACACTTTAGCTATTTTTTTAGCTCTTTAGAATGACCCACTCTTTAACAAATGATTGTAAAGACAGACAGCATGGCTAGGTACTGGATTTTATGAACCTGTGGCAATGGGACTGAATTAAACACCTGAATTGAATGATTAACCCCTTAGGAACGCAGCCTAGTTTGGGCCTTAAGGCTCAGAGCCCATTTTTCAAATCTGACGTATTTCACTTAATGTGGTAATAACGTCGGAATGCTTAAACCTATCCAAGCGATTCTGAGATTGTTTTCTCGTGACACATTGGACTTTATGTTAGTGGTGAAATTTTGACGATATATTCAGTGTTTATTGGTGAAAAATTGCAAAATTTAGAGAAAATTTATAAAAAAAATTAGATTTTTCAGATTTAAATGCATCTGCTTGTAAAACAGATGGTTTACCACCCAAAATAGTTACTAGTTCACATTTCCCATATGTATACTTTAGATTGGTATAGTTTTTTGAACATTCTTTTATTTTTCTTGGACGTTACAAGGCTTAGAACATAAACAGCAATTTCTCATATTTTTAAGAAAATGTCAAAAGCTTTTTTTTTACGGTACCTATTCGGTCACGAAGTGGCTTTGAGGGGCCTATGTATTAGAAACCCCCATAGAACACCCTATTTTGAAAACTAGACCCCTCAAAGTATTCAAAACAGCATTTATAACATTTTTTTAACCCTTTAGGAATTTCACAGGAATTAAAGTAAAGTGGAGGTGAAATTTGCAAATTTCATTTTTCTTGCTGAATTTCAATTATATCCGATTTTTTTTCTGTAACACAGAAGGATTTACCAGAGAGACACTACTAAATATGTATTGTCCAGATTCTGCAGTTTTTAGAAATGTCCCACATGTGGCTCTAGTGTGCTCGTGAACTAAAACACAAGCCCCAGAAGCAAAGAAGCACCTAGTGCATTTTGGGGCCTCTTTTTTATTAGAATATATTTTAGGCAGCATGCCAGGTTTGAAGAGGTGTTGAGGTGCCAAAACAGTAGGAATCCCATGAAAGTGACCCCATTTTGGAAACTACACCCATCAATGAATTCATATATGGTTGTTGTTACCATTTTGACCACACAATTTTTTCACACCACGTATTTGAATTGGGCTGTGAAATTTAAAAAATGCATTTTTTTCCAATAAGATGTCATTTTTGATAAAATGTCTTATTTTAACAAGAAATAAAATACCCCATTTTGTTGCCCAATTTGTCCTGAGTGCGGCAATACCCCATTTGTGGTGATAAACTGCTGTTTGGGCCCATGGGAGGGCTCAGAATTAAAGGAGCGCTATGTGTTTGTTGGAGTCCAGATTTTGATGGATTGGTTTTCGGGTGCCATGTCGAATTTGCAGAGCCCCAGAGGTATCAAAGCAATGGAAACCCACAAGAAGTAACCCCATTTTGGAAACTACACCCCTCAAGGAATTGATTTATGGTTGTTGTGACCATTTTGACCATACAGTTTTTTCACAGCACGTATTTGAGTTGGGCTGCGAAATTAAAAAAATTACATTTATTCCAATAAGATGTAATTTTTTATCAAAATTTCTTCTTTTCACAGGGAACAAAATACCCAATTTTTTGTCCTGAGTGCGGCAATATCCCATTTGTGGTGATAAACTGCCGTTTGGGCCCATGGGAGGGCTCAGAAGGAAAGGACCACCATTTGGCCTACTGGAGCTTTTCTGGTGCTAAGTCATGTATGCAGAAGCCCCTGAGGTACCAGTACAGTTGAAACCCCCGAGAAGTGACCCCATTTTAAAAACTACACCCCTTAAGACATTCATCTAGAGGTGTAGTTAGCATTTTTACCCCACAGGTACTGTGTATGTAAAAGATAATGCGCAGCAGATGGTGCAGAGTGAGATTTGCAATTTTTCTATATATATGCCATGTCAGTGCCCAATATATTGTGCCCAGCATGTGCCACTGGAGATATACACCCCATACACTGCAATGTGGGTTCTCCCGGGTATGGCAATACCCTACATGTGGCTGTTATTAGCTGCCTGGGACACGGCAGGGCTCAGAAGGGAAGGACCAACATTTAGCCTACTGGGGATTTTCTGGTGCTAAGTCATGAATGCAGAAGCCCCTGAGGTACCAGTACAGTTGAAACCCCCGAGAAGTGACCCCATTTTAAAAACTACTCCCCTTAAGACATTCATCTAGAGGTGTAGTGAGCATTTTGACCCCACAGGTATTGTGTAAAAGGTAATGCGCAGCAGATGGTGACGTGAGATTTGCAATTTTCTATATATATATATGCCATTTCAGTGTCCAATATAATGTGCCCAGCATGCGCCACCAGAGATATACAACCGATTAACTGTAATGTGCGTTCTCCTGGGTACGGCAATACCCTACATGTGGCTGTTATCAGCTGCCTGAGCACACAGCAGGGCTCAAAAGGGAAAGATGAGGGGGATAAGCTGTGCAGAGTGAATAAGGGTGGATGAAAAATCTAAGGGATGTTTGGTAAATTTTAAAACACTTTCATACAGAGCCCTGGTTTTTCGGGACACGTGTCACATTGATATATTGTGTCCTCCCTTATCCCCCTCTTATAGCAGACTTTGCACCACTTTTGACTTTTTCCCTTCTTGCCAGTTTGGGGAACTTCTTCTGGAAAGTGTTGCCCTGGTACGATGCGTGTGGCCTCGCTTCCAGAAGTACTGGGTCCCCCCTTCTTGGTCCCTAAAGATTAGGTTCTTGATAATGAGGTGCCCGGCCAGCTTCTTATACCACACCGCATGGCGCTGTAGGGCTTCAGGACTTGATCTGACAAGTCCACCCCTCCCATGTACCTATTGTAGTCCAAGATGCAGTCTGGTTTGGGGGTCTCTGTACTGGTACCTCGTACTGGTGTGGCCATGTATTGTTGTCAATACAAGGACATCTCTCTTGTCTTGTACTTGATACACAATATGTTCCTGCTAGAATGTGCCCTGCTCTCACCCCTTCTGAGTGTTTGCCCAAGCAGAGTCTTAGAGAGGCCTCTCAGATTTTTTTCTAGCAGTGCCGCATGCCGCAGTACTTCTGGGAGCGAGGCACTTGAAGAGTGGGACGCTGGTATAAAAATTATCCAGGTAGAGGTGGTAGCCCTGGTCCAGCAGTGGGTGCACCAAATCCCACACAATTTTTGCATTAACTCCCAGTAAGGGGGGCATTCTGGGGGCTGAATACTGCTGTCCTTCCCTTCATATATCCTAAATTTGTAGGTATACCCTGATGCAATCTCCCACAGCTTATACATCTTCACATCACACCTTGCCCTCTTACTCGGCAGGTAGTGGCGGAATTGAAGCCTCCCTTTAAAATGTACCAAGGACTCATCAACAGAAATACACTTCTCGGGGGTGTATGCTTGGGAAAACCGGGCACTGAAACGGTCTAATAGGGGTCTCTGTTTATACAAACGGTCAAAACTGGGGCCATCTCAAGGTGGGCACTGCTCATTATCAGTATAATGTAAGAAGAGAAGTATTGCCTAATGTAATGATGGGGGTAAGGAAACAGACAAGTGAGCCCTAACCTACCCGCCACTCAGTCCCTGCCTACTTGCAACGACCCGCCCTAGGCGACGGGGTACAACTGGGCGACGGTCCCTACGCTCAATAAGTGCACGACAGACAAACAGACAAGGGTACACAGAAGCAAGGGAAAAGGGGCAGTTGCCCACGGCAACACCGTGAGCAACAAGAGTGGTGAACGAGCCGAGTAAAACCAGGAGTGTACGAGGTACCAAACACAGAGCAGGAGAGTAGTGAACAAGCCGAGTCAAACAAGGAGTGTACGAGGTACCAAACGCAGAGCAGGAGAGTAGTCAGTAAGCCAGGGTCAATATGAAGCAGGGTCAAATGGTTCAAGAAGCTGCAGCAGGGCCAGGAAACAAAACAAGAAGAATCACAAGCAAGGAGGAACAGGAAAGGCAGGTATAAATAGACAGAGGGCGGGAGCTAGCTCCGTCTGGCCAGGCTGTGATAGGCTCTCCCACTCCTAAGCCTGCCATCCTGAGTGGTGGAAGATGGAGTCAGTCTCACAGACATAGAAGCAGGTGCAGACTGATTACCTATGGGCGTGGATACAGAAGCTGTGCCTGGCAGATCCTTAACACCTAATAAAAAATTTTTAGGTTCCAGTTCAGTTCTGAAGTTGCTTTGAGGGGCCTATATATTAGGCACCCCCATCAAACACCCCATTTTAGAAACTAGACCCCTCAAAGTATTCACAACAGCATTTAGAACGTTTATGAACTCTTTAGGTGTTTCACGGGAATTTAGAGCAAAGTAGAGGTGACATTTACATATATTTTTTTTTGGTCAGAAAATCCTTTTTATACAATTTTTTCCTATAACACAAAAGGTTTTACCAGAGAAACGCAACTTAATACTTATTGCCCAGATTCTGCAGTTTTGAGTCCAAGTAGACTGCACTAGGTAACAGAAAAGAGTCCCATGTGGAAGCTAAAAAGGTAAAAAAAAAAAGAGGGTGTGAAAGGGACTGGCACGAAAAAAGTTGTAGTCAAGCGAAAACACCATATGACAGTTGACAGTATCATCTATGAATCTGCAACAAACCAGGCTTGCATGTCTGGAGAGGAGTGAAAAGACATACAAGGAAACCAAAATTTGTTTAAAAGGTCATGTTGATCTCTATCAATGGCAGTTAATTCCTCCATGCTCATTACACGTTTTAGGCATTCAACAAATTCCATTCTAGAGGGGATCGAGCATGACTATCTGGGGATATAGCTCTAGTAGTCCCTATAAAGTGTCGGTTCAAACCTTTCTTTGCTGTGGGGAGAGCCCCCGGTAGAATCGAAAGCAAAGCCATTTCTGGATTGGGTGTAAGGGATCCGCCAGGAATCTTATTATAGTGAAAGAAGACACTGGAGAATTGGACAGTCCCAACATATATGGTGTTCAGTAAATTTTTCACCTATACAGCGCCAACAGGAATCGGATGCAGTTGGAAAAATCTTATAGAGGGTTACAGGACACATATACCAGCGAGATAGGATCTTATAGTTCAGTTCCAGACCCGTCCCAGATAAAGTAGACTTATGGGTTAGGTAGAAAATTTTATTCTACTCTGGAGAAATAGCTCTGATTCATTTAAGTATGTAAGGATTATCTGGCAAAGGAGCAGCATTGTCCCTGCTATCTCTCAGCAGCATAGACCCATGATATGGTATGGATAGCGGCAGATTGTTGCACACACGCCTTTTTAAACCGCGTCAGACAAATGTAGAGATAGGAGACAAAATTTGGAAATAAAATGTTTGAGTTTGTATAACAGCCAGTCCCCCCCTGAGGTAGGGGACAGATCATAAAGTGGATGCAAACCCGGATCAAGACATCTCTTACCCTAGAGGTAGGAGTCAAGGGTAAACCAGTAGACTTCCATGTCTATTTCTGATATCAAATTGTGGATTGTCAACAACAGAAGAGAGAGGTCCTGGCAGGGAGGATAGCAGCCACCTATGAAGCATGCGATCCCATAATTGTGACCAAGTTCTGGACAAATAAGGGGCAGTAACAAAGGACCAACAATGAGAGCAAGGGAGCAAAAAAAAGAACGGGAAGCTACCCAATGTTTGGTTTCAGAATCATGAAATAAATGAATAATGCCAACGGCAGCTTTTTGATAAATATTAAAGTCAGAAAGGCCACCATTGGATTTATGACATACCAATAATCTATAACTTATTTGTGGGTGTTAGCCTTTCCATATGAAGCGAATGGAAATAGTCTTGTGCTTAGTAAAGAACGATCGTGGCATGGGGACAGGTAATGTTTGAAAAAGGTATAACACCAATAATATCCATTTTAAGGACCGCCATCCTATCAAACCAAGAAAGAAGAGTGTGTGTCCATGTGTTAAAATCTTCATCTATGGAGGTCAACAGGGTTGGGAAGTTACCTGAGTATAGATTGTTCAAATTCCAGAGTGAAAATTACCCCTAAACACTTAGTACTGTTTGAGTGGCACTTAAAGGGTAAATGCGATTGGATCATTACCACTGTTTCTGATGAGAGGCTAATGTTCAGAAGTTCAGATTTGTAAATGTTGACTTTAAAGTTACAAAGCGCCCAGAATTTGTTGAATTTAGCAAGAGTGACAGGTAGCAAAATAATGGGAGAAGTGATATATAGCAGTAAATCGTTGGCATATAATGATAGTTTGCACTTGTAATGCCCAAACAAATGCCCTATAGAGATGGATTGCTGCAGAGTGCTATCGCGAGAAGTTCCATAGTCACCATCTAGGGTTGTACGCAGAAAATCCCAACCAAACCTGTCAAATGCTTTCTCGGTATCAATTGATAGGAAGCCCATTGAGGTCCCTGAAGCTTTAGAATGGGCCCTAGCTTCTAGCTTCCCAATTGGGAACAAAACCTACTTGATCAGTCCGCGGCTGTGGACATTACACTAAGAATGTCTTTTTTAGAATATTGTGATTTAAATGTACTATCAGTACATTTTGACATTTTTTGCTATTGATTTAGATGAAGCATAAAAGTGGTGATTGTCATATAGGTAAATATTCTACAGCAACCACTAGTACAAAGGGACACATACACAGAACTTGCTTATCAGCAGAAATAGCACAAAATGTATAATATGCCTGCCAAATGCACAAATTGGTCCATGAGACTTCATTGTAGTCTTTCAGAATCATAATGTTTAGTATTCAAAGTAATAATGTGGATGATTCTAGAGACGTGAGAATAGAAGGAATCATTTACTTACCTTCAGTAATAGTATCCGGGAGTCTCCCTCTGAGCAAATACAGCCTAGAGACAGGTGTGCCAGAATATTTATGTTGCTGGATGCACAAACAATTTCCTGTTCTTTAACATCTGACACATCCAAGATCAGAATTTGAGGCTTGAGTGCTTCAGCATAAAGCTAGACATTGACGTCTCATTTGTTTTTCGGGGAAATAAGGATTGGACAGATTTGCCTGTATCAGCTTGTTGTTTTCCCAAGATAGTGGGGGTCAGTGGTGTCTGCCAGCCATTTATGCTTTTGTCACCATCAAAAATAACATGGCATAAACAGGCATTTTTATGGTGTAGTCAGGGGGGAGGGGGAATAGGAGTCTTTCTGCTGGGAGCCCCTGTAATCAGCTGCTATCATGGAGAGGAAACAGTTTGTAGTTGTAAGGAAGCCATTCTTCCCAAAAGTCCCAGTTTTCTTGAGACTTATCTGTGGACTATCACAAAGACGAGTACAATGGATATTTGCCTAAAATGTTTTTTTTAGGAAGTTTTGGGTATTCTTGGGGAGAACTTGTGCGGGGCTTAAACGTCCCAGCAGCCTTTGTTCATGGATTTCGGTGGTGGCTGATGGTCCTCCAGAGGTGCCAGGTGATAGGCCTTCAGATCCCTACTATTACATAAATGTGTTAATAAGGCATAGTTAACTAAACCACACAACCCCTTAAAGGGAATGTGTTGTTAGCAAAAAATGTATTTTTTTTTTAGTTAAACAATTAGTGTGTAGGTGATTAAACATTGTTCTAATTTTTTTTATTTTTTTCACGAGTCAGGAAATATTATAAATTAGATTCTAATTTATAATATTTCCCAGCACTGGTCACTAGATGGAGCAATTCCCAAAATTGCAGCATTGCATGTGGTAAAGCAGCCACATTGCTTTATGCTGCAAAATTGGGAAAAAACCCCTCGCTCTAGTGAGCTCTCAGAATCCCCCCCCTCCTTTATCCTGGCTATTGCCGGGAGAAACGATGGGATTGAACGGTCAAACCTCCTACACTGTGTGTCGCCATTTTTTGAGCTAACACACAGTGTAGAAGGTTTACATACAGTAGTAAACACACACTGAAACACGAACATACATAGAAATCACTTACCTGCTCCTGCCGCCGCCGCTCCCTCCGGTCCATCCGCTCCGTCTGCTGCCGCTGCTCCAAGTGCACAAGTCCGGAAGCCGCGACCGGAAGTAGTAATCTTACTGTCCGGCCGCGACTTCCGGTCTACAGGAAAATGGCGCCGGACGGCGCTCAGTTCAACTTGGACTGTGTGGGAGCGGCGCATGCGCCGTTCCCACACAGATGGCGTACACCATAGTGGATGAAACGGGCCCCGTTCGCGTTCACTATGGGACTGTAGCTGCCGTATTCCATGTCTGTATGTGTCGTTAATCGACACATACAGAAATGGAAAAAAAATGGCAGCCCCCATAGGGAAGAAAAAGTAAAAAAATAAAAAAAAGTAACACACAAACACACAAATAAATACAAAAGTTTTTTATAAAACACTAACATCAAACTGATATACACTATTCCTTTAAGGCTTTTTAACCCTCTTTATCATGGTTTTGTTGCAGAACTACAAAGCCATTGTCTACTTAGAGCCATAGAGAATATCACATTGTGGATCCGGTCAGCTCAGAATACCAGAGCACCTAAAGTTCTTTGGCTCCACTAGGAAGTTTGAAAACAACATTCTAAGAAAAATGACCCTTCAAATCAATTGTAATTTGCCTAGAATGTTGTGTCAGAGGTTTTTAGTACAAGAAGTGCTAAAGGAGCTTTGACACACTAGAGAGTTTTGCAACCTTTCCACAAATGAAGGCCAACCTCATGGGTGACTTTAAAATGTCTTTTAATCTGATTTGAGGAAATTGTCCTGTTCTGGACAAACTCTTGTCAAAAGTTTACATGATGGAGATTCCGTCATTAGACAGAACTGACAGCTATCAAACTAATACACCACATAAATGGTATGTTCAAACACTCAGTAGTGATGCAGGACACCTAAGTCATGGGAAAACATAATTAGGGTATGTTCACACGAGGGCGTCCGTAACGGCTGAAATTACGGGGATGTTTCAGCCTGAAAACATCCCCGTAATTTCAGCCGTAACGGCATGTGCAGGCGCTTGAACGCGGCGTCAATTACGGACGTAATTGGCGCTGCTATTCATTGGAGTCAATGAATAACGGCTCCAATTAAGGCCAAAGAAGTGACAGGTCACTTCTTTGACGCGGGCGTCTATTTACGCGCCGTCATTTGACAGCGGCGCGTAAATTACGCCTCGTGTGAACAGACAAACGTCTGCCCATTGCTTTCAATGGGCAGATGTTTATCAGCGCTATTGAGGCGCTATTTTCGGACGTAATTCGGGGCAAAAACGCCCGAATTACGTCCGTAAATAGGCCGTGTGAACATACCCTTACCATCCACGTTGTTTTGCCATGACAGATCTTCTTGAAAGTGTTCTATTTAGTTTAGTTTTTCTTTCCATATTTACTTACTATACTATGTTACTTTCTATTACCCGATTCTCACCTAAAAAATTGTCGAAGGCTTGACGTACTAGAGTTTAAAGAGGCTCTGTCACCAGATTTTGCAACCCCTATCTGCTATTGCAGCAGATAGGCGCTGCAATGTAGATTACAGTAACGTTTTTATTTTTAAAAAACGAGCATTTTTGGCCAAGTTATGACCATTTTTGTAGTTATGCAAATGAGGCTTGCAAAAGTCCAAGTGGGTGTGTTTAAAAGTAAAAGTCCAAGTGGGCGTGTATTATGTGCGTACATCGGGGCGTTTTTAATACTTTTACTAGCTGGGCGTTCTGATGAGAAGTATCATCCACTTCTCTTCAGAACGCCCAGCTTCTGGCAGTGCAGATCTGTGACGTCACTCACAGGTCCTGCATCGTGTCAGACGAGCGAGGACACATCGGCACCAGAGGCTACAGTTGATTCTGCAGCAGCATCAGCGTTTGCAGGTAAGTAGCTACATCGACTTACCTGCTAACGCCGATGCTGCTGCAGAATCAACTGAAGCCTCTGGTGCCGATGTGTCCTTGCTCGTCTGACACGATGCAGGACCTGTGAGTGACGTCACAGCGTGATCTGGCAGAAGCTGGGCGTTCTGAAGAGAAGTGGATGATACTTCTCATCAGAACGCCCAGCTAGTAAAAGTATTAAAAACGCCCCGATGTACGCACATAATACACGCCCACTTGGACTTTTACTTTTAAACACACCCACTTGGACTTTTGCAAGCCTCATTTGCATAACTACAAAAATGGTCATAACTTGGCCAAAAATGCTCGTTTTTTAAAAATAAAAACGTTACTGTAATCTACAATGCAGCGCCTATCTGCTGCAATAGCAGATAGGGGTTGCAAAATCTGGTGACAGAGCCTCTTTAAGAGCATAACTGGAATATTTCAACTGTCCCACAGCAGTCCTTCTGGAGGCTCTTATAAGTTTGCACAAAGGAGAATTCCCACTAGATAAAAGAAGGGTCGGTCAAGGTCAGCTGGATCACTGGAATACTTTCTCTAGCTGTCTAGTTAAAGTACCATCAGCATTGTGTGGGAGACAAGGAGCTTCAGAAACGTTGGCTGTGTTCACACTTCCTCCTGCAAATTCCTCCTGCAAAAACTGCTCCAGACGTTTTTTGCACAGTGGTTTGACAAAAACTCGTCAAAACACTCGTCGAGGCGTTTTTTTCCCGTTTCTGACTGATTGAAACTGGGTTTTGGAGGCGGAAACCGCCTCAAGATAGGTCATGTCGCTTCTTTTTACCGCAATGCATTTTTTTTTTGTCGTGGTAAAAAAACTCGTCCGCCTCCCATTGAAATCAATGGGAGGCATTTTCGGGCGGTTTTTGACGAGTTTTGCGGATCGGTTTCTCCGCCAAAATACTCGTCAAAAAACTCTGTGTCTTAAATAAATTGTTACTAGCACTGAATTTAATGAGTAAATACAAAGCATTATTATTTCCGAATATGTGGTATTCAGTTTTGGGCTCCACATTTAAACAGGATATAGGAGACCTGGAGAGGGTTCAAAGATAGATTATTAAATGAGATGGGAGCTCTCGCTTACAATGGGAGGCTAGTAAAATTGGGCTTGTTCAGTTGGGGAAAGAACGCCTTGGAGGTGATCTTATTAACATATACAGTATATATGCGTGGTCAGTACAGGGAACGGACTCATGTTTTATACTTTTCAAGAACTGTAAGAAGTACCAGGGGACATTCTTTACGTGTGGAGGAAAGGTGATTCCGAAATCAATATAGGAAAGGGTTCTTTACACTACTGTATGGAATGCTGTACTGCAGGCAGATTCAATTCCATTAAAAAAGGGCTAGATGCTTATATAATGACAAGCTGCATTGAAGGCTATAACTGATCTATCAATGAATGCTGGTTGAACTTGATAGACTAGTCTTTTTTCAACTTAGGTAACTGTGTAACTTTATATAGGTTGTTATAGGCAATTGTTGCAGTAGGTTTTCTTATACATGAGGTGCAAATTTTTCTACTAGCTATTATGCTAGTGACTTTTGTTAATAATGTACAGGTTCCTTTAAGTGAATGTCTAATCATAAATACCATTTTGTTTTCGCATTTTAATGGGCTGAAAATTCTGTGATGATTAACCCTTTAATGACCAGCCTATTTTAAACCTTAATGACCAAGCTATATTTTACGTTTTTCCATCGTCGCATTCCAAGAGCTATAACTTTTTATATTTGCATCGACATAGCTATATAAGGACTTGTGTTTTGCAGGACAAGTTGTGTTTTTTTTATAGCACCATTTTGGGGTACATATAATTTAATGATTAACTTTTATTAACTTTTTTTTTGGTGGTAATAGAAAACTATCAGCACTTTCGCCACACTTTTTTGCTTCCTAAACTTACGCCGTTTACCGTGCGGTTTAAATAACACAATAACTTTATTCAGCGGGTTGTTACGATTGCAACGATATCAAATTTATATAGATTTTTATGTTTTACTACTTTAACACTGTAAAATCTATTTTTTTTCTCCATATTTGAAGAGCCATAACTTTTTTATTTTTCTGCCGATGCAGCCGTATGAGGGCTTATTTTTTTGCGGGACGATTTGTAGTTTTTATTGTCACTATTTTGGAGTACATGCGACTTTTTGATCACTTTTTATAAAAAAAATTTTAAGGCAGGATTCACAAAAAACAGCAATTTTTGCATTGTTTTTTTTATTCATTTTTTTACGGCATTCGACAAGCGGGTTAAATGATGTAATAAGTTTATAGTTGGGGTCGTTACAGGCGCGGCAATACCAAATATGTGTAACTTTTGTTTCTTTAATAATAAAGCAGTTTGTAAGGGGAAAAAGTGGGTTTTACATTTTTTTTTTTTACTTTTTTATTTATTAACTTTGATAAACTTTTTTGTTACTTTTTTACCAGTCCCACTATGGGACTTCACTATGCGATTGTCCTATCACTATTAGGGCATGACCACACATGGCGGAATTCCTCCGCAACTGTCCGCATCAATGCCGCACAGAATCTGCGTTGCAGATTCTGCAGCGGATCTGCACAAAATGTGCAGAAAATTGATGCGGACTGGCCGCTGCGGACTGCAGGAAAAGTGCTTCTCTTCTCCCTATTCAGTGCAGGATAGAGAGAAGGGACAGCACTTTCCCTAGTGAAAGTCAAAGAAATTCATACTTACCGCCCGTTGTCTTGGTGACGCGTCCCTCTTTCGGCATCCGGCCCGACCTCCCTGGATGACGCTCCAGTCCATGTGACCGCTGCAGCCTGTGCTTGGCCTGTGATTGGCTGCAGCCGTCACTTACACTGAAACGTCATCCTGGGAGGCCGGACTGGAGACAGACGCAGGGAGTTCTCGGTAAGTATGAACTTATATTTTTTTCTACAGATACATGTATATTGAGATCGGTAGTCACTGTCCCGGGTGCAGAAACAGTTACTGCCGATCGCGTAACTCTTTCAGCACCCTGGACAGTGACTATTTACAGACGTCTCCTAGCAACGCTCCCGTCATTACGGGAGCCCCATTGACTTCCTCAGTCTGGCTGTAGACCTAGAAATACATAGGTCCAGCCAGAATGAAGAAATGTCATGGTAGTAAAAACAATACGCTCCGCAGCACACATAAGATCTGCGGACTTCATTGCGGAATTTTGACTCTCCATTGAAGTCAATGGAGAAATTCCGCCATGAGTCCGCAACCAGTCCGCCACTGCTCCGCAACAGACAGAGCATGCTGCGGACACCAAATTCCGCTCCGCAGCCTATGCTCCGCAGCGGAATTGTACGCATCGTGTAAACGAACACTGCTAAATTAAAGTGAAAGTCAATGGAGAAACGGCTCCGCTGCGGATTAACGCTGCGGAGTGTCCGCAGCGGAATTTAAGTGAAATTCCGCCATGTGTGAACCCGCCCTTATAATACACAGCAATACTTCTGTATTGCAGTGTATTACTGACTATCCGTGTAAAATGGACAGGCATCTGCTAGGCCATGCCTCTGGTATGGCTTAGCAGGCATTAACTGGGGAAGACCTGGGGGCCTTTATTAGGCCCCCTGGCTGCCATAGAAGACACCGACACCCTGCGATCACATGCATGGTGTCGGTGGGGTAAGAGATGGAGCTCCCTCTCTCCAAAACCACTCAGATGTGGCGCTCACTATTGAGCGCCACATCTGAAGGGTTAAACGAGCGAGATAAATACGGATATCGATCTCGCCCGTTCGAGCAGGGATGCGCCTGGCCCTCAGCTACCTCTCGTAGATGAGATCAAAACCACAAAAAAGGCCATGCTTACTAAGTGGCTGAGAGCAGAGATTTAACGGCTTCCTGCTCTATTTATTTATTCTGATGCAGCACCATAAAAAGGCTTATGCATCAGAATAAAGCCCGTTAGCGGCCGCCGTAAAAACACTATGGGGCGGTCACTAACTGGTTAAATGATAAACACCTGGCTATCCACAGCCACCACTAGAGGGAGCAAGAGAATACTGCATACTGTTTATACATTAACTCAATTAACCACAGGTAAGGTGCTGTTTTTGAGAGAAAGCAGCCATGTTTTTCTAACCTTGGACATCTCCTTTTATTCTATTTCTATGCAAGGGATTTAGCCAAACTTCTATAAAGGTACAGTATATTAAAAGATTAATCAGAACAGAATTTTGGACCTAAAAACGACATGGTGTTACAAGGTGGAAATTTACTTTAAGGTAATTGACGCCTGTGAGACAGATCTTTGAGCTTGGTTTGCATCTCAATTAAAGGGTCCCAGACACATCTAATTTTTCTCCTAAGTGAAGTTTACAGTGCTTTCCTATGCTGCTGAGGCAATGGTATATTGAGGTATGTCAAAAGGACACTGTTTTGGCATATGTCTGGCTAATGAAAGTCTATGGGCACATTGTGTGAACCTAGTCTAAGGTTTATAGCCTCTCAGAGAATAATGTGGCTGTCATCAGGTTCATTGATAAAGAAAAGAAAGCAAAGAAATAAGAATGATTGTACGATTATGGAATAAACTAAAACCTAACCGGGAACTCAAGTTCATTGTGGCTGTTTATTTTCTCACGTGATGTTTTCTTTGGACAAAGCTGTTTGTCACACACAGTAAGGTGAAAAGCAAGATAACAATGCTCAGGAGGTTTGGAAGGACAGAGTAAAGGGTAAAGATATGACATATATTTCATATAGGTAATAGCATAACATGGTTTGCACTAGTTACTTAAATGGGTACTAGTGTGGGGTGTCAATGAAATCAGTACAATAAATATTCCCATATTTAGATGGATTTTATGATAAAATGTGTGCCATGTCCTATTTTAAAGCAGAACTCAAAATTGAAATGCAGGCAAATGTTATTTACAGCAGCAAATCTGTCTTAGGCCCCATGCACATGACCGAAATCATCCTTAATTGCGGACCGAATTACGGACCGCAATTACGGTCTGCAATCACGGACCCATTCACTTCTATTGTCCGCGGACACATTCCCGCATATTTACAGGAAGATGTCCAGGCCGTAGAAGTGTACCGCAAAAGATAGGACATGTCTTATTTTTTTCCGTTTTACGGGCCGTGTATGGGAGCACGGGCCGAAAATGTGGACGGCTGTCAGCGCCCATCGGTGGCAGGCCATGTCCGCAATTTTGACCAGTGATTATGGGCATGGCCATGTGCATGAGGCTCAGGTCTGGTAGACCTGTTATCCCTGCTGCATGCAGTGAGGGTCCTTATTGGTATTCCTAAAATCATAAATTATCACCTATCCACTCCATTCATATACAGTGAATAGAACAGCGGGCGCATGCTCGACCACCATTCAAACTCCTCCTCACTGCATGAAGTATAATGAGCAGAATCTGGGGGTTTGGGACCCCCGTTCTCACGATCAGTGGGGGTCCCAGTGGTGCGACCCCCAATGATCATAAAATCTTCACCACTCCTGTAGAAAGGTGATAATTTAAGATTTTGGGAATACCCCGTTAAATTAAAGTGTAGCTAAACGTTTGACAAACTTCTGACATGTCATAGTGACATGTCAGAAGTTTGGATTGGTGGGGTCCGAGCACTAGGACCCCCACCAATCGCTAGAACGAAGCAGCTGAAGCACTCGTGTGAGCGCTCAGCCGCTTCGTGTCTGTTCGGCTTTTTCCGGAAAGCCGATGTATCGGAGTATGGGCTCATAGACATTCTATTGAGTCCGTACACTGATACATTTATTTCTGGAAAAAGCCAAACAGACATGAAGCAGCTGAGCGCTTCTGCTGCTTCGTTCTAGCGATTGGTGGTGGTCTCAGTGCTCGGACCCCCACCAATCCAAACTTCTGACATGTCACTATGACATGTCAGAAGTTTGTTAAACGTTTAGCTACACTTTAAGTTTTTGACAGCCTGTAGCCAGTAAAAACAATCAGCAGCCCTGTTATAACAATAGGTTAATGAAGCATATGGAAGGAGTTCTGTTATTTTTTTTATATAAGGGTGTAGCTATCAAGAGTTCGGAGGTAGAAGTCGTTCCCAGGCCTTGATGCCTGAGGGACCCCAAAGAACCTTCTGCCACATAAGAAGACACAGCCTGTATTATAAATAGCACGTGGTAGGTGGGGGCTCAAATTCAGCCCTCTAATTTCATAAAAGGATATTGCAGCCACAAAACATCATCTGTAGCCTCTGGTGCCGATGTGTCCCCGCTCGTCTGACACGATGCAGGACCTGTGAGTGACGACACAGCGTGATCTCTCGAGAACACGCTGTGTCTGCACTGCCAGAAGCTGGGCGTTCTGAAGAGAAGTGGATGATACTTCTCGTCAGAACGCCCAGCTAGTAAAAGTATTAAAAACGCCCCGATGTACGCACATAATACACGCCCACTTGGACTTTTACTTTTAAACACACCCACTTGGACTTTTGAAAGCCTCATTTGCATAACTACAAAAATGGTCATAACTTGGCCAAAAATGCTCGTTTTTAAAAAATAAAAACGTTACTGTAATCTACATTGCAGCGCCTATCTGCTGCAATAGCAGATAGGGGCTGCAAAATCTGGTGACAGAGCCTCTTTAAAGGGGTTGTCCACTACCGGACAACTGATGGCCTCTCCACAGGAGAGGTCATCAGTTGTATGATCTGTGGGGGTCCGACACCTGAACCCCGCACCGATCAGCTGCTCCGGTGGCCTGTGGGAACCGGATGTCATTTCACAGTATGCAATGTACGGAGCCGGAAGCAGTTGGCTCTGTACATTGCATAGCGGCTGTGCTGCAGAACTGCAGCTCTGCTCCTATTCAGTTGAATACAAGCAGAGCTGCAGAACTGAAGCTTGGTCGCTATTCCATAACCGGAGCCAACTGCTTCCGGCATGGATGTCCGGTGCTCGGAGGCACCGGACCAGCTGATTGGTGGGGCGTCTGGGTGGATAGATCATCAGTTGTCCAGTAGTGGACAACCCCTTTAATGGAAAGTAAGGCACTTGTACTTTTATTTTCTGTTACAAACAAACATAATTCAAAAGAAGTTACAGATATAATTTATAAAATAATAATAATAATGTCTACATTTTGCAACCATCTTATTTACCATCTAGGTAAAAGGAGGGTTAATCTGTGGAATTGAGGCAGTGCCAGGCTGTTAACTACCGTCTGTGAGTCACTATAGTTATTTACACACACTTCCACTCACGTGGGTTTTAACAGTGCCCACAACTGTGAAGTGCGAGGTGACCTCTTGTTTAAATGCTAGAAGGGGGAGGATATTCTGAGACGTGTTCCATTATTTAGTGAGTGAGCGCTATGGCTTTTTAGATATAACTGGTAAATATAGATAAATACATTTAATATATTAATTCTAGAAGTCACTGTCCATATGTTTCAGAGCAAAATTGTTTTAATAAGCAAAATACAAACTTTAAAGAATATAATAGACGACTGCTCTCCTGACATGTCTGTTTCAGTAAATGCTAGCATTACCAATAAAATGGAGCATCTTTCCTCAGAATTCGGCATTGTACCGTTCCTCTGTTATTCCTCCTGGAAAAGCATGAATATATTGACAACTAAGTTTTACCATTCCCCTTGTCAGTGCTGCCAAGCGTCAGAGTAGTCAGTGTAGGGACATGCACCCTTCATGGAGAATACAAGTATTTAATTAAACAGACTGAAGAGCTGACAAGTTCTCTAAGATAAGGATTCGCTGCTATAATATTATTACAGGAAGCTCCCACTCTCCTAGTAGTAGTAAGGATATGTTCAAACGGAGTGGTATCAGCCGTTTTTTGGCCGTAAACGGCCCGAAAAACGGCAGAAAAATCAGAAGCAGAATGAAATCCAAACATCCGCCCATTGATTTCAATGGGAAAACGGAGTTCTGTTCCTGAAAAACGGCCACATAAAGAAACGGCCGCGAAAAAGAAGTGCATGCCACTTCTTCAGCCATTTTTGGAGCTGTTTTTCATAGACTCTAGAGAAAAACAGCTCCAAAAACGGCTGTAAAAAACGCTGCGGAAATCGCGAGTGGCTTAAAAAACGTCTGAAAATCAGGTGCTGTTTTCCCTTGAAAAGAGCTCCGTATTTTGAGACGTTTTTTATTTTGTGTGTGCACATACCCTCCATGCATGCAAACTTATTTTATTCCTCCCGTAAATACTGGCGTAAATACGGGTCATTTGTCACATGTATTCGACCCATATTCCACCAATATTTACGGACCCATGCCAGTAAATACGGCTCCATTGTCACCAGTATTCCACCCGTATTTACGGACCCGTTTTCTCTGCACCCGTTTTCTCTGCACTAATCGGCAGCCACTTTTCTCTATCAGTGCTGGATAGAGAGAAGGGGCAGCCCTTTCGGGCAGAGTTTCCGCAGTGATTGAAAGTAAAAAAGTTCATACGTACCCCGGCCGTTGTCTTGGTGACGCGTCCCTCTTTTGACATCCAGTCCGACCTCCCTGGATGACGCGGCAGTCCATGTGACCGCTGCAGCCTGTGATTGGCTGCAGCGGTCACATGGGCTGAAATGTTATCCCAGGAGGCCGGACTGGAGGAAGAAGTAGGGAGTTCTGGATAAGTATTAACTTTTTTTTGCTACGGGTCTTTGAAGTAACTTTAGACATCTATATTGTGAGCGCCGCGCAAGGTACTCACTGTCCAGGGTGCTGAAAGACTTACTGCCGATCAGTGCATCCCCTTCTCTCTGTCCCGCACTGATCGTTTAACTCTTTCAGCACCCTGGACAGTGACTATATCCTGACGTCGCCTAGCAACGCTCCCGTAATTATGGGTGCACACACGTAGCCACCCGTAATAGACTTCTATGGGCCTGCCCGTGCCGTAATTACGGCCTGAAATAGGACATGTTCTATATTTTTCAACGGGAAGGTACCCATGGCCAATAGAAGTCTAACTACGGCCGTTTTTACGTTTGTGTGCATGAGGCTTGCAAGGCTGCTTGCAGCTTCAAATCCCCCTTGGTTGCCCTGTAGATCTATAAGCAGTAAACAGACTGTAGTCTTTCAGGGCTCCAGATGACAAACTGTAATAAAACAGCCTATGTTAAGATAGGGCTGCTGTGTATTTGAAATATGTGGAATATCTGCAGGTTATTGGATGAATTTCAGGGCTAAAGATAAATATTGCAATAAAACAGTACAATTATATAAGACAATCTCTTTATTTATTCAGTCCAACAACATATTCTTTAAAAGGGTTTTTCCACTAAGAACATTTATCACCTATCCACAATACTGGTTATTAATGTATGATCGCTGGGGGGCGTGGCCTAGAGGTGAATGTGAGAGGACGTGTGTGACCGGAGCTCCTGCTGTAATCATCCTTTAAGGTCCATATATCCCGTAAAACTCGGGGAAAATAGCTTCCCTAGGGGCTTACCAGAGTCTGGAGGTGGAGGAGCACGAATACCCGGTCATAATGACGCGCTCTAAGAAGCAGAAGTCGCCGCCAGCGAGTCCCGGGTCCCGCGCTCAAGATGGCGCCGAGGAGAAGGAAGGCCGCAATAGAGGCCTCCGGCAGGAAGTTGTGGAAAAGCTGGAGAGGTTCGCCCGCACGCCGAGAGCAGGGGGGGCGGCTGCACAGCAGCGAAAGTCGGCTGGAGATCAGGCAGCTGGAAGCTCATCATATGGATCCAGGTATTCTCCTTTGGCGGGGGACATGAGAAGTGAGGAGGAGGAGGAGGAGGAGGAGATGAGTGGCGCCATGCAGGATCAGCCAGGTGCTGGAGGGAAAAGTGGAGTAGGGAAGGAGGAACCCTCCCTAAAGGACATTTTGGCAGCGGTGAAGCAGAATTCTATGGTTCTTAATACCTTAGCAAGTCAGATGGGTGGATTGAAGGAGGACATTTTGCTGCTCAGGAATGATTTGCAGAAAGTTGCGGAACGCACCACTGCCGTGGAAGGGAGAGTCTCAGACATGGAGGATGCGATTCCTCACATAAAGCAGGATGTACAGGCACATTCGCAGGCAGTGGCGACATTGATGGCTAAGACAGACGATATGGAAAATCGGCTGAGACGAAATAATGTGCGCCTTGTGGGGGTTCCGGAAAGAGTGGAGGGAACGAATCCGGATGACTTCTTTGAAAAGTGGCTGATAGACACATTTGGTAGAGAGGAATTGACCCCTTTATTTGCGGTGGAGAGAGCGCACAGGGTGCCGACCAGACCTGGCCCTCCCGGAAGGCCGCCGAGACCGGTGCTGATAAAGATTCTACATTATAAAGATAGAGACAAGATCCTGAGGAAAGCTAGAGAACGTCAAGACATCTCCTTTAATGGGGTGAAAGTGTCCTTCTTCCCGGACTTCTCTTTGGAAGTACAACGGAAAAGATCACAGTTTATGGATATAAAAAGACGACTAAGGGCATTACAAGTGCAATATTCCATGATGTATCCTGCCCGTTTGAGAGTGGTGGCGCTGGGAACAACTTCCTTTTTTGAGACACCGAGAGAAGCGGTTAGATGGTTGGATAGCCATGAAAGTCAGCTGAGACCGGCAGAGGGACGGCGTTGATCCGGAACAGACCGGCTGGCAAAAGGAGGCTGGGGATGCAGGACTGAACCAGGTGTCGTAGGAAAAATTGCAAGATTTGGCATTTGATTGGACTTGGAGTTGGAGGGCATGGTTGCGGGGACCGCGGAAGACCGGAAGAGGAGGAATGTGTTTATGGACATTGAGGGGTATTGATATGCTGAAGGGATGGTAGTTTATTTGTAAGAAAATGGCAGCGGGAGGGATGGTCAGTTAAGCGGGAAAAGCACATAACGAGTTATGGCATTGTTGAATGTATGGTGGGTGGAGTTGACCTGCCGATGTTTGTTATGGGTAATGGCAGATACGTTCTGTTGCCCCAACCCTTGGAAAGGGGTAGGTTTACGGGGGAGGTTGCAGGGGGGGGAGGGGAGGTTGCAGGGGGGGGAGGGGAGGGAGGGAAAGAAGACCCAGCCGGTCGGATATGTAAAATTAAGAGAACAGGATAGGAGGAGCTGTGATATGTTGAGGGATGATGGGATCAATTAATTGTTTGTCCTGGAATGTACGGGGCCTGCGGGAAGCCAGAAAACGACAGGCGGTATTTGATTTTATTAGAAAACAGGAGTCGAGGGTGATAGGACTACAGGAGACACATATGACTAGGGATTCAGTTTCCATGATGCATAGGGCCTGGGTAGGCCATAGTTTTCATTCTTACCATACTACATATTCAAGGGGGGTGAGTCTTCTCATACATAGGGCAGTGCCATTTGTATGTCACGACTCCTTCCAGGATGGGGAGGGGCGGTATGTGGGGGTACACTGTACATTGTATCATTGGAATTGTGTGTTGGTGGTGTTGTATGTACCCCCTCCGTTTTCTAGTGGATGTATCAAGAAAGTGGTGGAGGAACTGGCTAGGTACCCGGAGGTGCCGTTAATAGTGATGGGGGATTTTAACGCAGTATTGAATACCAATATGGATAAATTTGGCATGACAGGGGGAGGTGTAACAGCTTTTGGCCATCTGGTTGCTGAAATGGGCTGGCGGGACATATGGAGGGATAAACATCCAAATAGCTTTCAGTATTCTTGTGCGTCTTCCACATATCAGTCTTTATCCAGGATAGACTTAATCTTGTGCTCACCGACAGCGGTACCATTTGTAGCTCAGATAGAATACTTGCAAAGAGCGTTATCGGATCATTCTCCTGTGTTAATGAAGGTAGAGACGGAGGAGAGGACAGGGCGGGGGCAAGGGTGTTGGAAACTTAATGCCTTTTGGCTAAAGCTGATAGACAATCGACAAATTTTAGACCTCATAAAGGAGTACTTTCAGTTCAATTCAGGAACGGTACCGCAAGAGATACTGTGGGACGCGATGAAGGCGTGGCTGAGAGGGGTGTTCATCCAGCACATTTCAGCAGTAAAAACACGGTCTAGACAATTAGGAGAAGCACTGTTGGGAAGGGTAGAGGAGACAGAAAGGCTGCATATAATAGATAACACAACAGAGACATTGAAGCATTGGGTGGAGGCGCAGCGGTTGTTAAAGCAACATCAGTTGGAGAGGGCAGATAACAAAAGGATGTTTTTAAAACGCCAATATTATGAGGAGGGGGAAACCACTGGACGGTTACTGGCAAGGATGGCGCAGGCTCAGAGGGAGAATAATTACATACACACCATTAAAGGGGAGGGGGGGAGGTTGGAGACTGATACAGGACAGATTTTGAAAGTGTTTCAGCAGTTCTACTCGGATTTGTATGCCTCTAGGGCAGAGCACACGCCTCAGCAGCTGGAAGAGTATATAGGGGAGATAGAATTTCCTAGGTTGGGGGGGGAGGAGAGAGGGACATTGGAGGAGCCAATATCTCTGGAGGAAATACAGGCGGCTATAGGGATACTAGCCAGTGAAAAGGCGCCGGGGCCGGATGGTCTTCCGGTGGAAGTTTTTAAGGAATATGGGGAGGAGCTTGCGCCGCAGTTACTGGCCACTCTTTTAGATAGCTTCAATAGGGGGCGGCTTCCAGAAACAATGTATGAAGCGACTATAGTAGTTCTGCCTAAAGAGGGGAAGGATCCTCAACTCCCGGGCTCTTATAGACCAGTCTCACTGCTGACGGCGGATATTAAAATCATGGCGAAAGTATTGGCGCTTCGACTAGCTAAAGTAGTAGCTGGGGTGGTACACGGAGATCAGGCCGGTTTTATGCCATCCAAATCGACGGCGGTAAATCTGAGGCGGCTGTTTTTGAATCTACAAGTTATGCCGGATAATCGTGGGGGGAGAGCCATAATGTCCTTAGATGCGGCCAAAGCATTCGATTGTGTGGAGTGGAATTATTTGTGGTCAGTTCTGGAAAAAATGGGATTTGGCCCTAATTATATAAAATGGGTAAAATTGTTGTATGTAGCCCCGACAGCAAAGATAAGGGTGAATGGGGTGTTATCGGATCGGTTTGCGCTGGAGCGGGGAACGCGTCAGGGATGTCCATTGTCCCCACTGTTGTTTGCGTTGGCGGTGGAACCCTTGGCGTGTGCAGTGAGACAACATGAACACATTCAGGGGTTGAGATATGGGGGGGTGGAGGAAAGAATTGCATTATACGCAGATGATATGCTGCTATTCATGGCGGATACCGAACGCACATTACCGTTAGTGATGGCCCTAATTAAGCGGTTTGGGAAATATTCAGGACTACTCATTAATTGGTCAAAATCGGCCCTAATGCTCATGGACCCGGGGGATATTCAGAATGGGGAAGAGGAGGTGGAGATACCTGTGGTGAAGGAGTTTAAGTATTTGGGGGTGAGGGTGACGGCGAAAGTACAGAATTATATGTCCCTTAATGTAATGCCACTGTTAACAAAGATAAAAGCCAAAGTAGAGGCGTGGAATAAGTTGCCCCTATCGGCTCTGGGTAGGACAAATTTGATTAAAATGATCCTTATGCCCCAGGTGTTGTATGTCCTACATAACTCACCGGTATGGATCCCCAAATATTGGTTCAGGAGATTGCATAACCTTTTTAGAGACCTAGTATGGAAGAAGGGGGTACCTAGGATTAAACTGGAGAAATTACAGCTGCCAAAGGAGGAGGGGGGCCTGGCTGTTCCCAATGCTTGGGTGTATTATTTAGCTGCCCAATGTCAGCATTTCTGGGGGTGGGAGCAGGAAGAGACATGGGGGTCCAGTGCGCGCATCCTATCATATCTGGGGGGGGGGAGAACCCGTTGGCAGGACTGGAAGCGCACAGATATAAACAGATGGCGAGTACCAGACCCACTCTGCTTCTCATACATAAGGTGTGGTGGCAGTGCAAGCAATTGCTGGGGATAGGGGAGTGCACTAAATATACACCGCTCTGGAGGAATGCTTATTTGGGGGAATTGGGTAAATTGGAAGGGATGCAGGGGTGGGAGCAGCAAGGCATAATACGGTTGAATCAGTTGTATGAGGGAGACATACTCAAATCTTTTCAGCAAGTAAGGGAGGAGTTTCAACTGGACTCCCGCATGTTTTATCAGTACCTGCAGATTCGGCACGCAGTGCAGACACAAGCGGTCAGTGTGGACCTGACGATGCATGCAGCGGGGGTGTTGGAGCATATTGCAAAGGCAGTATCATCAAAAGGATTAATCTCATTGGTTTATCGCAGGTTGTTGGTGGAACATCTGGGAGATCCTATGGCAACAGTGAAAGCAATATGGGAGAGGGATGTGGGTCCTATTACAACAGACCACTGGGAGGCGGTATTGGCAGCAACATGTACTTTGTCCATTAATGTAGCACAACGAAGATCGCAGTTGTTTCTGATACATAGGGTGTACAGGACCCCGTGGGTGCTGAAACAAATGGGATTAAGAGCGGATGCAAAGTGCCCTAGGTGCCCGGAAGAAAAAGCAGACATCCTTCATATGTTCTGGACATGTGGGAAGCTGGGGAGTCTGTGGACGGAAATATTGGAACTAGTGGGGAGAGTGTTTGAGGTACAGATCCCATGGGATCCGGTAGTAATGCTGCTAGGGTATGTTGGAGATTTGGGGGGAGATAGGATGTCAGGGTTGGCAATTGCTAAAATACTGTATCAAGTTCGGAAAGGAATTGCAAAGCACTGGCTGGATGCGGAGCCACCATCAAAACAAGAAATCATCGGGGCACTTAACTCACAGGTTCTGATGGAGTATAGGATATACTCCAAGAGGGGGTCCAGGGTCAAGTTCGACAAACAATGGGCTAGGTGGATTGATCAATCTGGGTATGCTTCTGTGGAGCTAATGACACTAAGGCAACAAGTGCAGGTATAGGGCCACTGAGGGGAGAGGATTGGAAAAGTGGTACTGAGGAGATCGGCTGGGGGGGATACAGGGGGGAGTTGGGGGGAAGGGAATGTTTGGTTAAATATAAAGAATTGGGTCTGTTGAAAATTGCTTGTACACTGTATGAGAACGTACAATGACCTGTAATAATGTGGAGTTTTGTTGAATAAACTTGAACTGATTAAAAAAATGTATGATCGCTGGGGTCCCACTACTGGGACCCCCACCCATCACTGGAATGGGGTACCGTGCAGTGCAGTGAGGAGGAACGGGGACTCAGTACCCTTGTCTAGTGATCGGTGGGTGTCCCAGTGGTGGGGCCCCCAGAGATCATACATTTATCACATATTCAGTGGATAGATGATAAAAGTTCTTAGTGGGAAAACCCCTTTAAATAGCCTTAAATTTATGAGCAGACTTTACTTTCCCTGGCGATAACAATTGATTGCTGAGGGTTTGAAGCAGGATCCTCTTCAATCAGCTGAGCATTGGGCCAGCTTCTATGTAAATGAGACAACCCCTTTATAGCAAATTTGTCCCCTACTATGAGGTCAATAGTGACAGACACCCCGATTTTAATCATGTGTCATTAATGTGGAAGTATCCTTATGTTACTACATGGCCAAAATGATGTGTGCACCCCATTTTACTTGCTGAGGTTTGTCAATTTCAGCCACATTCGTTTCAGTGGTGTACTAGCTATAGTGGTTCAGCAGTTGCAGTTGTCACCGGGCCCCTAAGCCCCAGAGGCCCCCCTTACCACACTGTGCAGTGCAGTCAAGTTTCTGACGTGGCATCGGCTGGGGAGACCAAGAGTAGAGGATTGCAGGGCAGGACATGGACGGGCTCTCCTAACTCCCAGAAAGTACCGTCAATGGGGGGGCGGAGTCAGTGATGCTCGCCCAATTCATGGCCAGGTGAACGTCACTGACTCCACCCCCCATCGGCACATTCTGGGAGTCAGGAGAGCCCGCCCATGTTCCTAAAAGTGCTGCGGGTGGCCTCTGGGGGGCTGTCCCACTGCTATGGGGCGATAGCTGACCAGCACGTGGGCGGGCTGTGTTGTCCATGGGAGCCTAAGAGGAAGGGTTAGATGATGTCCATATGCGCTAACCTGGTTGACCACAGCATAGGGAGGCAGGACAAGCTAGGGGCAGAAGAACTGCTTGCTCCGCCTCCACTTCATTGTTGTGACTGGAGAGCGTATGTCTGCTGTAGTTCTGACTTAGGACCCCACCGATCATGAGAGCGGGGGATCCCGTTCCTCCAAATCAATGGAGTGGCAGGTCGCGCTTGCTCCCTGTGGCTCCATTCACTGTCTATGGGACTGCCAGAGATAGCCAAGTACAGTGCTCAGCTATCTCTGGCAGTGCCAAATGAATAGAGCAAGAGCAACCTGCCGCTCCATTCATTTGGAGGGATGGGACACCCGTTCTCGTGATCGCTGGGGTCCCAACGGTAACCCCACCAATAAGCTTGGGACACCCCTTTAATCCTTTCAGGACTAAGCAATTTTTTGTTTTTTAGTTTTTCACTCCCCACCTTCCAAGAGCCATAATGGTTTTATTTTTCCGTCACTGGAGTGGTGTGAGGGCTTATAGTTTGCAGGAGGAGTTGTAGTTTCTATTGCCACTATTTAAAGTACCATATAATGTACAGGGAAACTGATAAAAAAATCTTTGTTGAGTGAAATTGGAAAAACCTGTGATTCCACCACTGTTTTTTGGACTGTGTTTTTATGGCTTTCACCGTGCGGTAAAAATTACAACGTAACTTTATTCTGATCCTCAATATGATTACGGTGATGCCAAATTTATATAGTTTTTTTAAGGCTTTACAACTTTTCGAAAAAACTATTTGTTAAAAAAAAATAGTTTTGTGTCTCCACATTCTGAGAGACATAACTTTTTAGATTTTTTTCATGGATTGAGCAGTGTGAGGGCTTTTTTTTTTTTTGCGGGACGAGCTGTAGTTTTTATTGGTACTATTTTTTGGTACATACGACCAAAAAACTTCGATTCTGGTTTTGAAATGTTTTCTTTTCTTACGGTTTTCACCGTGCGAGTTAAATAATGTTATATTGTAATAGTTCTGACTTTTACAAACCTGACGATACCAATAATTTTTTTACATTATTTTAGAGGAATTATTGGATAAGTGGCTTTTTTTTAACTTTTAATAGTTTTTGTACACTACTGAAAACTTTATGTAACTTTTTTCACACTTTTTAATAGTCTTCCTACTGGATTTGAACCAGTGATCGTCAGATCTCTTGTACAATACACTGCAATACTAATGTATAGCAGTATATTGTCATTTTTACAGGAAGAGACAGGGCTTAACAGAGGCAGAAATAAGGCAGACCTGGGGCCTTTATTATCTAAGAAGTTAAACGGCCAGGATCAGAGCGATCTTTGTTCCTGGCCGTTAGTACAGGGTGTCAGCTGTAATACACAGCTGACAACCGCGGCGTATGTAGCGGGCTCAGCTTGTGAGTCCGCTTCATACTTCCACCCCCGCACTAGGATGTGCAGTTACGTCCAGGTGCATAAAGGGGTTAATGACTATAGGAAAGTTTCCCTTATGCTGCTGTGAGCCTGTGACCAGTGATGTAGCCATAGAGGTGGCAGCGGTCGCAATTGTGACTGGGTCCCCCGCACCAATTGTGACTTGGGCCCCCCGCACCACGTCTTTTCAAAGTTACTATAGTAACTGGGACCTATGTAATAAACTACAAATGCCCCTCTTACTATGGTAACAGTATACTTACCCTCCTCGCTCCTGAGTTGGGTCAGCGTCATGATGTCATGACGCTATGTGCGCCGCACACAATGTTGTGACGCTGAATGGCGTCAGGACCTGCGATGCGCCCGGAGCCGAAGTGGACCCTGCTGAGGAGTGAGGAGAGTAAGTATAATATTACTGTCTGCTGGGGCCCTGTATCTAAGCCTACCATGTGGTAGCCTTAGATTCAGGGCCCAGCAGACAGTATCACACATAGGCCCTGTATCTAAGCCAACCAAATGATAGGCTTAGATACAGGGCCCAGCAGACTGTATCACCCATGGGCCCTGTATCTAAGCCTACATGTGGTAGGCTTAAAGACAGGGCCCAGCAGACAGTATCACAAATGATGTGATACTGTGTGGTTGGCCCTGTATCTGAGCCTACCATGTATGATACTGTCTTCTGGGCCCTGTATCTAAGCCTACCACGTGTGTTACTATCTTCTGGGCGCTGTATCTGAGCCTACCATGTATGATAATATCTGCTGGGCCCTGTATCTAAGCCTACCATGTGTGATATTGTCTACTGGGCCCTGTATCTAAGCCTACCATATGTGATACTGTCAGGCCTCTGGGCCCTATATCTAAGCTTATCATGTGTGATACAGTCTGCTGAGCCACTGTATCTAATTATATCCATAGCTACAGGAGTCGTAGTCCTATAGATATGCTGTCTTCGATATATAGCTTAGGGGTCATAGTCCTATAGATATGCAGTCTCTGATATATAGCTTTAGGGGTCATAGTCCTATGCTGACTCTGATATAAAATGCAAAGCATATGTATTGGGGCTATTGCCCCTGATGTTTTAAGTCCTTAGCAACGCCCCTGGCTGCTAGTGCTGAATCGATGGGTCACTTACGAGATCCAGCGATGCTACTGAAATCTGTGGGCCATCGGCCATGAAGAGAAGTTTGGGGGGGGCAAGAAATACATTTGCACCGGGGCCCATTAACCTTTAGCTAACCCCCTGCTAATAGATGCATAGATTTAAGCATCCAGCCATGTGAATTTTAGCTGTAGAATAAGTTTTACTGAAGAGCTTAGCACTGTTATAGAATCCCGCCTTTCCAGCATATCAGCTTGTTAAACTTGGCCTTGAAGAATTGTCCAGTACCATTTTAAAGTGGGGGCCTGGGATGATGTATGCACATGCAGGTTTGTCACAAACGAGATTAAATGGAGACCAAGAGTTCATGGCAACTAAAACTTTGCTAAGCTGGTGTTAAGAAAACACCCGGCCAAATAAGTCTAATAAACGCTCCTCAATATGAGAAGCACCGTTCTTACAGTTGCGGTTCAGGATGGTGGCTAATGGCTGGCTCACTCATTCATTGGACAGTCAAGTGCGCTCCTCCCTGAACCAGCGGATGTCCAGTAAATTCAGGCCTGCTAGGCTACAATTGGCTGCTCTGATCACTGTCTCACATGCAGAGGCTTCTGCCCATCACCACAATCAGCTCCAGGAACCACAGACTAGGGTCCATCAGATCTCTATTGTCACACCACACGTCGTTTCAGCACCTCACATTTATCACATTAGGGCCCTCCACTTCCACCCACTCACTGAACACTCTTGGTGGGAACAGAAGCGTAGCCCTCAGAGTCAGGAAGTAACAAAAATTAACAAATGTTGTGTCCGGGCCAATTATCCCACCGCAATAATTTAGACAACCAGCGAGTCAACCATCACCCCCCTCACCTGACATATATAATGTTACAGTACAATAAACAGCAGCGCAACATGAAGTCGATAGGTCAGACAGGCCACTTTTGCTGTGTATCGCCACCTAAGGGATGAAAACAGCACAAAAATCACAGCCCTTTAAGGCACAGTGCATAAATAAATTAACCATATTCCGGCATATATACAAAATACGTATTAAAGTCCCTTTCAAGAGTTGGAAATTCTCCCATCAATACTGTTACTGAGAAGTTGAAAAATCTAGGGGTAGCAAGAGCTCAGCTACTATGCCATAGGCCAGGCAATGTTACAGAATGGGACAGCTTAGTGCTGCGTCGGGTAGCCCTCTCTGTTACAACACTCATTATCGAGCCCCGAACTGGCTCTGCAGACAATAAAAGCAAAATAATAATAGATTGGATTTTCATGCCTTTCCAGCTGCACATTAGCCTGAATTAGGCCTCATGCACACGACCGTAAAAACACCCGTTATTGCGGGTCGTAATTACGACCCGAAATAACGGGCCCATAGACTTCTGTTAGCCACTGGTACCTTCCCGTTTTCTCACGGGAAGGTACCCGTGCCGTTAAAAAAATAGAACATGTTCTATTTTTTTATTTTACGGGCCGTGCTGCTATACTTTATAATGGGAGCACGGCTCGGAAAAGCGGCCGGCTGCCCGTGGCCGGCCGTGCCCGGCCGTGCTCGTAATTACGAGTCGTAATTACGAGCACGGTCGTGTGCATGAGGCCTTACCATGCATTATGCTATACATGGTGCAATAGATCAGTGGAACACACATTCTGGCCAACACATGGCTCTAGTTCAAGCACTTCCTGCCAAAATGCATCTGATGGAGGAGTAAGTCTCAATTCACACTTTGTTTTCTTCCTTCCAAAGTATACGTCAGGAGTTTTCCCCGACGTATACCTCCAACGGAAGGATGCTACCTATGCCACTGTGTAGACATACAGTGGCATAAGTTGCCAACAGGGTATGGTATACGTATACGTTTTTTACTGGATGCCCCTCCAAGTTATGCCGATGCCTACAAGTCGAGCTTATGGCAAAAGGATACTCTTTTACTATTTTAGCAAACGCTGGCCACAAGTGGCCCTATGGATAAGTTTGGAGTATGCCGCATATGTATATGTCTAACGAAATTAAAAAAAAATTGTGTGAACAGAGCCTTAGGGCTAGTCCACACGTGGCATAAATACTGCGGATTTTCCGCGACGTATTTAGTTGTGGAAAATCCACAGCATAGTACAGTAGCAGAGGAGTGGGTCAGATTTCAAGAAATCTCATTAACACTCTGCGCACGTGATATGCGGAGATTCCGCACACAAGTTGTCCTGCGGTGAGTTTTTTTTTAGGCAGCAGCATGTCAATTGTGGTTGCGTAATGATTTGTTGCGGGTTTTCCCCTTTGAATTCAATGGGGATCTAAAACCCACAACAAACAGTCAAGTGTTGCGACTTTTGCGGCGGAATCGCAGCAATTACGCCGCAAAAATCTAAACTTGGAAAAAAAACACCTTATCCTTACCTCTGACGTTCTGCAGGCTGGCCTCCTGTGGTGACGTTTCATCCCATGGGACCGCTGCAGCCAATCACAGGCTATAGCGGCGGTCACATGGGATGAAACGTCATCCCAGGAGGCCAGCCTGGATGATGTCGGAGGGCCGGCATCCTGGGATGATGTTTCATCCCATGTGACTGCCGCTGCAGCCAATCACAGACTGCAGTGGTCTCCTGGGATGAAACGTCATCCCAGGAGGCCTGCCTGCCAGCAGGCCGGCTAATTCTGCAGTTTTCTGCAGCGGACATTCCAAGCGAAAAACTGCACCACAATTTGGTGCGGTTTTTTGCCAGTAATTCCCTGCAGCCACCGGGGTGGATACGCTGTGTACCTTTACGCATCGTAGCCGCCCAGTGTAGACCTGGCCTTAAAATTATCCGGGGCTCTTTCTCATGGTTTGTTTAAGCATGATAATATCACTCTTCACAAAGTTAGTTCTCTAAGAAAAGGTTTACCAATTTTAGTGAAGCCTTACTTCAACCTCATTGAACATCTTTGGGATGAATTTAAATTCAAACTAGAATGTCTTATCACCCAACATCTGTGCCCAATGTCACCAATGTTATAGGACCAAAAGGAGCACTAACTATGTTAACGCTCATAGTGTTGAAATGAGATATGGGTTTGATGTTCTGGTGTGCAAACTGTGAGTTGCATATGTTAACATTGCTATAGATTGTGCCCTAATTTTTTATTAGGCAGTTCTCGCACTGATTTTTCTACAATGCAGCATTGCTGTATGCACAATGTTTGCTAGGAAATAAGGGCAGCTGGTATAGGACAGATTGTAACAAACCTCTATGTATAAATTGTGTATTTCTGCTCTTTTATCTCGCTGATCTTATTTTTCTATCCACAGATTAAAGCTGTGTTTGTTTATTCTATTCATTTCTTCCTTGACCATCTCATTGGTATTTGCCATCATCCCATTTTGCAAACACGTTGGTGTCCTTGCATTGGTCATGGCAGTAGCTGGTCTAGCCATGGGCAACATTGATACAATCTCTAACATGCAGCTGGTGAAAATCTACCAGCAGGATTCAGCAGTTTTCCTACAGGTAAGAGATGAAGATTTATATCACATTGACTAATAGGGACAGCTCTGCTTTAACGTGGGATTGGACAATAATAATCATATATTAAGAAAATGTTTAGGATATGTTTTACAGACTGTGATGTAAGTTGCTTCACTCTGCTCAAAACCTAAAAATGTTGTTGTGTGGCGGCAATTAACCTTAGTATTTTACCCAAAATCCACATGATATGCCTTAAATATCCGATAGATGCAGGTCCCACCTCTGGGACCTGTACCTATCTCTAGAACGGGGCCCCCTGGCTTCCACATTACTGGACAAAGCTTGGCTGTATTTGTACTCCCGGCCACCATGTAACTCAGTGGCCAATGACCAGCGACAACAGGAGAAGGTAGGACGGGGTCAGGGAGTCCCATTCTAGAGATAGGTGCGAGTTCCAGATGTGGGACCCATCTATCAGACATTTATGGCTTATCCTGTGGATATGCCATAAATGTCAGAGATGGGAATACCCATAATTTAATAATTAATGGCATTAAAGAAACCAAACAGAGTATATTGATTGAAGGAACACAGCCTATCATTGGTTGAAGGTACAACACTTTCTGTTCTGCAATAAAGTGGTTTAGCACATCCCACCTATAACTATTTAAATAATTTAGGAGGTGGACATTAATGTGGATGGTGTTTTAGATCCTCACAATGTCCTTCTAAGACATATTTATCAGAGCACCAGACAGGAAATATCATATGGTCAGATTACAGTAGAAGAGCTGCAAACATCATCAGGCCTGTAACTTTAACCAGGGCTGCCCCAAGAATTTTTTAAACCCCTGACTCAATCAAATTCACTTATTCCTTCTGTAGTCTGGGGCACTTCAGGGACTGCCTAAGAAGACAGCCTCTAAAACTACTAAATGGAGGTTAAAGAGGCTATGTCACCAGATTTTGCAACCCCTATCTGCTATTGCAGCAGATCGGCGCTGCAATGTAGATTACAGTAACGTTTTTATTTTTAAAAAATGAGCATTTTTGGCCAAGTTATGACCATTTTTGTATTTATGCAAATGAGGCTTGCAAAAGTACAACTGGGCGTGTTTAAAAGTACAACTGGGCGTGTATTATGTGCGTACATCGGGGCGTTTTTACTTCTTTTACTAGCTGGGCGTTCTGACGAGAAGTATCATCCACTTCTCTTCAGAACGCCCAGCTTCTGGCAGTGCAGATCTGTGACGTCACTTCCCCAGGTCCTGCATCGTGTCAGACGAGCGAGGACACATCGGCACCAGAGGCTACAGTTGATTCTGCAGCAGCATCAGCGTTTGCAGGTAAGTAGCTACATCGACTTACCTGAAACGCCGATGCTGCTGCAGAATCAACTGTAGCCTCTGGTGCCGATGTGTCCTCGCTCGTCCGACACGATGCAGGACCTGTGAGTGACGTCACAGCGTGATCTCTCGAGAACACGCTGTGTGTCTGTGCACTGCCAGAAGCTGGGCGTTCTGAAGAGAAGTGGATGATACTTCTCGTCAGAACGCCCAGCTAGTAAAAGAAGTAAAAACGCCCCGATGTACGCACATAATACACGCCCAGTTGTACTTTTACTTTTAAACACGCCCAGTTGTACTTTTGCAAGCCTCATTTGCATAAATACAAAAATGGTCATAACTTGGCCAAAAATGCTTGTTTTTTAAAAATAAAAACGTTACTGTAATCTACATTGCAGCGCCGATCTGCTGCAATAGCAGATAGGGGTTGCAAAATCTGGGGACAGAGCCTCTTTAATACCTGAGGCTTATATTCCTGGTATGGCTTAGAGGTTTGGTAATATCCCTCATGACCGAGGGTGGCTAATGGGGTGAATACCACATTTTTATCCCTGGTGGTGCAGGACTATGGTTTCACAACTGCACATATGTCTCTATGATTGGGCTGAGTCCTCCATGCGCAATCTGTCTGATCACTAAGGCCTAGTTCAAACAGAGTTCTTTTACGTGGAAACCGCGTCGGAATCAGCGGAAAAAAAACTTCCAAAACCGCCTCCCATTGAGAAAAACGCTTCCTCCTCCTATTGAAATCAATGGGAGGCGGTTCCGCATCTGACCTCCCATTGAGATCAATGGGAGGCAGAGATTGCATTTTTTGCCTGTGGCGCACAATGGCTGAGGGCGAAAAACGAATTGCGGCAAGAATTTGTAGGCAAGTCAAAATCTGCCTCAAAATTCCAGAAGAAATTTTGAGGCAGATTTTTCTGCCTGCAAAAATAACTCAGTGTGAACAGGGCCTAAGGAAGTAATTTGGTGGGTCAACACTGCTGGACTACCTTGAGACCTGGCCTTCTTAGTGCAGTCTGCTCTGCACTTAATCCCTTTTGGGTGGCCCAATCAGTTATATCTGCTCATAGGAATAAGGCTTCATGCACACGACCGTGCCCGTAATTACGACCCGTAATTACGGGCACGGCCAGCCGTGGACAGCTGGCCGTTTTTATGGGCCGTTTTTATGGGCCGTGCTCCCATTATAAAGTATAGGAGCATGGTTCGTAAAATAAAAAAATAGGACATGTCCTATTTTTTTCGGCAGGTTTCTACGGCACGAACATCCTCCCGTAGACATACAAAAAGCAATAGAAATGAATGGGCCCGTAATTACGGGCGATTTTATGGTCGTGTGCATGGGGCCTAAGGCTGTGAAATAAGCACGGTGAAAAGAACTTTAAATGTTTTCTTTGTTAGAATCCTTTCAAGGGTAACTAAACTTTTGACATGTCATAATGACGTCAGAAGTTTTGATCAGTGAGGGTCCAAGCACTGAGACCCCACCGATTGCTAAAGCAGAGCGGCAGAAGTGCTTGGCTGATTGCTGTGATGATTCTTTTCTGATCGGCTTTCCCCGGAGCGGTGTACGGGCTCAATTGAAAGTCTATTAGTCCGTACATCACTCGCTCGACACTTGGAGGTAAGCCGATCAAAAACACAGAGGCACCGCGCTCACCTGAGCGATTCTGTCGCTTCGTTTTTAGTGATCAGCGGGAGTCTCAGTGTACGGACCCCCACCAATCAAAACTTCTGACATGTCACTATGACATGTCAAAAGCTTTTAATAATTTAGTTACCCTTTAAACATTTTTTGAGTTTGTTGGTGCTGGAAGAACTGCGGTATATAACGGCAGAACTCTGTGAGGCTCTTCTCAAAACAAGGACTTGAAATTTACATGTACATCAAAGAGAAGTGTGTTCACATTGTGCCCACCAGTAGATTAAATGAAAAATAATTTACATGAAAGTACTTTGAATCATGAGTAATATGTAGCCATAAGTAGTTTATTTCTCCAAAGTTGCATGATCAAAGATGTAACAGCACCTTCATCAGAGCAAGTGGCTAGTCAAAATTAAGTCACTAAATACATTATAGTAAATATTAGAAGATGAAAAAGTTAACTTCTTTGTTATTGTGAGTAAAAATAATTTATTATTAGGATTATTAAAAGTGTAGGTTGTTTGCGGCAATTATGAATTTATGCGTTTCTAGTCCAGAAGGGACATAGCTTTTTGGATAGCAGTCTGCCATGTTGTGATATGCATGTCATTGTATAACTTAAGTATGAGATGTATTCTTCAAAGGGGTTGTCTCATCAAGAAAAACCCTTGTCCATTTGCCCAAATAGGGCTCCCCTTTATGTGCCCTAACATAGACTCGCTAAGTAGAAGCGGCTTCCACTCTGGTAGACATTGCTAACTAAGTATACAATAAATAGCCATTGACTCTATGAACAAGTGATGGCAGGACTGAGAGCTTCTTTTTTTTTTTTTCTCAGGTACTTCACTTCTTTGTTGGTTTTGGAGCTCTGTTAAGTCCATTAATAGCAGACCCATTCCTTTCTGATACCAACTGCATCCAGTCAAATACCACACTGAATGGAAGCAGTAACCTTGAGCACATTAGGAACTCCATTGTCCCACATCATCCAGGCAATGTGTCTCACTACGTCCTTCCACTTGAAGGCCAAGTATTGACAAATGTGTCTTATGCCTTTTGGATCATGGCTGCTATCAATGTGAGTTCTTCATTATTGAGGTGACAAATATCATGTCAATTCTTGATTTGTAACCTAAAAAGGTCATATAGTTTTGTTTTAGAGTTAGTGGCTGACTACTAGAACTAAAATTTGACTTTTCCCCTCTATTGTCTGCCAGCTTCCTGTGCCTATTGCAGTTTTCGTATTAATGTACCAGAAAGGCATGGTGTCTGGATGTGATCGAAGGCATGGGTCTTTACTGTCTGCAGATGAGTTAGCTATGGAGACTCAGAAGGAGACTGAGATGAATGATGAGAAGAAACCAGAAACAGAGGAAGAGCATAGTCATGAACAAGGTAAGAACTTCATCAATGGATGGAGAATATAGGTTGTCCTTTTATCCACCTAAGGCCTCATGCACACGACTATCATTTTTATCCACAATTACTATAGGCCACAGACACCTACCCGTATAGTTACAGGTAAGTGTCTGGGCCGTAGAAATGACCTGCAAAAAATAGGTCATATCCTATGTTTTGCATTTACGGACCGTGCTCCTATACATTATAATGTGAGCATGTCCCGCCGGCGGCCCGTCCGTGAAGTATTTACTGACTGTAAATACTTCACAGACGTTGTCATGAGGCCTTAGAGGTCTCTTTTCTTCTTGCTGGTGCTGCTGCAGGGTAAATCTTGTTCTGCTAAAGCTGGCCACATTGTCATTGTCAGTGAGACATTGATCCAACTCCAAAGCCCTCGATGTGTAAGCAGTGCAGCATACAATGCATTGTAAATATTCTCTAAAGGGATGATGGGCACTTCGGACAATCAGAAGCCTTCATTACTGGCCATCTTATGGTAATGTATGACCAATTTATAATGGTCTAACAGGATTTGTAGGGTTTTCAAAAACCCTTGTAACCTGTAAAAAATAGAAAGAGGAACTTTTGTAGTGAAATCCCACGTTCATTGGCCAAGTAATCGCATCATTAAATCTCACATACTTGGATCCAGTATCAGGAAGGCTAAAGTAAAATGTAATTTTGGGGTATTACTGAATTTCTCACATTTTATTTGGACAGTTAATATTATCTGCATTGTCATTACCCAAACAATTGTTTTTTGTTTTTGTATAACACATTAGCATTATATTGCAAAGTTTTGAATGAAAAAAATCTACAGTCTTGATGATTTCTTTGCTTTTTGATTTTTTTATTAGTAATCTGGAAATTTTGTGGGTTTAGTCCAGCATTTAATAGATAACGATATAGTCCAGGATCTTTGTATCTTTATGGGTGCTGGATTATCAGAATTTTATTGTACAATTGTATCTCAAAGAGTCACTATAATTTTTTATCTGTAGATAGGTCAAGATGTATATAACCTGCATAGAATGGGTCTTTTTCCTCTTGTTCTTCATTACTGACTGAAAGTGTTTTTCCTGTTTTATGTAAAGCTTAATTATTTTATAATGAATAGTAATGTTACTCAATTTATCACTATTTATAAGATCTGCATTTGCTATCAGTGGACAAATAAATTCCTGTTCACATCCAGAGGCTGAAATTCTGTATAGATCTTGTCCTGCTCACAGCGGAATAGTCTTAGGACTCATGCACACGACCGTAGCCATGTGCACGGGCATGATTTTCAGGTCGGCCAGCTGCGGACTGTCACCCACGAGCCGTCCGCAAATCGCGGGCCGTGCACATTTTCGCGGGCCGTCCATTATTTTCTATGAGCCTGGACTGCAGAACACGGCCGTAATAAGACATGTCCGTTCTTTCTGTGGTCCAGGCTCCTAGGCCATGCACGGACCGTGGAAACCACGGTCGTGTGCATGGGCCCGTAGAAATGAATGGGACCGCAATTCTCCTGTGGATTTTCGGGGGAATTGCGGCCGCAAAAGCACGTTCGTTGGCATGGGGCCTAAATATTAATGTATCCACTTCTCTTCTGAGAACAGGACTTGGACTGTGCTGGTTTTCATCCAGTGACAACAAACAGACATCTTGAAATTGGTGATAAATTGAAACACAATGCAGATAGAAAAAAGTTGCATAACTGTTCATTACACAGTGATTAAGCTTTATTTACATAAAACTGAAACTCCCCTTTAATTCATTTAAATAGAATTATATTTGCTTCAATTAAATAAAAAAAAGTACACAAAATAGAATGGTACACCCAAATTCTGATAATCCAGCATCCATATAAATGCAGTGTTTAGTTGAACAGTGTTGCAGTGTTCTTCAGCTAATGGCTGTCCATATGTTCTGAAACTACAACTGCCAGCTGGGAGTTGTAGTTTTTACAACACTGGTTTAGAGAATGGGTTTTCCAATTGAGACACTTTTTAAAGGGGACATGTAACCTCTCGTGACACGTCCTTTTTTAGTAAATAATTGTATTCCCCATGAAATAACAATTCTAGAACATAATTTCTTAAAACTCTAATCTACATTGTATCGTTACTCTGTTATTCCTCCTAGAAATGTAAGAATAAATTGACAACTGAGCATTACCAGTTGGGGGCGGTGTCCCTTCACAGACTGACAATATCAAATCAGTGCTGACAGAGTTAGGGCTTATTTAGGCGAACGTGTAATACGTCCGTGCATCGCACGTGATTTTCACGCGCCTCGCACGGACCTATGTTAGTCTATGGGGCCGTGCAGACTGTCCGTGAGTTTCACGCAGCGTGTGTCCGCTACGTAAAACTCACGACATGGCCGTTATTTGTGCGTTGTTCGCGCATCACGCACCCATTGAAGTCAATGGGTGTGTGAAAATCATGCGCAGCACACGGAAGCACTTCCGTGTGACACACGTGATTGGCGCAACAGCAGTAAAAAGTATGAATAAAAACAGAAAAGCACCACGTGCTTTTCTGTTTACAAACATATAGAGTGTCATAATGATGGCGGCTGCGGGAAAATCACGAAGCCACGCATCATACGGGGCTGACACACGGAGCTGTTAAGTACCTTTTGCGCGCGCAAAACGCCACATTTTTTGCGCGCGCAAAAGGCACACGCTCGTGTGAATCCGGCCTTAGTCTGTGTAGGAATACACCTTTTTGACAAGGAGAATGGTAACACCCAGTTGCAAATTAATTCATACATTTCTAGCAGTAACAGCACAATACAGCGTTCTAAGAAAATATGTTCCAGATTATTATTACTCCAGATTACTTATTAATACAGATTATTATTATTATTATTATTATTATATAAGATATAAAATAGACATTTTAGGAAAGGTGACGGGTCCACTTTAACCCATTAGTGACCGCCAATACGCCTTTTCACGGCGGCCAGTAATGGGCTTTATTCAGATGCATATGCCGTTAAATCTCCCTGCTCTCAGCTACCGGAGGCCTTGCTCGAACGGCCGCGAGATTGATATTAGTATTGATCTCGCCAGTTTAACCCCTCAGATGCGGCGCTCAATAGTGAGCGCCGCAACTGAGTGGTTTTGGAGAGAGGGAGGGAATTCACTATCTCACCCCACCGGCACCCTGCATAAGATCGCAAGGTGTCGGTGGTTTCTATGGCAACCAGGGGGCCTAATAAATGCCCCTAGGTCTGCCACTGGTTATGCCTGCTAGGCCCTACCAAAGGCATGGCCTAGCAGATGCCTGTTGGTTTTACATGGAGAGGCAGTAATACACTGCAATACAAAAGTATTGCAGTGTATTATAAAAGCGATCGAAGGATGGCATAGTGCAGTCCCCTAGTGGGACTAGTAAAAAGGTTAAAAAAAATCTTTAATAAAGTTAATAAAAAAAATAAGTGGAAAAAAATGAAAAACCCACTTTATCCCCTTACAAAATGCTTTTTTATTATTATTATTATTATTATTATTAAAAAAATTACACATATTTGGTTTCGCCGCATTCATAACGATCCCAACTATAAAGTTATTACATTATTAAACCCGCACGGTGAATGCTGTAAAAAATTAAATAAAAAACAATGCAAAAATAGCTGTTTTATGTGAATCCTGCCTTAAAAAAAAGTTTAATAAAAAGTGATTAAAAAGTTGCATCTACTCCACAATGGTACCAATAAAAACTACAAGTCGTCCCGAAAAAAAAAAAGCCTTCATACAACTGCATCGGCGGAAAAATCCACAACCCAAGCCGAACCGGCCTGATAATTCTAAGCATCACACTACAACTTATTGCACAGAATATTCTATGAGCTGCCCTAACATTATATACTATTTTATGTATATTATTAATGTATAATATGCTTGTTCCCCCAGGCAATGGAGTGCACTTGCTTTGCTGCCAGAATAAAAAAAATTGGAACGCCCCATGCACATTTTTTGCCATTCACGTATGTTCAGCAGTGATCCTGTTCATGACCGATGGATTAGTGGTGAGATATACGTACTGTACACGGTTTTATTAATTCTGGCCAATGTGCTGTATGTGAAATGAGGAGGGATGAATAGATAAAGGGAATTTATGATAAAAAGTAAAGATACTACCAACCGAAAGAGAGAAGTAGCAGCGATTATCATGTCATACTAAACTGTCCAGATAACAGATAAGAATAACCAGTAATTGATAGTAGATTGAATACAAGCATGAGAAGAATACATAGAGGATGTGGCTAGAGGGACAACCACAGGATTTGTACATATTTGCAGTCTCTGCATGATCAAAATGACAAAAGACCTATGTGACAATTTTATTTAATCATGACATGTATAGAAAGCTTTAGATATACGGAAATAATTCTCTAAATATTGCCTCCTAGATTTCACTATTCAAATGTGACTGCAAACAAATTCTTTATTTACACTGTGAAATTACCGCGCTATACTTAGAGAAAAAAGTATGATTTGATCCCATCAGATAGATGCATGGAAACCTTTAAAAAAAATATTTCTTAAGGGGAAAGGTTTCCCCTGATGGAATACACAGTCGGGTTATAAGAAAGGGCAAATGGGGCAATTATCCAGGGGCCTCCACCACCCGAGGTGGTGCTGAGACTTCATCACGCACTACACAATCCCCTATTCTCCTGCTGTCCCTTTAAAGGGAACCTGTCACCAGCATTTCACCTATTGAGCTTTACTTATCCCTCACTGGCCGTTGCTATCAAAAGTTCATTGCCGTTATCCCCTCTCCTAAACTCCTCCTCCGACTGTAAATAACGGTCCGCAAACATTTTGCGCCTTTTATCGTAATAATCCGGTGTCCCTTTGTGCGCACACCCCAGAAGAGGACATCAATGCACAAGCGTGCGATTGTGTGTGCTGGGGGAAGGCGAGGAGCTGTCAATCAAAAGTAAGGAGGCGGGAAAAACTTGGGAAGACTTGAGGAATGAAGATATGACTCTTTTCAAACGAAGATTTGACTCTTTTCAAATGAAGATTTCACTCTTTTATGCTCATTAGCATACGGTGTGGGAACACTAAAAAACGGAATACTAAAGCTACAGAGCCGACTAAGAAGACAATTATAGGTTATATAGAAATGATTTTTCACCCACTACCACCAGGTATTGCTGGTTTAATAGGTGAAATGCTGGTGACAGGTTCCCTTTAAGGAAACATGTAGGCTTGACAGGGGCTTGCCAGCGCTACCATGTTAAAGTTCCTGGCAAGGCCGCCGTTATCTGAATGATTGGCTTATTTTTCTTTTTAGGGCAAGCATTAAAATGGATGTCTCATGAACACAACCCCTTTTTATATAGAAGCCGGAGCGGCAATTAACCAATCGCCATGGGACTGGCTTTTCTAACCTCTGGCAATTACTGGGAAAGGCACGCTAGCTATAAATCTGACTGACCATGTAATCCAGAGACGAACAAGAGCCGATGGTTTAGAGCTGCTTTCTGCTCTGACATTTAGACTACCCTCTTTGACGTCTATATGTCCTAATAGGACATATTAGAGGGGTCGTTTTTATGTAAAGCAATTTTACTTCAGTAAGGTCACCTGGACACATAATTTAATGGCGACGCATTTCCTGTGGATGGCGTGGAGCGCTCTGGCATTACTTAGTTGATAAGAAGAATGTTGCCCTGGGTATGGCCATATAAATGTGGTAGATGACCTCTATTTCTCATTGCTTCTAACAAAAAGACAGATATTATTTTACATAAAGGACATGTACTAAGAAAAAAGCAATAAAACCAAAATCAAAGTATACTCTTATTCATATGCTTGTATTATTCACAGGGGGAATACTCTGGCTTTATCTACAGTTATGCTGTGGATGAACCACTGTCATTAGCTCATAAAACTGCGGGATATCTGCCCAGCCTCTTTTGGGCCTGCATCACCCTGGGAAGACTCATTTCCATACCTGTGTCCTACAAAGTACCTCCACGTTCCATGCTCTTTATTAACCTTGTAAGTTGTCCCATTGCAAAGGTGAAATTTTATTTTCGACTGACATGACATGGATTTATACTGAAGGAATACATTGATCATGATCAAAAAGTTCAATGACAAACTTTGTTTTATATTTTCTTTCATTGTAAATAGCTAGCACCACAATCCATATATACATAAAAGAATGGTTCACACATTTTTGTGCCAATATTCCCATATGATGTACAACTTTAAAAGTTGTAATTGTTTTTTTTAACTATCCATATTATTTGTAGATGTTATTGTGCAATGATAAGACTCAGCAGCCACCCCCCTCATGAATAGTAAGCGAGTGAGTGGGTGGGTGTTCATCAGTATATTGCACCAGTGTGATCTCCCTCTATGTAGCATTGTGTTTCTTCTGCATCCTGTTGAGAGGTGGTGTGAGTACCTCCCTCATGAGTAAGTATGCCCGGTTCAGTGATTTTAGCCACATTATTTGATAAGTTTGTGGACTATCCAGCAGCCATGTGAACAGCTCTGTGTCCAGACTGTTAATGAAGAGGTTTTTGTCCCTCTCTCAGCAGGAAATCATAGCAAGGGCTCAAGCACCAATCTGCATTTGAATCCAGCCTGTCAGCTGTATGCAACCCAACCATTGTCACCCTATTAGGCAGATTCATTTATACTGTCTTAAATTTAGACAGCCTAGAGCTAGACTACATGTGCCAAACGTATCAGAAAATTCTGGTGCATTTTGAATAGTAAATATGACCCTGTCTCTTAAAGCTGAAGAAACTTCATCGGTGCTAGTCATCACCTCCCACAAATTTTGTTAGTTGTACAGATGTAGCCATCTTTATATTGATTCTGATAAATTGCTGCAGCGTGATATCACAGAACAAATGCCAATGAAAAAGTCAAATTAAGGTTTCTTGACACTGTGTATTTAAAGCTTTGTTCACATATGTGCCAGGGTTCCGTTCCGACTGAGCTTTACGTCGGAACAGGACCCTGACTGACACAAACGGAAACCAAAGGTTTCCGTTTCCATCTTCATTGATTTCAATGGTGACGGGTCCGGTCCCAATAGTTTCCGTTTGTATCAGTTGTGCAAGGGTTCGGTTGTTTTGCCATTGATTCCGGCAAAATTACGGAACCCTTGCACAACTGGGACAGACCTTTGGTTTCCGCTTGTGTCAGTCAGGGTCCCGTTCCGACGGAAAGCTCCGACGGAACGGGACCCTGGCGCATATGTGAACTAAGCTTAATGCGTTAAAAGTCAAGATAAAGATGGCTACATCTATATGCAGTTAGCTTATATTTCGCTGGTGAGAAGTTGTGGTTTTGATTGAAAGGGGAAAACTTTTCTGCACATAGGACATACCACTGTAGCCTAATACTGTACTTTTCCTAACAGTTTACTGTTTATTCCCCCTTGCGTTTGGTTCGCATTATGTCTTTTGGGAAGATAAACAACAATACCTGCCACATTTACTTCATACTGTGATAAGACCAACAAAATGACATGTAAAATAACCAATAAAAAAGACGCATAATGTGCATTTTCCATAGAAATCAGATATGAGTTATCTCTTCAAGCAGAACCTGTCATGGTTTAATAAGGGCATGACCACACGTGGCGGATTTCCTCCGCAACTGTCCGCATCAATGCCGCACAGAATCTGCGTTGCAGATTCTGCTGCGGATCTGCACAAAATGTGCAGAAAATTGATGCGGACTGGCCGCTGCGGACTGCAGGAAAAGTGCTTCCCTTCTCCCTATTCAGTGCAGGATAGAGAGAAGGGACAGCACTTTCCCTAGTGAAAGTCAAAGAAATTCATACTTACCGCCCGTTGTCTTGGTGACGCGTCCCTCTTTCGGCATCCAGCCCGACCTCCCTGATTGACGCTCCAGTCCATGTGACCGCTGCAGCCTGTGCTTGGCCTGTGATTGGCTGCAGCCGTCACTTAGAATGAAACGTCATCCTGGGAGGCCGGACTGGAGACAGACGCAGGGAGTTCTCGGTAAGTATGAACTTATATGTTTTTTTACAGATACATGTATATTGAGATCGGTAGTCACTGTCCCGGGTGCAGAAACAGTTACTGCCGATCGCGTAACTCTTTCAGCACCCTGGACAGTGACTATTTACAGACGTCTCCTAGCAACGCTCCCGTCATTACGGGAGCCCCATTGACTTCCTCAGTCTGGCTGTAGACCTAGAAATACATAGGTCCAGCCAGAATGAAGAAATGTCATGGTAGTAAAAACAATACGCTCCGCAGCACACATAAGATCTGCGGACTTCATTGCGGAATTTTGACTCTCCATTGAAGTCAATGGAGAAATTCCGCCATGAGTCCGCAACCAGTCCGCCACTGCTCCGCAACAGACAGAGCATGCTGCGGACACCAAATTCCGCTCCGCAGCCTATGCTCCGCAGCGGAATTTTCAGCCTAGTCTAAACGAACACTGCTAAATTAAAGTGTAAGTCAATGGACAAACGGCACCGCTGCGGATTAACGCTGCGGAGTGTCCGCAGCGGAATTTCAGTGAAATTCCGCCACGTGTGAACCCGCCCTAACAGTATGGTAACCAAAGCTACAACACCACATGCTATTGGATCAAGTAAAATTATTATTATTGGAAAACAAGATTTCATGTACTCCAACGTAACCATTTCTTTGACAGAATGTGTTAAACATCTTTTCACCCTCTTTAGATCGGAATGGCAGCAACGTTCATGTTCCTGCTCTTGTCACAGAACAGTGTACCCGGTCTTTTTATTGGTACAGCTTTTCTTGGTCTGTTCCTCAGTAGTGTTTTTCCAAGCATGTTGGCTTACACGGAAGATATGCTAAACTACAAAGGTGAGCAGAGTGGTCCTGACCTGCAGTATACGCATGTTGGCGTCATCCTTTATCAATGTTAGATGTGAGAAAATGACAGAAAAATTGGGAATACATTTAGGCCTCATGCAGAAGGCCGTATTACGGATTCGTGTTGCGCTGCTTCCTGAACAAATTTATACCAAGGCATGGATTCCATATGAGTGTTATGAAATCAGATTTTTTTAGTTACTGCTACACAGTGGTTCCGTATTGTAAAAAGGAAGTTAGGTGAATCCATATTTCCATCTACTTAATTGTCTTGAATATCATCAGTTAAAGAAGACCTATCACTTCTGAGAAAAAGACAAAAACATTTTGTATATCTTGTAATTTGTTGGTCTAAACCACTGCTCATTCCAGGCTTAGGAGTCCAGTCGGCGGTCCTACGATGATTGATAGATTTCTTTGTACGAATGTGCATACATAGATAGTTGTCAATCGCTGAATAGGACCGCCCACTGGACTCCAAAGTCCAAAATGAGTCCACTGGACTGCTAAGCCCAGATTTATCACTAAAATAGAGAGGACATTATTTAATTTGACTAATTTTCTATATTTGAGAAAGGTTTGAAGGTGCCTGTACATGATGCAGCCCAGGCACACGGTAATTACCATGAATTAGCGCAGTGTCGCGGCAAGTACAGGTGAAGCACATCGTTTTTATGTGCTTCACCTATACTTGACACGTAAGTTTTGCCGGAAGCAATAGTGTAGTTGACTACGCTATTGCTTCCGGCAAAACTACGGATCCGGTGCACAAAAGAGACAAACGGAAACCACGGGCACCGGTTCCGTCACCATTGAAATCAATGGTGATGGAAACAGTATCAGTTGGTGTCTGCTAAGGGTCCCGTTCTGACGGAAACCTCCGACGGAACGTCAGAACGGGACCCCAACGCAGATGTGAACAGAGCCTTAGTGTTGAGAGGTGGAGACGCAAGTGCCGTTTCACCACTGGTTTCTCTGCTCAGTCTCATCGTTGGTGGTGCAGAGGGATCCCCACTGGTGAGCAGGCTGTCTCCTAATCTTCAGCGTCTTGTCTGCTCGTCAGAGGAAGAGAATGTCATCGTGCATGATCTGCATCTCCTGTCAAGCAGTCAGATCCCTATCCTCCTGCTTCAGATAGTGATATGTCAATAGAATTTACATTTTTATTTTTACATTTTCAGAGTGCAGGATACAGTGGCCATAAATGTATTCATAACTTTAAAACCCACAGCTATGACCCACCTAAATCATATATATTGTTTTCATTTATTTTTTGGCTTTTTTTGGCTTTTTGAGTTCACAAATGGCGAATGAATTTGACATTTAGGATCTTTTATTGCATAATATATTAGCATATGAAGAACAACAATAAAAACCCCTCTTATCCGGTAGCTAAGTAAACAGCACTTAGGTCTTCTCACCTATACGTAGGAGTCCCTGAACTCTTTCTGAAAAACAGCAATGCTATTTTTTTTTTCCAACATACTACTGGTAGGTTCACAGTTATATCTTCTCAGCTCTGCGACTAGCTTATGCTGATTGCAGACTGTAACGCCTCGGTAACACACCCAATAGCATAATCTAGGCTACCTGAGGACCAGCCCAAAACCCTCTATTCGGGGAAAAAGTAATGACAGGCACATCCCAATGGGAGACAGATTGGTGTAGAAAAAGTTGACTTGATGGCTGATGCAGATAGCTGTATAACAGTGCCATAGGTAAGCCGTATATTTTGTGCCCATTCTGATTGCCCACATCTCTTGGCCAGCAATTGAGTCATTTCTATGCCTAGCTTTATCTGTGGCTATTATTTACCAAAGCAATAATCTAATTTAGCGGTTAGAATAGGACTTGAGGAATCTAATGGCAATAATTAAAATATGAAGACATCTACAACATAGCAGCCAGATATGCACTTATATATTATAATGGGTCAGTTTATGTTCCCTCATCTTAATAAACAATGAGGGTCACAGAGCTGCACTTTTTCTGGACACATTTTGTCATACGTGACTTCCTATGGGTTACAACATATGTCTGCTGGAATTTTACTCTTTTGGAACATGTTGCGACATTTAGCAATCAGTTCTATGAAACATCTACACATAAACAGCCCACCTGTCCATGGGTTATTGGGTTGTGTCTGATACTACGGCTCAGCTCTAATGAAGCGAATGGGGCTGAGCTGCAATACCACACACAGCCTGCAGACAGGTTATGGCACTGTTTTTTGAAAGAAAAAAAAAACCCAGTCATGTTTTTTCAATCCTGTACAACCCCTTAGAACTGACACACCATTGTACTGTGTGAATGCAGCCTTAGGCCAACTTCACACTTGGGTTATAACATCGCAGCACAGAGCTACAAGGCTGAACTTTCGCCAACTGTGACACGTAAATCACATAAAACTGCCCCTCGGCATATTATTTGTATTTGATGTATTTATTGTTGGAGGACCCATTACCGTATTGATTACACTTTACATCCACAGGATGTGCTACCACAGTTCTTGTCACTGCTGCTGGAATGGGTGAAATGATTCTTCAGATTCTAGTGGGAACGGTAAGATAATATTACCTTTATGGCGAATTAGGGAATGTTACTGTATATTACTGGGGTCAATAATTCAATGAAGGACTTGTTCACAATTTTTCTTCTTAAAGGGGTTCTCCGCTTTGGACAACCCCTACTTGTTAGAAGTGTACCTTGACAATAAACAGATCACAAAGTGTCCCTCTGTTGAACCCCCAGCGATCGGGTGTAATCTGTAGGGAAACCTGGCTGTAAGAGTTCAATTGCCCTGCGTCCGTAACGGCTGAAATTACGGGGATGTTTTCAGGAAAAAACATCCCCGTAATTTCAGCCGTAAAGGCATGTGCAGGCGCTTGAACGCCGCGTCCATTACGGACGTAATTGGCGCTGCTTTTCATTGGAGTCAATGAATAACGGCTCCAATTACGCCCCAAGAAGTGACAGGTCACTTCTTTGATGCGGGCGTCTATTTATGCGGCGTAATTTGACAGCGGCGCGTAAATACACGCCTCGTGTGAACAGACAAACGTCAGCCCATTGCTTTCAATGGGCAGATGTTTGTCAACGCTTTCAAGCCGCATTTTTCGGACGTAATTCGGGGCAAAAACGCCCGAATTACGTCCGTAATTAGTGTGTGTGAACATACCCTAAGGGTGGATTCACACGACCATGTTACGTCCGTAATGGACGGAACGTATTTCGGCGGCTAATCCCGGACCGTACACAGTGCAGGGAGCCGGGCTCCTAGCATCATAGTTATGTACGACGCTAGGAGTCCCTGCCTCTCTGCAGGACAACTGTTCCGTACTGTAATCATGTTTTCAGTACGGGACAGTAGTTCCACGGCAAGGCAGGGACTCCTAGCGTCGTACATAACTATGATGCTAGGAGCCCGGCTCCCTGCACTGTGTTCGGTCCGAGATTAGCGGCCGAAATACGTTCCGTCCATTACGGATGTAACATGGTCGTGTGAATCCAGCCTTAGGGTATGTTCACACGCTTAACAAAAAACGGCTGAAAATACAGAGCTGTTTTCAGGGGAAAACAACCTCTGATTTTCAGCCATTTTTTTACGGCCATTTTTTTAGCTGTCAATAAAAAACGGCTCCAAAAACGGCTGAAGAAGTGACATGCACTTATTTTTACTGGGCGTCTGTTTAAGCGCCGTTATTTGAAAATGAGGCGTAAAATAACGCCCCGTCGGAACAGAACACTATTTCCCATTGAAATCAATGGGCAGATGTTTGTAGGCGTTCTGCTTCCAATTTTTCATCCGTTTTTCGTGACGTTATTGGCCCGAAAAATGGCTGAAAATAGCCCTTGTGAACATACCCTTACACAGTGTCATTCAAATCAATGGGTTGTCTGCTTAATACTGGACAAGACAGATCCTCCAGAGTGACAGATGCCAGAACAGGTCCTCCAGAGTGACAGATGCCAGAACAGGTCCTCCAGAGTGAGAGATGCTCTTTGTATCAATTCTGGCTAAAAAGATGAGGACCCCTCAACTAACTCAGAATTCCCTAATAGAGTATATAAAAATTAGTTGTCTAAACTGGACAAGTCCTTTAAAAAAAAAATATTAACACATCCTAATAGAGGGAACAATGAAAACCTTTCATTTTGGAATGTTTTTCTTGGTCCCTCTGCTGGGATCTGTTCCAAATCGTGATAAGAATAACGGAAGTGTGAATGAGCCCTTATTGTGATGTACAGAGCAGCAAGTAGTTTGCATGCAACTAAGGCCAGATTTACACGAGCGTGTGCGTTTTGCACGCACAAAAGGCACTTAACAGCTCCGTGTGTCATCACCATATGATGCGCGGCTGCGTGATTTTCGCGCAGCCGCCATCATTATGACACTCTGTTTGGATGTTTGTAAACAGAAAAGTACGTGGTGCTTTTCGATTTTCAATCATACTTTTTACTGCTGTTGCGCGAATCACGCGCATCCCACTGAAGTGCTTCCGTTGCATGCGTGATTTTTCACGCACCCATTCACTTCAATGGGTGCGTGATGCGCGAACAACGCACAAATATAGGACATGTCGTGCGTAAATTGACTGCCTCGGCAAAGAAGTGCAGGGCACTTCTTTGCAACGTAATTTGAGCCGTTCTTCATTGAAGTCAATGAAGAGCAGCTCAAGATTTACGAGCGTCTCAGACGCCTCGCATAATACGAGGAGGAGCATTTACGGCTGAAACGAGGCAGCTGTTTTCTCCTGAAAACAGTCTGTCATTTCAGCCGTAAAAGCCTCTCATCGTGTGCACATACCCTTAGGCTGGGTTCACACGACCTATTTTCAGACGTAAACCAGGCGTATTATGCCTCGTTTTACGTCTGAAAATAAGGCTACAATACGTCGGCAAACATCTGCCCATTCATTTGAATGGGTTTGCCGACGTACTGTGCAGACAACCTGTCATTTACGCGTTGTCGTTTGACAGCTGTCAAACGACGACGCGTAAAAATACAGCCTCGTCAAAAGAGGTGCAGGACACTTCTTTCAGACGTAATTTGAGCCGTTCTTCATTGAACTCAATGAAGCACAGCTCAAAATTTACGGCTGTCAGAGAAGCCTCGCAAAATGCGAGGAGGAGCATTTACGTCTGAAACGAGGCAGCTCTTTTCTCCTGAAAACAGTCTGTCTTTTCAGACGTAAAAGCCTGCTACCGTGTGCACATACCCTTAGGTCTGATCCTGCTAATCTGGGATTGGGCGATTCCGGTTACATGTGCCAGATTAGTAGAATATGACTGTACTATACTTGCAAATGGTGGAACATTGTTGCAAATTATGGGTCAGCACATAAGTCTTTACACTGACTGTAGGATACATCAGGAAATTGAGTTAAATTGTTGTATATTTCCTCCAATGCAGGTTATCCAGACACAAGGCAGTTACAGTTTCTTGGTTTGTGGTGTCAGTCTCTCTATACTGGCCCTGTCACTCTTCGTGGTGCTGCTAGTGTTTGACAATTTGCATCCCAGGGGCTTAGAAGGTAAGATTTTTATAAAGCCTAGCTGGCAGAAATTCATACACAGATAGGCCAAAAACAGAGAAGAATGTTAAGAAGAAACTGATTAGAGCATATTTACATAGCAGTCTAAGGTTTAGACAGCACAAACTTAAAACAGGCAGTGTCAAGATGTCCCAAATGTATTAGGCTATATTCACACGTCACACGGCCATTTTTTTAAGGGCTGTCACACGGCCGTTTTCAGAACAATGAAGTTCTATGGATGTATTCACACGGCCGTTTTTTTAACTGCCCGTGAATACTATAACATATTCTATTTTTGTCCGTTTTCACGACCTCACGTCCCCAAAGAACTCAATGGATCAGTTTTTAACAGCCGTTTTTTCAGAAATCAATCCTTGTAACGGCTATTAAATACTGATCCTGGTCCTCATCAGGGGACACTCCGGGCACAGCCCTACTTTAAGTGCTGAGCCCGGAGAAGCTCCTGACGTCACTGTCCCTATATGGACAGTGATGTCATAGCTTTCAACTATGAAATCCCCAGCCATAGCATCGCAAGCTCTCTAGCCGGAAACTCCTGTCTTGGGATAGCCCTTGACGTCACTGTCCCTACTTGGACAGTGATGTTAAAGGCTTTGTACTGCAAGAATCCCCAGCCAGAGCATCTGCAACGCCCTGGCCAGGGATTCCTTTCCTAGAGAGCGCCCCTGACATCGCTGTCCATATATCGGGGAGTTCGTGGCACTATCTATAGGGGGTATGTGGCACTATCTACAGTGGACACTGTGGCGCTATCTACATGGGCACTGTGGTGATTTCAGGGGTTAGGACAAAAGAAACCCCGATGAATCTTTTGGTGCATTTTTTTTTACCACCACCCCCAGCTAAGCCATACCCTCTTTTCTAGACACCCAATTTAAAGTATCTAGTGAGGCACAAACATCTGATTTTAAATGAGTCTAAAATGAAGTTTGTGAAAATTTAGTCGATTCATTCCAGATGCAGACACAGTAGTAAATCTGCCTCATTGCGCGCAGGTTACAAAGAGGCAGCTTTACTAAAGTGACTATATCCGTCTCTTAGACTTTGATGTGGTCACACCAGGAAAGTTGCATTTTCTTTTTGTCGCGGGAGTCAAAAATATTTGTTTTAAGCAGATGAGTGCTCTCCTAGTTTAGGGCCTGTTAACATCACCGTTGCCCTACCGCTGAGGGGTTCCGTCAGAGGTTTCCGTCAGGTTAACCCCAAAACGGAAAGGCAAATGGAAACCTAAGGGTTTAACCCGATGGAAACCTCCGGCGGAACCCCTCAGCGGAACTAGGATGGTGATGTGAACACAGCCTGAGGCCTCATGCACATGACCGTAGCCATATGCACGGCCGTGATTTTCGGGTCAGACGGACACTTAATTTATCCACCAACCATAGGTATCTATGATCCTATAAGCATCTATGTCTTAGGGCTCATGCACACGTCCATTTAAATTTAGGACAGGACATGCTCTATAAAAACAGATCAGGTCCCATGCACACGAACGTGCTTTTGTGGCCGCAATTCCCCCGAAAATCCACGGGAGAATTGCGACCGCATTCATTTCTATGGGGACATGCACGCGACCGTGGTTTTCACGGTCCGTGAATGGCCCCGGAGCCCGGACCGCAGAAAGAACAGGCAAGCCTTATTACGGCCGTGTTCTGTGGTCCGGGCTCATTGAAAAGAATGGCCGCGGCCATGTGCACAGCCCGCCGTGCACATGGCTACGGTCGTGTGCATGAGGCCTAAGACAGATTGATCAGTGGAAAAAAACGAATGTATGCATTGCCCTATAGGCTTGAATGCGTCAGTGTTCTGTCAGGGGAAAAACCGGACAGAACACTAAAGATAAAACCGGACGTGTGCATGAGCCCTTAGTTTGGTTTGACATGATGAAAATACAGCCTCATTTTAGGGTCCACTTATTAGCTGAAACATTTGGGCCCCCAGCCACCATAGGGTGTTGTGGATATATTACTGCTGCGTGGCCTAAACTAAAAATGCATAAACGGCAGGATAGTGAAGTATGGCGCTCCTTTTAATATAAACTTTAATTACAGAATAAAGCCTGAACTATTAACAAATTTTATTCCTTGAATTTTTGGAGTTGGTTGTGATGTCTTGATCTTACGTTTACATATTTTCTCCCAGTAACAAGTGTCACTTCTTTCTGCAGGCAAAACTCCGAACCTTGGCAGTGATCCAGACTGGTATCAGCAGTAGTAAAGCTTCAAAACCATATCTTCCATTGTAAATTAATTTTCTTATAAGTGCTGCAAAAAAACGAAGTGCGGTCTCATAAAAAGTGAGATAAAATAAAGAAAGAATAAAGCATATTGTGTTCAACATTACCATTTGATGCAGTCCCTAGACAGTGCTTCTCCATTGGGACTCATGTACATGGAGCCTGTGTGGTGACACATGGAAGATGTAAAGACTCCGTGTGCTGCCGTATGGTGTTTACGTACGGCACGGTATTACGGAGGTAATCTCCCTAAGAAGCAATTAACTCCTTAATACAGCATCCAGTGGAACAAGGCATGATTTTTGGTTTTCTCTTTGAGACATATGAGGTACAGTATGGCCCCAAAGGACTTTTCGCAGCTGTTTTTTTACGCAGGCTTTTTTTTTAAAAACAGCCGTGTAAAAAAAATGGTCTGTCGGAACAGAATGCCGTTTTACCCAATGAAATCAATGGCCAGATGTTTGGAGGTGTTCTGCGTCCGGTTTTCCGGCCCAAAATGCTGTGTGAACATCCCCCAACCCTTCTTATCCCATAGGTCTATATCATTGCCTTTCTCCCTGTCTGATGTGACGTATCTATCTACAGATAGGCGTTCTTTCATTTGGTTAGTATTCATGTGATCTTGTGTAATCCATAGCTTATCCACAAGCAGTCACTGAACTTTCCGGATCCTCTACAACTCACTTGCTAGCTGACATTTTTTTCTTGATAGTTTGCAGCGTCAGAGAACTTTATATTCAGTATCTGACAAATATCGCCTACATTCAAGAAACTGCCTGTTGTCGATTATTTTCTGCTAGAGATAGGAGGATTTGTTATCGCACAAGGAAATGCTCGGTAAATCAGTTGCTATGGTTGAAGTGGACGAACTAGATAAAGGCAACCGTTGCGTTGAAAGATTGGTACAGATATGTAAATCTACAAACATGCCTGAAAACATAACACACCAGAGGTAACAGTTGCGTAAAAATATTTATTACAAAAATTAAAATGCAAAGACATATTTGCATTTCTGGCTGCACATTTACCAACAAAGCGGATAAATGCAATGTGTTTAGGTTTTGAGCGGATTATCACAGATGCGTATAACACCTCCATATTACATCAGAACGTGTATCAAAAGAGCACATTACCAAAACATTACTGCATTGTTACAACCGGTTGTAAGGCTGGGCTCACTGGAAAAACAACCTAGCCTTAAAGTAAATGTACATCCTGGAACTCCCATTTTTTTTTAACCTAAATAGGTTCATAATTCTGTGCGGATTAATTTCTTACTATATCTTTATAGCCGTGACTCCAAATCCGCTGTATAAACATGAATTGAAACAATAACATGCTGGCTACCTGCACCTTACCACTAGTGGGAGCTTACTGCATACTGTACATTGAACGCAATAATATCAAAGTATGCTGTAATCTCCCAGACTCCCTCTAGTGGTGGGTGCAGCTAGCCAGCATGCTAACTTTTAAAGCTACGGGAGCGATTTATACCACTTTTGTGGCATTCAAGTAAAAAAAAAATTGTTGCGTGCTATATTTATGCTAAAATCTGCGACTTTTTACTCCATTTGCCATTATTCAAATAGTAGCAAAAGAAAGGTGGCAAGAATTAGCCGTGGGGGTTGGAACAACCCACACACTGGCAGATTTACTATAATTAACGTAAAGAATTTGTAGGCGTAGATTACAACTTCTGCCAGACAGCCAAAGATGTGCCAAATTTATTAAGAGGCGTGTCACTCCATAAGGGCTTATTCAGACGAATTTATAAATAGTCCATGTGGCGGCCGTTTCTTTTTCACGTCCGATTTCGCACACGTTCGTCTGAATATAGCCTAAATTTGTTGGATTTTACTTCAATGAAGTCTGGATTACGACTGCCGTGTGAAACGCGAGTCTAAGTAAATCTGCCCCAATGTCTATGTAGAAGACTTGCAGCTCTGTATGGGAAAAACCGAGATCTATAAAGACATTAAGAAATTAGCACAGAATTTTGGGCCTAAAAACATGACGATAAAAGCTGGAGATTCACTTTAATGGGGGACGTAGGAGAGGTTCCTTAGACTGAACTTAGGTTAAAAATACAAGTATTAGCTTTTCTCTTCTCTATTTTCTTTGGTATCACTTCTATCACAATTACAAGATTACCTTGTATAAAATATATTAATCCGTTTAATCTTTTACATGAGATCAGACTTTTGCAATAAAAAAAAAACATTTTATAGGATTATGGGAAGGTCAGTGAAATTGACATTTTGACCCATGTTTGGCCTATGACTTACAGATTAAAAAGCTAACGGTTTCCCTTTAAAGCCAATATTAAGACAGAACACTTTTACTAGAATTTCTCAGAAAATAGCTTTTAGAAAAAAAAATATTGGTTTTATACTTTTATCCCCCCAGCTAAAATCCAGACACATTTACAAAAAGACTTTGGAAAAAAAGTGTGAAAATACATTTATAAAAAAGGTACATAGTAAGCAACAAGTGCTGGATACTCTGCGCAGAATGCCATCAGCTCTTTGTCTGCCAGAGGTCAATACAATACATGACCCGATGGGCAAAAAGTTGAAAGATCGAAAACAAAATGCAAAGAAATGAAAGAAAGCATTCAAAGAGTTATTTTCTTCCATATCTAAATAATACACATAGGGTATTATACAGAAGACAAAACACTATCACTGGATGAGACACTTGTATTTAATGATATGAACGGCCACTCCAGACCCCCCAAAAACCTAGCTGGACGTTACTGTTGAAAAGTCATCAATGACAACTACTATAGAACCTATAGATGCAGGTTAACCAGAGGCACAGACACTTTCAGGCAGAAAAGCCAAATGCAACATTTTTTAAAAAATTATTATTATTAGGCTAATCTGATACATTCAGAACATCTAGGTTACCCGCCTTACCTATAAAACCCTTGATACCTATAGTGGTCAGGAAACCCTGTCTTGGGCCTATATGCTGCTGCTGTTCTATAGCTGGAGAACAACCTAACCAGGTGGGACTCTGGTAAAAGTAACCTGGAAGGTAATGTTATTCTCATTAAGACTTCTATTCACTCGTCGCCGGACATACAAAGCGAGACATCTCGCCAATACATACTTGTCTTAAGGTGCCCATACACATTAGATGAAAGTTGGCCAATCTAATGTGTATGGGGTGTCCCGACCATCCCCATGACAGTAGATGTTGGGGAAAAAGCAAATGGCATTTTGGATTTAAACATAAAATAAGGGGTGTCTGGCAGCATCTTATTCCTCTATTCCCCATGTATGGGGGTATTGGGAGGAATGGCAGTCAGCAAAGTTCTGCCAATGGCTATTGTACGTGTATGGGCACCTTCAGACAACATTAAGGTCTACCAAAAGAAGAAAAGACCGATCAGCCTCAGAGGTTTTCCCTGTCCCTTAGACGTTAAGGTTTTTCACGGTTATCTTTGTGCATGACCCATCCACAGTACAATCCTGATAGAAATCCAACAAACATATATAGTGGACATGGTCATGGTAGTCTTGTATCTAATCATGGTTGGTGCATTTGTACACAATTCTGTAAAATGCTGGCAAACAAAACTAGGAAAGGTTCAGGTTAGTATGTACAACATCCATCCCAATGAAACCTACCCGATACCAATATCAAATAGACATTAAAAATGGTATAAAAAGTGCTGCAAATTCCCCATTTGTAAACTTTATAGGGAGTACCTTCTCTTTAGGTGCTCAATAATAGTAAGTTCCAAACATTTCTGCATAGTGATCTCAGGGCTTATCTTCCTAAGAAAATATTTTTACATTACTATTCAATACTGCTGACAATCCCTACTTCATTTATCAAAACTGTCAAACAGGAAAAACTGGCCTTGTTGCCCAGAGCAACCAATCACAGTGCAGCTTTCATTAATTCAGAGCAGGTTAAGAAATGAAAGCTGCGCTCTGATTGATGTGGGCAACAAGCCCAGTTATTATCTTAGACAGGTTCGATAAAGAAGGCCTTATGCGTATGCCCATAAAGAATCTTCGTCATATGGCATTGTGTGTAATAAATGCAGTTGGTTCTGGTTTCTTCAGTTACAGCTATGGAACAGAAGTTGTAGAGAATCGTAGTGATGTGGCTTCTCTGCCTGTAAGTAGACACACTGGGACAGATAACAAAGGGATCGATGGTGACCCAAGTTTAGTTCAGTGGAACTACAGGAGATTAGGGTATATCAGCCGTAATATACATTACAGTTGTGTGAAACCGGCGTAAAAGTGTCCTACAAACTCAGGTAATGTACTCCAAATTTATCAAACGGTGACACTTTTAAGACACCTGAGTCACTTTAGTACCTTGTATTTCATAAAAGGCCTTGCAGGGGTATGGTTTGTTAGACTTGACAGTAAAGGCCCTTGTACACGGACCAATGAGCGTTTAACGAGCGCAAAGGCTCATTCATCGGCTCGTCCATGCGGCCAATAAAATGGTCGCTACTCAGCAGATCATCCCGTGTAAACAGGGATATGTGCTGCCGACACTATGGAAATGTATAGGGACGAATGATCGTAGTATCGATTTGTCCCCGTACATTACTGATCGTAACTCCTTGTGAAAGGAGCAAATGAGTGCCTATTGCCAAGCACATGAACGGCGCTCGTTTTCACGGCCCATATCGGCCGTGTAAAAACGCTTTAAGACAAAGTAATCAATGTCTATTAACAGAATTTTGTACAAATATGGAGCACAGCTAAGGCAGGTCAGAGCTGGTGTAGAGTTCGCGCCTATTTCACCATAAAAAAATGCCAGAACCAAAAAGTGGTAGTTATCTACCAAGAGCCGTGAAACGAGCTAATATTTCTACCGCAGACACATCACATTAATGACCGTTTTATATAGCATCAGAGCACGTCCCTGCTAAAAAAAAAATTGCCCAGAGTATTTTATTGGAGCCTGTGTCAATCTCTGCATCATACTGCTGTTAAACAGACTCAGAAAACCGTAGGCCTGTCGACTTATTACCAGCGAATCTGATAATCGGTAAGGGAACTGCTAGTTATGCAAATGTCAGTTGGGTAATGGTAACCAAAATCATTAAATCAAAGCGATAAAATAGCTTACAGCATCAAAACGGTTGGGTCATGTTGTTGGCCCACTTTATGGTTTACCTCTGCAGGATCTGTAAACATTGAATTCCTTAATAAAATAAAAAAAACATGCCCCAATTTGTGGTATACAATAAACTTCTGTTAACACATTTCCAGATTGGCATTAATTCTGCCCATTACTCCAGAAGGTGGAAACATTGCGGTTCTGCTTAAGGTGTGGTGAAGGCAAATTTCACCTACCCTATTTTACCCTCCTTCCTGCCACGTAGGCATGTTTAGCCAAAGCCTCCCTTTTCTACTTATTAAATATCTCATACTATTAAGTGATTTTGCATTATTATTTCCTTTAGCGCCATTTCTCCCAGATGCTGACCTGTGAAGAATTGACTGTAGTCACAGAATGGTGTACAACGTACGCAATATTTTAAGTGATGCAGTGGAATGCCGCAATGCAAACCCGCATAAGGCTGTATTCTAGTGCACATCATGTATCCGGAGAGTAATAATCTTGAAAACGGAGTAACGCTAGAATAATGATCATGAATACGGCTTATTAAAGGCACCCAGCCGTGTTACAAGCTGAGTGTGGGTCAGTGGTGGAGGCCTCGGAGGAGAAGGAGTACGGAGTATTTTCATTTAAGAAATAGCATAAAGCTTGTTAATGTAATATTTCAGAGAGTCATGTAATATGTTCTATTCAGGCCCTATCATATTTCTTCCAATATTATCACCTGTACAAATTGTGAGAATATGCAAAAACTAAAGTGATGTCTACAGTGTAACACCATGCCATTTTATGTCCAAAATGCTGTGGCAAGTAATTTTTTAATATATCTATATAGCGGTTAAAAGATCCTTTCTTCACTCGTCTGTTGAGTTCAACCTTTCTCAAATCTAGCTGTTGCTCTAGAGGAAGGCAGAACAAAACCTTGGACACATGTAGACAAGTTAGGCTTTGTTCACATCTGCGTTCTTGTTTTTTGTTGCTCTGCTCCATCATAAGAGCAGAACAACCAAAAAAGTGGAAGCACCGAATCCGTCGAATGACTGACATTATCGGTGCCCAATGGAACACATTGACTTAAATAGGTTTCCGTCACGATGTCCAGCATTTTTCATCGGATCTGCTGCTGGAGCTCCTAACCTTTGCGCACATGTTAAAACAGCCTTAGCCTTATGAGGGGATGGAGGCTCCTTCCCGACTATGGTACATTTCTTAAATTCGGTCAGTCTTCAGTCAACACTAGAGGGAGCTCAGGGGCCCACTGCATAGATTTATTTTTAGAGAGACTGTCCCCTCCAAAAACCCTGCTTAGCCACAATATACACATACATAGATTATATATATATATATATATATATATATATATATATATATATATGCACACATACACAAGACGCTGATTCTGAATCTGTCATTTTTATCTTTCTACTCTCTTGCATTACCCCGCAAAGGGGACATGCACTTCATGTTGATGCATAGAGAGGACACCTAAGCACGCTTATATAATGGAGAGGACTTCTAGGACTCCTCATTGACATGCAGCGCACGGCCCATTTGCAGACTTAAAACGAGGAAATGAGATTTCAAAGATAAAAATTACAGATTAGAATCAGCATCTTTTCAGCTATTAACTGATTATTATAGTTTGGAGGGGTTTTGGGAGGTAACAGAACCCCTTTAAGTTCAATGCATGAACAACATGCAGTAGGCTTGAGCTCCCCCAAGTGGAGGCTGCCAGAATTGCATTTAATATCTACACGGGTTGAAATTCTGTGTCAGAAAAAAACAGAGCTACGACTTCTAGATATAAATATTTAAAAAAATAATCAGCATAGAATTTTGGACCTATTGAAATAACGCTTGGTGCTCAAGGGCAGACATTCACTTTAAATATAAAGACAATGCTGGTTTTCTGTGCCCCGACTGTCAGACGGACGTAACTATAAACTTACTGCTGCGAGCACCATTTAATCTGGTTATAGAAAAGACTACAATTTGCAGATCCCATTACAAACCCCTAACATATTATAATGATTAGTAAACAATATATTTTCTCCCTCTGAAAGTGCTTAAAGCGTTAGGGCAAAGAAACACAGGTAACACAAATATGCAAGAATTGCCAGACAGACAACCTATTAAATATAGGTCATGGATCAGCTTCAATTTAAAGAGGTTCTGCAGGGGAAAATGATCTGGAGATGAGGCTTAACATGGCAGACAAGATACTGGATTTCTACACCAAACTTTTGGAACAAAAACAATATCTGGACGGTTTGTCTGAATACACATAAAACACAGATTAGTTGTGTGAAAATATTGGCGCCTGACACGGACAAGTATCTGCTAAAATGTCCGTAAATCACATTGACTTTTTTGGCCGTTCATTTATAGACTTGTCTCTTTCTTAAAGAACACCTCCGATTATAATTACACAGACATTATTTAGAAAAACGATTGTAGTGCAGGAGAACGTACTAGAATAGTTTTCGAAATCGCTTGTATTAGCCATCTTGCTTCTAGACGCACGGTCTAAAGTCCGTGCTGCCGGTGGCTCATAACTCTGCATTTGGTTAGAGAGCGTCCTGCTCGTCTCTATGGCTCCTGTATCCAGAACGGCTGCCAGCGCTGTAGAATGTATTGCAGCATGCTCGGTTTCCTAATGCAAAGTTATGAGCTGCCGGCACAACGGACTCTAGACGGCCTGTGCTGTGGTTAGGAGGAGAAAACAAACAAAAAAACGCTCATAGAAGTTATTTAGAAGAACGATTATTGTGCGCACTCCTGGATTAGAATAGTTTTTAACTGGTGCACGAGCATTTTTTTTCCCCAAAAAATGTGTAGGGTTAGTGACTGGAAGTTAGTCATTCACTAGACCATACATGTACTAACAGCCAATATTGTCTGACATGTTCTTGGTGAAATCCTTTTGTACAACTGATCGGCTAACTTATCCGCTCCACTTTCTATCTAGTATACATGGCCAACATAACCCTTTCCCTGCCAAGGATGTGTCTCCTACTTCCTATCTGGAAGATATTTCCCAAGCCAAGGACGTATCTGACATGTCCCTGTTATTAACGGCACTGAGTCCGGAAAGATCACAGCTAGAGCTAGGATCGAAGTCTAGTTTTAAAGCTACGAGTCTTCACTTTCAAAACAAGACCTACCATATATTGCAGCTCTCACTTCAGCCCGGATTTGCTGCTCTAACCTGGGGCTATATGAAGGTAGGGGGACCTGCTGGCAGCATGCAGCGGAATCTCCTCCTTTCCCTGTATGGGTGTATTTAACCCCAGGGGGAGGAGTAGAAAGAACTTTTGTTCATGCAATCACCCCTCTTATCAATTAGAGAGCATACTTGAACTCAGATTGTCACATATGGGGGGGGGGGGGGGGGATTTTGTCTTTTAGAAAAATAATGAGCAGACGAGCAGTTGCCGATAATTGCCCTGTGTAAACAGGGAAACAATCAGCAGATGAACAAGCAAATGATCGATCATCTGCTGGTCGTATCGCTTTCAAAACAGTAAAAGATTATCGTTGTCGGCAGCGCATCTCCCAGGGAGACGCAATGCGCTGCCGACATGATAATGTATGGGGACGAGCGATCAGAGTAACGACCGCTCGTCCCCATCCATAGCTCCGTGTGACAGGAGAAAACGAGCGCCGATGTCTCGTTGATCGGCCGACACACTGTAAAAGGGCCTTAATTAGGGTTAGGCTGTGTTCACATGTTGCGGTAAAATTATGTTTGTTTGCCATGATTTTCACAGAATAGCAGTGCTTTGCTGCAAAAATTTTTTTTTAAATCAAGACAAAAAAAAATTGTTTTGACCGTGACATGTGAACATGGCTTTAGAGTTAATGTAGGTGTGTATATATATATATATATATATATATATACATATACATATACATACACATACACACACAATCCCCAAAATCAACACTGTGTTCAGGAGATCCGGGTGCAGCCAACACTGACCCAGCATCCAAACGGGATATACAGAAAACAAAATTGGCAGCAATCCGGTAGTTTAATGAAAAAATAATAGTGGACTTTATTTACCCAGCTGCAACATTTCAGCCAAACCCATTGGGGCCTTTCTCAAGCTTGGCAGGGAAAGGGTTAATATGTCCAGTGCACCCCCCCCCCCCCCTTTATTTCACAGCTTTCTTGTGAATGTGCGTTGACATCCAGTAATGCCACAGCACCTTTGCCTGACTTCAAGAGGAGGAGGCAGTTAGGATATGTTCACATGGCCGAAAAATTGGAAGCAGAACGCCTCCAAACATCTGCCCATTAATTTCAATGGGGAAAAACGGTGTTCTGTTCCGTTGGGCCGTTTTGAAAAACAGCAGCGTAAAAAAAACGGCTGCGAAAAAGAAGCGCAGGTCACTTCTTGGGACGTTTTTGGAGCCGTTTTTCATGTACTATGGAAAATCGCTCCAAAAACGGCCGTAAAAAAACGCCACGAAAATCGCTTGTAGCTTAAAAAACGCCTGAAAATCAGGAGTGGTTTTCCCTTGAAAACAGCTCCGTATTTTCAGAAGTTTTTGACTCAGCGTTTGAACATACCCTTACTGAGAATGCGGAGTGTAACCTCTTAAAGAGAACACGTCAGCAGTTCTGATTTAGGGGAGGAGGAGGCCATCTTAAACATCAAGTCCTGCATTAGTGGCACTTGCGATCGGCGCACCAGGGGATTTAAACATAGTTTTTAGTTGCACGACCAATACAAAAGGTTTAAAATGCCCTCCCCTTTATTGCTCTGTTAGAAGATTTGAGATCTCAATACTACTGGCAGGTTCCCTTTAAGAAGTCATTCAGGGTTGGTGTGTGTCTGTTTATGTGTCTGCACCTCTTAAAGTGTGGCTAAATGTTTGACAAACTTCTGACATGTCATAGTGACATGTCAGAAGTTTGGATTGGTGGGGGTCCGAGCACCGAGACCCAATCACTAGAACGAAGCAGCTGAAGCGCTTAGTGTCTGTTCGGCTTTTTCCAGAAAGCCGATGTATCGGAGTACGGGCTCATAGACTTCCTATTGAGTCCGTACACCGATAATATTTATTTCCGGAAATAGCCGAACAGACACGAAGCGGCTGAGCGCTCACACCAGCACTTCAGCTGTTTCGTTCTAGCGATTGGTGGGGGTCTCCGTGCTCGGACCCCCACCAATCCAAACTTCCAGCTACACTTTAAAGGTAGTACTGGGTGTCTTCCACTTTATTAGAGCTCATCTCCAGATGATCAATGGACTAGAATTAATTTATAGCCATTAGTTGCTTGTTACAAATGGTGTTTCTTATTGTACTTAAAGGGCCACCTAAAACAAGTGCAGCTGATAGATAGGGTAGTGCCCTTTTAAAGCAAAATCAAAGAATTGCTTGATTCTTATCCTGTGATGCAGCGCTTGCTAAACTGAGGCACCTCCAACAGTAGACCATCCTCTGGTTCTACAGATCAGACCAGTTTCCTGCCCTGTTAATACCAAACAGAAACACTGTAATATAAGATACATTCTGAAGAACGCTTCCCTTTAAAAAAAATATACTTTGACAGGTCGCTTGTTAGTGGCTTCAGAACATTTGCTAATCTTAAGGGTCTGTTTTGTCATCTGTGCTTTAGCAATGTACAAGCTCATATATTCAAATATACAATGTCTATAAAACAAATATTGCATAGGTCGAGCAGTTAAATAAAACCTAAACCTAACCTAAAATTCTGGAGCAGACGCTAAAGACACTTGAAGCAGGCGCACTTGTCCCAGAGATCCTTTATCCGCGTCTGATGACATCACTCCCTGCAATCCTCCTCCTGCTGCTGTTCACCATGTACATCAGCAGCACTCTTATTTTTAACACTTCTATAGTCTCTTCTTTTTATTTTCTTAGGATTGTCAGTGTTCATTTCTAGTTTCCCGTGTTAATGCGGTTTGAATGATGCATGCGATCTTGGTTGACCCAGCAAAAGCGAATGACCTTTGTTGTTTTCTTAGCCATTGTTCGCCTTTTAAATAATATCTTCTGACGTCTGCTCCTTCCCTTTGGGTTCGGTCCAATTTAAGTGCTTTGTGTTTCCTACCAGCAATTTAGAAGTGCTTTATGAAAGGAAACTAAAAATGAAGTCTTCCTTTCGGCTTGATGGACAATTGACTTTTACTAGGTAGGTTGACCAGATGATAAAAGATTCCCATACAAATTGTGCTCTGCCTCAGGGCCTATAAAATGGACATGTTATTGTACGTCATTCACTGCAGGATTTGGTAAAATTGACTCGACCAGAATTAAGGCATGTGCCTGAGAAGTCATATCTGCATATAATACAAAAATAATCCTGGTTCTCCTCACTTTAGATAAAATTTTGCTGAAAAAAATAGAGCGCTATTATATACTAGGAGTCCTTAGTTTATGAGTCAGGTTTTGCTCACCTGTTACTCAAGTGCAAAAGGTAACGGCCATTTTCATAATTTCCTCAGAAGTCCTATGACTGGCCAGTGTCATGTTGGTTTATTCACCAGGTATTTGTATGGTTAATTCAACAAAAATAAGAGGTGAAAGTAAGGGCTCATTCAGACGAGCGTGTAACTCGTCCGTGTGACGGCTGTTAAAACAACGGCTGTCACACGGACACATGTATTTCAATGGTGCCGTTCACACGGCTGTTTCAACGGAGCGTGGGAAGGGACCGTGGAAAAATAGGACATCCTATTTTCTGGTGTTTTTACGCATGCCTCCATAGTTTATGAGGGATCTGTGATAGCGCGTCCTGCACGAGTGCACCTCGGAGGTGAAAAACGTCAGTTTGTCACGTCCGAGGTTGCACACGCTCGTCTGAATGGAGCCTAAATCTGCTTGTAATTAGATCCAGGGAACCTGACCTTCACACACTCAAAATAAAATCGGCTGAAGGCTTCTCTTCCCCGTGTCCTGGTCTGTGCGACTGCTAGGACTTCTGAAAATCAGGAGAGAACGGTCCAGGAGTAGATGGGCTGTCAAAGCTGGATAATGTAAGCGGCATGTGACTGTTGTAGACTGAAGGAAACTACAAAGAAAGGAAAACAAAAAACACATTAAATATGGATTTGAAAATCATTAGAAGATTGACTCCCATCTAGAATGTAAGCTGTAAACTCCCTGGCAAAGATAACCAGTAAGGAGACAGCAGTGAATTGTACTCTATGCAGGAAGCCAGATTTTTATCTTTACATAAGATTTGGAGCTGTGTAACAGAAAAACGGGAGCTCCAGCAGCTAGAAAGATATATTAAGAATTTAGTCAGCGCATTAGGCCTCATTTATTAAAACGGTCTAAAAGTAGAATGGTCTTTGTTGCCCATTACAACCAATCAGAGGTCACCTTTCATTTTCCCAGAGCAGTTAAAGAAATGAAACGGAGCTCCTTATTGGTTTATATGGGCTACAAGGCCAGTTTTTCTTTTAGACATTATAAATGAGGCCCACAGCATTAAAAGGTTGAGATTAACTGTAAGTGGATTATAAGGCATTTGGATGTACATGTGTGTCCTGACGTCAGAGGAAACCACTGTAACGGCATTATCATGGGTTTTCCTCCTAAGTCTAAGCAAGAACCCAGGGGAAAAAGCTTGCTTTTAATATATAATATAATATCTAGGCTAATATTATGGCATAGTAACATCCAGTTATGCCATAAACATTTTTACCGTTTATAGTTAAAGGGGTCCCTAAAAACTCTATCCTCAGGAAAGGCCATCAATAGATGATTGGTCGTTACTTCAGTGGGAGAAGGATGTAAGACGGTGAACCGCTACTGATGTGTCGGCGACTTACAATATGAGCAGTGACCGGACTGAAGGGGAAGCAGCGCTCATACGAGCGTTGCAGCCCCTTCAAAACTGCTGATCGGCAGTGTCCCGACCGATCGGTTATTGATGACCTGTCCTGAGGATATACCATTAATTTTTAAGGACTGGCAAACCCCTTTAAATAAATTCATAATTAAAGTAGGGAATAAAAACACATTTAGAACAAAAAAAAAAAGAAATTGAGTTTGTCTAATAAATAATAATATAGATATGTTTGGTATCACACGGTTTGGTCCCAAGGGTAAGCAAGGAATTGACACATATTTGATATTTTAAACATAACAACTGGTAAAATACATTTATAAACTTACTTTTGGCGTCTGGTGAATGGCCACTTTGTCAAAATTGTTGTCAAAAATATTTATCCAAAATATTAATTATATGCAAATGCATACATACCTCAAAATTTTTCTAAATAAGTTTCAAGTCTGTTAAGGGGAACAATCTACTAACTATTTTGGTAGAATTAATTATTTGACAGATGTAAAGAGTTACATAAAATGAAAAGAAAAGAAAAAAAAAAAATTGTGTCTTGCATAAGAGTCCTCAACAAGGTGGCATGACAGATGCAGATCGGACACTCACCTGGAACAGGGAACTACCATGTAGCCTGGCTGGACTGAGAGGAGCCACTGGGCTCAGGGTGCTCCAGAAGTGAATGCTAGAGAGCATGGCATTCGGGGTCAGCAGTATTGGTGTCTGGAATAGAAGACGGGCAACAGTCATTGTTTCGTAATCATTCGAATTGCTTTAAAGAGGGGATATCACAGGCTGCTCAAACCAGGGTACTTCCTTAGACTTCTACAACGGCTAGTGCTTGAGGGGTTATACTGTGCCTATTTTATAAAGTGAAGACTTATCGCTAGGATATGCGATCACTTGATGATCAGTGGCGGTCAGGCCTCTGGGTCCCCTACCGATCCTGAGAAGGAAGGGGCCACAGCAATGATTTAGTGCCATGTCCCCTTATAAATTTTTCCTGCACAGTGGCGCTCACAGCTTCAATAGGGTCGTGCTGCACTTCCCTACAAAGGCTGGACCCCCTACCGATCATAAAGTGATGTCAAAATGCCATCACTTCATAAGATGGGAAAAACCCCTTTAAAATTTGTTTGGAAGCAAGTGCTCCCGTGTATCAATAAGGCTACACTGTCCCTGACGCCTTTGGCGGACTGGGTGTACCTAATATTGCAAAGTATTATCACCTTTCCCAAATTTCACACCTAGCCCTATATTACTCCACGTCTGATGCCCCAGTATGGCAGCCTGGAAGTACCTGAACGTTCTCCACTCCCTTTGATTCCATTTTGCGAATTCCCTCCTTCAGCTAGATCCTTTACCGATATCTCTATCCTATCTAATTCACTTTGTGTGTGGAATAAGGTTATGTTTTCAGGTAACCTTCTTTCTCCCCACCTGCCTCTTGCTTCCCTCTTCAGAAACCCCATATCTTACACTGGACAGGAATCCTCTGCTAGTTTATATAGATAGACCGTGCTCTGTGTCATGAGGATATACCACTTATTAACAACTGATGGAGTTGGCTCCTTCACGTCCTTACAGACCATCCAGGGCACTGCCCAACTAATCCTACAAATTTCCCCTCCTCTCCAGAACACAACACGACCCCTATCGTTACCCTCTTAAACGTTGCTGCCTCGGACACGATCGCTCACATTTATTCCTGCCTGCTCTCTGCCAAACTGCACCAAACTCACATAATGTCCACAAATGGGAATCTGAACTAAATTTCCAAATAAACGACTGATTGGCAACCTATTTGGAGTAAGATTTCCAAGACCTCTTGCAATACTTGAGACATCTTATAAGGTTCTCATGAGATGGTACCTGGTGTCCATTCGCATAGCTCATGCTATTCCTGCCTTTCCTCCCACCTGCTTTTGAGGCTGCTCTGCCCCTGGTGACTTTTTGCATACCTGATGAACCTGACCTAGAGTTCAGCGGCTATGGATTAGGCCCTGTTCACACTTTTGCAAGCAGAAAAAATGTGCCTCAGAATTCTTTCAGGAATTTTGAGGCAGATTTTGACCTGCCTGCGCTTTTTTGCCATGGTTTTCGCTGCGTTTTTCCATTGACGCTAATGCAAGGACCGCAGGCAAAAAACGCTCGGAAACTAGCGCTGCAGGGTTTTACTGCCTCACATTGATTTTAATGGGAGGCCAGAGGCAGAAAGCGCAGCAAGAAAGGACATGCCGCTTTTTTTCCCTGCGAGCAGCTAAAAAAGGCGGGAAAAAACGCCTCTGACTCCCATTGATTAAATAGAAGAAACCCATAGGAAGCGCTCCATGGCAAATCCGCCACTGGCCTTCATACTGGGCGACAAGTATTTTTCCAGCTACCAAGCAGGTGATGGCGCATGGAAACAAACCCTCGCTAAAATTCTTGGAGGTCAAAAAAAGTGTATCTTGTTATATGATCAATGAAAAAAGTTATTTTCCATTCTATCTGATGTCCAAGACATAAAGAAAGCAGTAGATAGAACTCCAGATTAAATTTTAACGAAAGAAATGTGGACTTTTATCAGCCGATTGCAATGTTTTAAGCGGAGCCCTTCCTCCAGCAATTCGAAGGTGCACACACTGAATATAAATAGCATTGCTTGTGCACTTTCACATCTATATCCGCTATTTAGGCCGGGTTCCCACGAGACGGATACGCTGCGTAAAAATGGACATGCTGCGGAATAAAATTCCGCACCGCAGGTCAAGTTAAGGTTTACGTTGCCATTTTTTTCCTCAACGTGGGCATGAGCTTTAATAAATCTCACCCACTTTGCCGATACTGTAAACACGGAATTTCCACACACAATTCCGTAGCGTTTACGCTACGTGGGAACCCAGCTATATATCCAGTATATACTTTCAAAGTGCTTGAGAAAGGTCTCAGTTTAGAGGAAGACAAACTTTACAATCGGCTAATAAAAGTCCAAATCTTTTTTAATTAAACTTAAAATGGTTATCCAGATTATTAAAATTGATGGCCCTTGCGTAGGATAGGCCATCAATATTAGATTAGTGGGAGTTTGACTCCTGACATCCCTGCCGATCAGCTGTTTGTAGGGGCCGCGGTGCTCCTACGACCCCCACCGATCCAATATTGATGGCCTATCCCAAGGATAAGCCACCAATTTTACTAATAGCAGCATCTAAGTGGTTTAACAACCAGAATCTGGCCATTAGAGAAGGAGACCGGTTGTTATTAGACAGACGAGCACACGCTCTAGCCCACACGGAACTTAGACTGGGCCGCCGGGAAAAGATGGCGTCCTCGCCTAAGGCTCGTTCGTGACCACGGGAAAAATGCGTAGTGGTGGTCACGAACGGTCTACTAAAAATTATAGTATAAACAAAAAACTGCACAAATTTGCATTATACAATTATGAGGCTTTAATTACACAACCTGTAAAACCACTTTTAACCCTTTCTCACCCTATGCCATATATTTATAGCGTGGGCAGTAGGACATTAACGCAAGCCACTGTACATGTAAGGCACTCGTATAGAGCAGACTCAAGTGCTAAGCTCATCTGTCAGCCCATCAGCCCCCCCGTGACACAATTGCAGGGTGCAGATGGGTTGCGTAGGCAGCAGGGGCCTAACAAAAGGCCCTCATGTCTGCACTAGACGTAAGTCTATTAGGCAGTAGAATACTGACAGGCAGGCATAATACACTGCATTGCGAAAGTAGAGAAGTGTATTATGTAAGAAATCAAAAGATCGCATCTTTAAAGGGAACCTGTCACCAGCATTTCACTTAATAATCCAGCAATACCAGGTGGAAGTGGGTGAAAACTCATTTTTATGTAACCTATAATTATCTTCTAAGTAGCTCTGTACCTTTAGTATTCCGTTTTTTAGTGTTCCTGTGCCGTATGCCAATAGCATAAAAGAGTCATATCTTCATTTCTCGAACCTTTCCGAGTTAACCCCGCCTCCTTACTTTTGATTGACAGCTCCTCGCCTCCTCCCAGCACACACAAAATCCCATACTTGTTCATCGATGTCCTTTTCTGGTGCGTGCGCATAACAGGACACCATAGCGGTGCATGCGCAGTAACTAGATTTGAGACCCAACCAAAGCAGGGAAGGCTGTCTGACCATACATGACAGGCGCATGCATCCTATCTGAGACGAGATTTCGGCATTCAGGGCGGACCAGTTTTCTGCGGTGGGCGGGCATAAGAAGTGAAACGAACGAGGCTGCCGGATTATTACCATAAAAGGCGTGACCGTTATTTATGGTCGGAGGTGTTTAGGAGCGGGGATAACGCCACTGAACTTTTGACAGCAGCGGCCAGCGAGGGGTGAGTAGAGTTCAATAGGTGAAATGCTGGTGACAGGTTCACTTTAAGTCCCCTTGTGGCACGAATAAATATTGTAAAAAAAAATATATAAATAAAAAGGTGTAACTATAAGAAAAAAAATATGTAAGCAAAAAAACAACGTGCCTATTTTACACTGAAAGATGCTTTATAATGGGAATAAAAACATGACAAAACTGGTATCGCTGCATTAGTAACAGCACATACTACAAAATTATGCCATTATTTAACCCGCACAATAAATGCAGTAAAAATAAAACTAAAAAAAAAAATACAATGCCAGAATTGCTGGATTTTGTTCATCCAGCCTCCCAAAAAACGGAATAAAGGGGAATCAAAAACTTGCATGTACCTTAACCGGTTCAGGTCCGGGCTATTTTGAGCCTTCAGGACCAGACAGGGTTTAGCCATTTTTAGCACACGTTAAACTGCGAACACTTTTTTATCTGTTGGGCTAGCAATGTGATTTTTGTGACTTTTTTTCGTAGACAATGCAGGGTTTTTTTTTTCATTATTTTTATACACATCTTTTTTGCTATTCTAGAATTTTCAGGCTTCTAGTTTGAAAATAATAGTAAAAAAAAATTACCGTATTTTTCAGACTATAAGACGCACCCAGGTTTTAGACAACAGAAAATAGGAAAAAAAATGATTTGTCAAAAAATAATTTATTCTGTTTCACCACATTCTGAGAGCAGTTTTTGTTTTTTTTTTTACACATTTTATTAGTTCCCCTAGGGGACTTGAACCAGCAGCCACTTGATTACATGTGGCGTTACTGAAACAGCGTAACTCGCTGAGCTACGCTGTTTCCCTAACTCTCATAGTACTGAATGTCAGTTACGAAAGCAGCGTAGCACGCAAGCTACGCTGCTCCCGTAACTACTACAGGAGAGTAGAGAAAGCTAGAACGGGTTTAGGGGGCCCCGTTCTAGAGATAGGTGCGGGTCCCAGAGGTGGGACCCGCATCTACCTGACATTTATGACATATCCTGTGGATATGTCATAAATGTCCTTCATGGAAAAACCCCTATAAATGCCGCGGTTGCTAGTGACCGCGGCATTTAACTAGTTAAAGGGGTTTGCCATAAAACCCATGTATCCCCTATCTACAGGATAGAGGCCACATGTGGGATCGCTGGGGGTCCGACCACTGGGACCAACAGCGATAAGGAGAACAGGGGACTGAAAGTCACCTAGCGCGCTACATGAGAAGCCTGAACTTCCGGGTTCTGTGTCCGGGTTCTGTGTCCGGCTTATTTGTTCCGCAGCTCCATAGAGATCAATACAGAGCCACTCGCGCATGCGCAGAAGAATCCCATTCATCTCTACAAAGCTGCTGGACACAGAACGCAGAAGTCAAAGCTTTTCATGTAGCGCTCTTGGCGAGTTTCGGTCCCCGTTCCCCTTATCGCTGGGGGTCAGGCCTCGAGCGATCACAGATGTATCCCCTATCCGCAGGACATGTGTTTTATGGCACAACCCCTTTAAACCTCCAGGAACAGCAAAATTGCTGTTCCTGGCCGTTAGAGCAGCATGTCAGCTGCTGCAACCTGCAGTGTATGGAGCGTGAGCCCGCTGAATACATCACCCCCACCCCGCTCCATGATGTGCCGGGAACGACATGGGTCGGGAAGGGGTTAAGTAATGAAGCGGTCAGGGGTCCCTTGACTGCGGACTATAAGACGCAGGGACTTTTTTAGCAAGATTTATTCTTGCTAAAAACTGCGTCATATAGTCTGAAAAATACGGTTCTTTACTTTTCAGCTAATTTTTTCTGGTAATAATATAGTTTTACCCTAAAGTAGACCTTTCTTTGTGATCGTTATTGTCTACCGTAAATTTTGATATATTACATGTCTATTTTAGGGTGATTGGGTCAGGGCTAACATTACGAAACTGATTGGCATGGGGAACGTTTTTTGTGGGTTGGTATTTCATGTGTATTTATTATTTAGTTTATTTGCATTTTATATTTTCTATAAAATTCTCTATTCTATACACCCTCGCTCATTGAGCGATGTGTACAATCGATGAGAAGATAAAAGAAGTGAAAGCTGCTTCTATTTTCTCTTCAGGGTCCCCGGCAGTCACCAACTTCCGGCACCTGACATTTAGCTCGGGTAGCCAGCTAGAACTCGTGCCGTAGATACACCATGGCATGGGTTTGAAGGACCTCGACCGCCAGCTGTTTATATATAGCTAGCGGTCAGTAACCAGTTAAAATAGTACAATTGAAAACCACAGGTTGTCTAGCAAAAAATAAGCCCTCACGCAGATCCGTCAATGGAAAAAAAAACCTAAAAAAAAAAACCTTGTAGGTCATTTAATGCGAAGGCACAAAAATAAAGTCCACATGTCATTTGTACCGCATAGTGAATGTTGTAAAAACCAAACCCAAAAAACATTGGCAGAATTGCTGTAGTCATGTTATACAACGCATTATATGTATCCCAAAACGGTGACATTAAAAGGTCACCCACAGGTTGAAGGACCTGTGGGTGACGTCACGCTGTATTTCTGCAGTGAAAGAAGCTGGGTGGGAACGATGAGAAGTGCATGACGCTGATTCGTCAGTGTCATACACTTCTATTCACAACGCCCAGTTGGTAAAAACACAATACACGCCCAGTTGGTAAAAACAAAATAATACACGCCCAGTTGGAAATACGAGAAAACACGCCCTGTTGTGCATTGAAAAGCTCATTTGCATAAATATAAAATTGCTCATAACTTGGGAAAAATGATAGTTTTTCCCAAAAAAACAAAAAACTTTGCTGTTATCTACATTGCAGCGCCCATCACATTCAATAGGAGATAGGGATTTGGTAATCTGGTGACAGAGCCTCTTTAACATGACATTTATATCGAATAGTGGAACCTGCGATACCAATGGAAAAATTGCTGTTTCTCCCCTCTTAAAAAGTTATACAAGTTAAGACATGTATGAGTTTTATACCCCCAAAATGTCACCATTAAAAACAACCCTTTATACGGCTATGTTAACTGAAAAAAGTTATGGCTCTTGAAATGCAACAATGATAAAACAAAAAAAAAAAAAAAAAAAAAAAAACAGCCACTTTAAAGGGGTTCTCTTGACATTTTATCTTGGGATAGGTCATCAATATCAGATTTGTGGGGGGCCGATTCCTAGCTCCTCCGCCAATCAGCTGACTAAAGTGGCCGCAGCAATGAACACTGCGGCCTCTTCAATGTGTATGGCGCTATGCTTGGGATTGCAGCTTAGACCCATTCACTTGAATAGGACCGGAACTCCAATCCCAGGCACAGCCGCTACGGATGTGTACGGTGCCATGCATGTAAACTATGAAGAGGCCGCGGCAACAAACACTGAAGCCCCATTAGCTGATCGGTGGGGGTGCCAAGAATCGCACCCCCAGTGATCTATTATTGATGACCTACCTGGAAAACCACTTTAAGGCCAGAACTGACTGCATCCTCACTGTGCTTTTTCCGAATTGTGGCATTTTCCATAGGACAAGACCCCGTGGAAAGGAAAATGTATAACAAAAAGCCACAGAAAAATATATCCTGAATACAGGCATTTCCATAAAAAGCTTCCATGGATCTATAAGAAAACTATATTTTTCCAGACATATTACATCAGGAGACATATGCTTGGACAAATCGTAGCTAGGGCTAGGAGCTAGCAAAGAAATGCTATATTACCGGGTCCACACAATCCAGTTGAGGAGAAATTGTTGCACAATATAAAATAATGCAAACACACCACAACTGGTGATGTATGACCCTAAATTGACACATCACTTAAGGCCCCCCTCATGTGATCAGAATAAAGCTTCCCTTAAATGTACCCTCCCTTCCCTCTACAGGTAAAAATTGCGTTACCTACCCCCCTTTCCTTTTCCCCAGTTATCGGAGCAAGCTGGCCCACTTAGCCACTAGGCCCAGGTCCCCAAAACTTTCTTAGCAGTCAAACCTTCTCCCAAACCCATAATTTCCTCAGTAGCCACAGCAGGCCCTCTTTCCACTTCTTCAGTAGCCCCATAACACTAGTCAAACAGGTCCCTCCCCTACAGTGGTCAGAGCAGCTCCTCCTTTCACTAATGATCACAGCAAGACCCCCAACTTACAGCAGGCGCCTTCTCAATTTACCCAGTAGCCACAGAAGCCCCTCCTGCCACAGTAGTTACAGCAGGACATCCCCATCACAGTAGCAACAGCAGTACCTCCCCACCCATCTGCTTCACCAAATGCACTCACTTCCTAATGCTCTGGTCATGCGCCCTCTGCTGGCAGGAAGCGTTATTTAGCAGGTGCTGCATTAAAGACGACCTCCAGTGGAAACACAACTTTCCATGTCTGCATTCCCCATTCTACACTTTTTATGCATCCTGTAGTTACTTTTTGAACTGAAGTCTTGTCTGTGCTTTAAAAAAAAAAGTATTCATCTTGATTCTTAGATTTCCCCAGCTTTCTCTTCCTCTCTGCCTTGCTATCAATCCCATGATGCTTCAGAACAGCATCACATGACCAGATAAAGACTATACAATTTCTGTATGCTGAGGGACATAGTGAATATCATTCTCTCTTTATTCTCCTGTATAAGTTGAGAAACCATAAGTATACAGCCAGGAAGGCTGCAATATATTCTTCTACATTATACCTGTGTGACAGGAACCTGTCCAAGTATCAGTGGTAAAAGTTTCTGCCCCCCCCCCCGTGAAAAATTAGTGTGGTACAGGAACTGCTGAAGCCTGTGATGGGCGACACATAGATCTCCATAGACTCAAGTAGAGAAAGCGTCTCGCCGAACCGAATTCACATTGCTGCCATTCTGATATATAGCGATAGAAGCAGAAAGAAAAATAAGAGGTGCGAGACTGACACATGGAATACCATAATAGTACACATGGGAAAGTTTTGTTTTGGCCGGAGTGTCCCTTTAAGCTTCCTGCTTCAGCCTCTGCTACCAGAGACTAATGCAGGAGGAGCTCACAGAAGGAGGGGTGATTGGACAGTGTTAAGTGACTGCATCCGGCTCTATTCATTTGGCACCAGGTGGAAGCACCTGGCAGTTGAATGTATAAGAGGAAAAACCCGGTTGCCAAGGCCAATTTGCCAGACGACAAACTACCGAATGAGGGTGACAAATTTAGATTTCCAAAAAGGCATAGAGATTTGTAAATATCACTCGTGCATCTTGACTTGCGATCTAGAAAAATAATTTGGCGGCTGATTAGCAAATACGAGGTCCAATAACTATTTTTTACAGATTTAAGACTGCCTTATGTTTATTCCGATCATATTCATATACTGCCCCAGCAACAAGGCTTAACCAAGCAGAATCTTAGGCCTTATTCACACGAACGTTGAATACGTTCATGAGACGGCCGTTAAAACAATGGCCGTCACACGGACTTATGCAATTCAACAGGGCCATTCAGACACGCAGTGTTTTTCACGCAGCGTGTCTCCGTTGTGTGAAACTCACTGCATGTCCCATTGTTGTGCGTTTTTTGCGCATCAAACACCTATTAAAGTCAATGGGTGCGTGAAAATCACGGACAGCACACGGCCGCACATCTGTGTGCGGTCCGTGATTCACACATCAGTTCCTTGAAGTACAGAGAAAGATAGATTAAAAAAAATAAATGTGCACCAACACGGACATCAACAACTGATGCCACACGGAACAAACACTGGTGGCACACGGAACCGCAACGAATGAAAAACGTGTCCGTTTTTTGCGGACGCAAAACAAACACTCGTGTGAATCTAGCTTATTGTGAACAAGCTACATACTCATCTATTTCCATCTATTCCAATAATCATTAAATGACAGTTTTCAGTTACGAAGTAGAAATATATCAGATATACTGTATATGAGACCTGCATGGGAATGGACAAAGTAAGTGCTTGTTTGAAAATCATTATTTATGAAATCTGAGGTAAAAATTTAGGTAATTAGAAATCAAAGGCTTAACACACGAAAGCATTTTGTGCTCCGGAATGAGCTCTGCTCCATTTCAAGACAAGCCAAAACATGTACGAAAAGCAACAATATCTGGGAATGTGATCCACCCCTGCAATTCCAGTCCTTTTTTTATGCAGCTGCCTTTTCTATCAGGCACAAGAATGGCATTAATTTGTGGGAACCACTTTGTGCCAGTCCCAACTGCTACGATCGCCTGATTGTTGCCCTGATCGATAAAATCAGCTAATCGGGAACGAGCGATCAGCGAACGCCTGTTTGCCCGAAAATTTACAGCTGTAAAGTGGGCCTTTACACTATGTGAACTCACACACAGTTAAGAAGATTGTACTTTGCATCAAAAGGCATGTTCACTCATGAATTGCAGGCGTATTTCGGAGCATAAAACGCCTCGTAATAGCCTTCGAAATACACCAGCCATAAACCTAGAAATAGCGCCCATTGAATTCAATGGTAAATACACCATGTAGTTCAGACCAGGCATATTTTTACTCCCCCAAATTCAAATACGCCGCGTAAAAGCACACCTGGTAAAAAGTGGTGGCATGTCGCTTCTTGGGGCGTTTTTAAACTAATTTTCCACGCCCACTACAAATAACGCTGTGTAAATACGCCTCAAAATACGCTTGCAAACACCAAATCAGCTTAAAAAAAACTCCTAGATTCAGAGGCTATTTTCTCTTGAAATCAGTCTTGTATTTTTCTGCCTCAAATATATAAGAAATACAGACATGCTGTCCTTTACTTCTTTTTAAAGCAGGGCTGGAGCTTTGCATTAGAGTCTTCTGTGCGGACCACTCACTCAACGTACAACACAAAGTAAACTACATCTATTATCTGTCAATCATTCCGCAACAATAGCGGACAGCTATGGAGACGCCAAGAGAAATTCACAAAACAGGTACTAAATAGTATTACAAGTGTTGTCACAGAACGCTAAAAAAAAATCTTAATGAAGCCGCCGTATGTCATCACAATGTATCCGGATTCCTAGTCATCGATCACTTCTCCAGAATGCAGGTCATAGAAAATGAGATGTAAAAAGTCATTCGAAATTCCACTCTGCAACTGGCGCTAATACAGTGGGTTAAAAAGAGATCTCGCAAAGTGAGAAATAGAAATTGCCATTGAGGAAATGGCTGATAATGAAATTCCCTGACATAAATATGAAGGTTTACCGTGACCCAGATGTGACATCGGGACTTTTGCTTCTGCGTATATTACTCTGAAATTTGATCCAAAGGAAAAGAAAAGACTATATCTCAATCTGTCCAGACTTGCCGGAGAACCAAGGCATTGTGTGTGAAGCAAAGGTTTTGCAATAAGTAGCCAGATAAAATTATGCCACATCAAAAAGTAAAAATCTACGGCACAAGATACACAACTGTCTCCTGACCAAAAAGAGTACAAAATAAAAGTATATCTTGAATGTAATTGTTAAAACAAACAGTGGCATTACCTGTGAGAAAAATGCTGGCGTTAGAGATGCCGTGGGCAAGGAAGGGCTGAGGATGCCAAGAGTGCTCGAATCGCTACTTGTGATTACCACTGTGGGAGTCAACTCAAGCTCTTTGGGCTTTTTAGACTTGGCGTTCTTATTGTCCAATACATAGGGTTCTGGCTCTAGGTCTGCTTCCGGCTCGGTCATGGATTCTGATGGTGGTTTCTCTATCTCCATCGCCATGTCACTAGAAAAATCAAGATGCTGCGGGGATCCCAAATCGGTTTCGTCCGCTATATCCTCATCAGTCAAGTCAGGAGATAAAGCTGGAGAATGTCCACGAATGGAATGGGATGAGATAGAAGTGTTTGGGGGTGAGAGAGAAGAGCCGATTGTTACACCTGGTGGAGGCTCTGCAGGTTTCTCATGGGGTTCTGGAGGCTGGGGTGGAGCGGAATACACGATGGGTGTAGACTGTGTATTTTTAGCTGGTGTTGTCACAAACCTAATGACTGATGGCGTAGCCTCTGGGATGAATTTCTTATCAACTGTATATTCCACATTGGCGGTTTTGAAGAGCTTTACACCAGCTGAATTTAAGGAATTGAGGGTGAATGATGTGTACAGACCAGAGTGAATGTAATCGTTGCGTCCTGAGGATTTGGCGGGAGGACACATAAAGCGCTCCTTGCTACAGTTCTCCTTGTCTCGCATAATGCAGGCGCTGACAGAATTTGTGGAATTGCCCTCTAGATCTCCTTCAGCTTTAATTAATGTCGCCGGGTCCATGGTCAGGATATCAGGGTACGAGACAAACTTGTAAACAAACTTCTGTCCATTTACTTTTTTGATGATATTCTGCAGAAAAAGAGAGAGATTAATCCATTTCGTTGCAATGTTTTTGAAACACATGAGAATACATACTATAACATTACACCAAAGCAAACAGCTTTGTTGCTCATGAAGTCCATGGGACGACAGATGTAACAGATTCTTGTCCATTTCTGCCATCCGTTGTCCTATTAATTATAATGTAAGGAAGGCATAGTTGGCATAGACTAGATCAACCCAGTCCAAGTAATGGAAGAACATGTTGTCCACAGAAATGTATAGTCATATTATATGGGTTCATCCAAGATCAATCCTTTACCTTTACATAGTAATAGCGGAGCGCCCGGCTTAGCTTGTCATAATTCATACTTGGCTTGTTCTTGCGCTCCCCCCATAACCTGGCCACTTCTTCAGCCTTCAGGAGCTTAAACTCCCCATCATCCGTCGTCCAACAAATCAAGTCATTGTTTCTGGGTTCCTGTAGAAGCTGAAGCAGGAACTGCCACAGAGTAATGGCGCTGTCCATAGCAAATCACTGGGGAAAAAAAAAAAACACACCGCTAAGTTCATCTACAGATGTTGAGCTCAGTCATAACAGACGACTGCCTCGACCTGCTCTTATGCAGTAGTGGACGCCTAACTTTATGGATTGTTTTCTATGAAAGATGAAAAAATCTGACTGGGTCCTGTAATGGTCTTACTGACTCCTAACATCCGCAATATTTTATCTACGACCGACTATTTTATTTAAAGAGTAACTGCATATTCATCCAACTTTTCATAGGTCAGAGACATATCAGGAGTTTTGATTGGTTGGTGAGCCCCTCACTTTCACTGAAACGAAGGTGCAGAAGCGCTCAGCTGAAATATAGTAAAGGGGGAGATAAACATTATATATATAAAAATATTACTTTGTTACTAGGATGTAAGTGGTCTTGAATTTTTCATTTTAAAGTAAATGAAAGCTTATCTATACTGTGATAGAAGGCAAATAATGAGATCTTCAGTCTTCCTGATATATAACGTTTCCACAGAATTGCAGCCCTAAGTGGGATTTTACACGGGACGATTATCGGGCAGACGAGCGTTCATATAACGCTCGTTGCCGATAATTGCCCTGTGTAAAAAGGGCAGCGATCAGCAGATGAACGAGCAAACGATCGATCATCTGCTGCTCATATCGTTTTAAAAAAGGGAGATATTATCGTTGTCCACAGCGCATCTCCCTGTGTAAACAGAGAGACGCGCTGCCGACACGATAATAATGTATGGGGACGAGCGATCGGAGTAACGACCTCTCATCCCCATCCATAGGTCCGTGTGACAGGAGCAAACGAGCGCCGATCAATGATGTCTCGTTGATCGGCGCTCACTGCACCGGCCGATTGTCAGCCGGTGTAAAAGAGCCTTTAGATTGATGGTCCAGAAAGAAGTAAGGAAGTACACTTAGACTTCACAGAAAATAGGAAATATATATGAAGTCATTACTAAACACAATGGATCAGACTTGACAGTATATTTAAAGGCTTTGAAAGGAAATATTTTTTTATATAAAAGGTCAGTGCAACTTTCTAAATAGTTTTTATTAAAAATTTGTTTTACTTTTTGAGATAGAGCGGCTTCGTGAATGGTACAGCTGCTCTGTATACAGAATACAAAGACCTGAATCCATCAGTCCCACGGACTGACGTGTTCAGTGTCAGCGGGTCCTGCGGGACTGACACAGAATCCACCTGCAATCTATCACATCTACGTTATAAACAGGATGTAGTGCTAGATACAGAGAATACGGAGCATCTTTATCTCAAAAAGGAAAGCTAATTTTTAACAAAAACTATTTAGAAAGTTGCACTAATCACAGTAGTTGATCTTTTTATTAAAAAAAAAAAAGCCTTTCAATGGAACCGGTCAGCGACTATGTTGCATCTCGCTATGCACAGTTAGGGTATGTTCACACGGCAGCGTCCGTAACGGCCGAAATTACGGGGCTGTTTCCAGGTGAAAACAGCCCCGTCATTTCAGCCGTAACGGCATGTGCAGGCGCTTGAACGCCACGTCCATTCCGGACGTAACTGGAGCTGGTTTTCCATGGAGTCCATGGGAAGCGGCTCCATTTACGTCTGAAGAAGTGACATGACACTTCTTTGGCGCGGGCGTCTATTTACGCGTAAATATACGCCTCGTGTGAACAGACAAATGTCAGCCAATTGCTTTCAATGGGCAGATGTTTGGCAACACTATCGAGGCGCATTTTCGGACGTAATACGAGGCGTAAAACGCCCGAATTACGTCCGTAAATAAGCCGTGTGAACATACCCTTAGGGTATGCTCACACAGGCTATTTTCAGCCATTTTACGGCTGAAAAGTCGGAAGCAGAACGCCTCCAAACATCTGCCCATTGATTGCAATGGGAAAAACGGCGTTCTGTTCCGATGGGTCGTTTTTTTACACAGCCATTTTGAAAAACGGCCGCGAAAAAGAAGTGCAGGACACTTCTTCGGACATTTTTGGAGCCGTTTTTCATAGACTCTATTGAAAACAGCTCCAAAAACGTCCATAAAAAACGCTGCGAAAATTCCCTTGAAAACAGCTTCGTATTTTCAGACGTTTTTGAGTTATCGTGTGAACATACCCTAAGGGTATGCAACCTAGTACTGCGCTGCAGATTTTCGACCGGAATTGCCGCTGTGAAAAACATAGCTGGGGAAAAAAAACACAATACTTACCTTACTGACATTGCCATAGTGACAATCCTGTGATTGGCTGTGGAAGAGATTTGTTTAAATCTCATCCACTTTGCTGCTACTCTAAAATCAGTGTGTCATTACTTTATGCTGCCCTCAGAGGGAGCAGCATACATTTTCCTTTAAAGGGGTATTGCCATCTCACACATTTATGGCATAGCCACAGGATACGCCAAAAACATGCGATAGGTGCGGGTCTAGGACCTGTAGCTCTGGCACCCGCACCTATGTGAAGAACAGGGATCCCTTGACCGTCTTTCCTCCTGTTGAGTTGGCTGCCGGCTCCCGCGCATTCAGGTGGAAAATGAATGGAGAGGAGGCCGCACATACACATGGCTCTCTATTCTGTTCTATGGGAATTATGAAAAAAGCTGAGCAAGCGCCACTCAGCTGTTTGCGTAACTCCCGTGGAACAGAATAGAGAGCCGCGCTCATGTGTGACCACAATCCACATAGTTCCTGCCTGGAATCAGCAAACAGCAGCCGGCGTATGATGACCGTCTTCCTCAATATAGGTCTGGGTCCCAGAGCGCTTTACTATTACAACGCTGCAATGGCACGGGCTCTAAAGATAAGCTTGTGTTGACACCCTGCTCTAAAAGCCAGGATCTAAGATAATGCCAGGATTTAAGATCACTCCAATCACGGACAGTTAACCCCTTAGATGCTGTGGTCAATGTTGACCACAGCATCTCATTGGTTAGAAAGAGGGAGGGGGCTCCATCTGTCATCCCGTAAACCCGATGGCGGGGTGACGATGTGTTGCTATGGCAGCCGGGGAGCGAACTATGGCCCCCAGGTCTGCTATACAAGGAAGTTTATTAGTTAGGGCCTAATAGGCTGCCTGTTCGTTTTACACTGACACATAATACATTGCAATGCATTATATGAACGATAAGGTTAGATGTTCAGGTCAGTGGAACTAAACAAAAAAGTGAAAATATTTTTTATTTAAAAAAAAAAACAAAAACAAAAAAAATAAACATTTTTTACACGTAAAGAAAGCTTAAAAATAAAAACAAAGAAACATATTTGGTAACGCCACATTGGTATCAACCCATACAATAAAACAATATTTATCCCACACAGTGATCGCAGTAAAAAGATAAAGATCAATAAACAATGCCAAAATTGTGGGTTTTTTGTTTTTACAGCACTCTCCCAAAAAAAACCAGAATAAAAAGTGCTAAATCAGCCGAGCCGTTGTTCCGTCAGACTGATAGGTTCTGATTACAGCGGCGTTCTGCAGCTTCTATGTCTAGTGCATATATTGAAGACGCATCATACAAAGTAAAGAACGTTTTCAATAGATCTCAATTTGAAACATGTTTAAAAACACTAAAAGGCCTCATGCACACGACCGGATTGTTGCCGGCCGCAATTTATCCGCATTATTGCAGATTCTTTTCTGTGGCCCCATGCACACAACTCTAATTTACAAGGATCAGTGCAGGGGCCACAATTGCGTACCACAAAAAGCTAAGGACAAGTCATTTTACAGTCCGCAATTGCAGATGCACCAATACCGGTGAATTGTTGCGGATCCAGGAGTCCGGATGACACACCGATACAAGGGTTTTTTGAGTTCCGGTGGAACAGTGGATTTGTGGACCGCAAAACCAATTCGGTCGTGTACAGGAGGCCTAACACATACAAAAAAAAAAAAAAAAAGAAGGAGGCTACAAAAGGTTTACATGGTCTTTTTCATTTTATAATAAAAAGTCCTACTATTTGCGAACACAGAATGAGGTACATTTTGTGACATGATCCCCAAGATGGCGCACACCCATTAAAGAATGTATGGCAGCTTCTGAACTTCACCAAGTACATAGAAAAGGGGTGCAAAGTTTGACAAATACAAAAAAGTCTAAAAGGTATTGGGGAACTTGATAACTATTACTTTGCTACACTGTTTTTAACACAATTATGGCAGAAAATTGGTGTAAAATATAAGTTTTCCCCTTTGTGTTTCAATTCCTCACTATTTTCAAGATCTCTGCTCCTTGTCTGTGAATAGGAATATTATTGACATTCGCTAGCTGAATTCCCCAGACAAACCCAATACTCACAGCGAAGATGTTACAATTGTATCCAGTCTACGTAATCCTCTGTGAGCTATACAATCTGGAATTCGGCTTATTTATTTTACATACACTGATACATTAGAAAACTACCAACTGATGCATTCACATAAACCGAACCTGCACAGCAATTCAATGACAAGCAGATATTTTGAAAATAAAACAAATCACAACATAAATCATATTACAAAGTTGCAGAAGTTTTCATCATACAATGGCTAATTTCATACCTGGTAAGGTTAAGAGCAGGAGCTGTAACTTTCTAATATACCGCGGTCCATGTGGGTCCTGAGGCTGATCCTGGGCGTTATGTGAGGGGAGGGGGTTGTTTGTTTACAACTTTCCATACTAGTCCCATGTGTGTGATCACCAGGGTGACGTCACTGTATTACCGATCCCACATAGATACGGTAAAACAGCCATGCTTCATGCTACCAACTCTGACAGCTCAACAGGTGTCACGGGCAGAACAATGGCACATGTGACTGCACTGACAGCCAGACACACTGCCCACACAGCCGCCGCTACTACATACACACACCGGACACATGTACTACCCGGAGAAACTGTTAACACATTACGTAACAATAACATACACAGGGGCCAGGCACGGACACAACAGCGTATGGTGCCACCCCCTGCCCGAAATCTTAACACTTCCTTATACCAGTCATACCAGCTGTTCGGTCAGCACAGTCCGGCGCGCTCCATGTTCCCTCCTCCTCCTGTCACTTTCGGGATCAGCTTTGGCCCACCACTACGGAATGGGCCGCCATCCGCCGTAACGTCACTTCCGGGGCGGAGACAAACGTCGCGGGGAGGGACGGGACAGAGGAAGGACTGCGTATGGAGGTGCGGGGCTTAACACGGCGGAAGGAGGGGGTGGAGTCAGCTGTGAGGATAGTCAGGGTCGTATGCTGTGGCCGCAGGTTAAACTGCACGTTTGTTCTCTGTAAGCAGCCATCTCAGGCAGGGGGAGGATGAATGTAGTGTTCTGCACCAGGATTAGTGACAGGAAGGCTAGTAAAATGCCTGCACCTATGAACTACATCACCTCAGTTCAAAAAAGTGTACGCAGCGAATAAAAAAAAATACACGTGGTATTGCTGCAATCACAATGACCTGTAGAATAAAGTTAGCTAAGGGCCTGTTCACATCAGCGTTGACTTTCCGTTCCGGGGTTCTGTCGGGTGAACCCCGCAACGGAAAGTCAAACTGAAACCACAGCTTCTGTTTCCGTCACCATTGATATCAATGGTGACGGAAACATTGCTAATGGTTTCCGTTCATCACCATTCCGGCAGGTTTCCGTTTTAATGACGGAATCAATAGCGGAGTCGACTGCGCTATTCTGTCAAAAAAACAAATCTTACGGAACGGAAACATTCCCATTAGAATCGATGGTAATGTAAACGGAAAGCTATGGTTTCCGTTTGCCTTCCCGTTGATAGGTTCCCCGGACAGAATGTTCTGATGTGAACACACCCTTAGCGGTGCTGACAGTTCTAATATGGCCGTGTCACGCGGTATTTTCTTCTGCGCATGCTGTTATTTGCTTGAGAACGGCTCTATGGTAGAGCTGAAACTTTGTATTGGGCTTATGGGTCAATAAAGCACCACACTTTTTTAATTTTATCTCTGGCGTGCTGCTTGATTTTTGGATCTATATATGTACACACATACATAGTGGAGTCCCATTATTATGACCGCCAGCTAATATTCAGAGTAACCGCTGTGTGCAGCACGGACAGCAGCTAGATCGGATGGGAGTGACTCAATAAGGTGCTGGTAGGTTGTCTCAGGTATCTGGAGCCATGCTGACTGCAGTGCATCCCACGTTTGCTGGAAGGTGCGTGGGGGAGGATCCATAGAGCGAACAAGACGATTGAGGTGATCCCACAGATGCTCAAGTACTTGGAAGTCTTGGTCGTGCTCTTCCAACCACTGTCGGACATTTCTAGCCATGTGACGTGTCGCATTATCTTGCTGGAAGATTCTATCTGCCCCTGGGAAGACAAACAACATGTATGGGTAAACGTGATCTGCAAGGATGGATTCATACCCAAATCGGTTCAGAGTGCCTTCCACATGGATGAGTCGGCCCAGGCAATGCCATGAAAAAATTCCCCAGACCATAACACTTCCGCCACCAGCTTGTGTTCTTCCAGCAATGGTTGCAGGGTGTTTGTTCTCTGATGTTTCTCGCCTGACACGCCAACGTCCATCCATACGATGAAGCGGAAAACGTGACTCATCGGAGAAGGCAACCCTTTGCCATTTATCGGTGGTCCAATTCTGTGCAAGTTGAAGCCTTTTTTTCCAATGCACCTTTGTTAGCATAGGAGCAGTGACTATCCGTCTGCTTCGGAGCTCCATACGCAATAGGGTTCGCTGAACTGTTTTAGACACACGTCTGGTAGCCCCCTGGTTGATTTTCACGGTGAGCTGCTCCTCTGTAGCGTGTCATACGGTCCTTGCGCACCTTTGTACATTCACCTCTCACATCAATGACACGTGGAGCTCCGCAATTTCCACGTCAGTTATTCCCAATGGAGCCATTTGTCCACTCACGATACACTTTCACCGCAGCAGCACGCAAACAGTTCACAAACTGCGCTGTTTGAGAATACTGCCACCCTTGGCCCGAAAACCAATAATCATCCCTCTTTGCAACGCTGATAAATCGCCCCTTTTACCCACAGCAACAAGAAGTGATATGTGTTCAGACAGCCTATTGCAAACCTTATATACCCACCAAGCCAGCGCACGACACATCAGGCGACCTCTATAACGTGGGTCCCTACGCTGCTCGTATCCCCAGAACTGGGACCAAGCCTACATACACTTGTGCATGGTAGGAACCATCATTAAACTAATTAAAATCACCCAGGGCAGAATGGGAGGATTGCAAGATCAACAATGGAGGCAGTCACTAGCCCCACATATATGCAATACATAAGAGACAACAAAATTTGATCAGCACATTCCTACAAAATGAAACAGAACGTGTATACAGGCGCAAGGAAGCCTAAGACTTACAAAGAATACAATATCCAAAAATGGCGACAGCACTCTGCGAAGACTAATGCCACCTAAACACTATAAATAAATATGCATTGCTGCTGAATCTACTTACAATAGTGAGTTTATTAGCGCACATTTTGATCAAATTGTGTGAGCCCACTTGCAACGACATGGCGACTTCGCATCTGTACTTGCTGTAAATACATACTCTCGAGGGGTAAGGTCGGACCTCCTGAACCTTGTCACCCAATTCTATATACAGTGCTGCGCCACTTTTCGTCAAATTTTAATTTATATATATATATATATATATATATACGTCAAAGAGTGGGAAGCGGTAAGCCTTATAAGCAGGGGTCAGCAACCCGATGATCGCCAACGGTTCCCGAGTCGATCGCAGGTCTCCTCCCTGCTGTGATCTCATGCCCTCCTGAGCATTGGTCCGCAGTTTCCCCCCTCCCCTATATGTCGCGGGGAGTTTCCCTCTGCCACAACCTGTCAGGGCATTTGCGTCATTGCGCTTGCAACGTGCCATTGCCATGACAGCTCTGACGCCTTGGCCAATGCTCTCCTGACAGGATCGGAGGCACAACCACAGGGACATACGACATAGGGATTTACATTGCATTCAGAAAGTCTTCAGAGACTTTCACTTTTTTCACATTTTGTTATGTTAAAGAGGCTCTGTCACCACATTATAAGTGCCCTGTCTCCTACATAAGGAGATGGGCACTATAATGTAGGTGACAGCAGTGCTCCTTATTTAAAAAAACGATCTCTTTTTACCACTTTATTAGCGATTTTAGATGTATACTAATGAGTTGCTTAATGCCCAAGTGGGCGTATTTTTACTTTAGACCAAGTGGGCGTTGTACAGAGGAGTGTATGACGCTGACCAATCAGCGTCATGCACTCCTCTCCATTCATTTACTCAGCGCATAGGGATCCTGCTAGATCCTTATGTGCTGTCTTATACTAACACATTAACAATACTGAGGTGTTTAGACAGTGAATAGACATTCCCCGGGATGTCTATTCACAATCTCTGCACTTCGTTACTCTGTCTGTGGTAGTTACAGCAGAGGAAGCGTGATCTCGCGAGATCTCGCTGTAAATGACATGTTACACCGAGATCACGCTTCCTCTGCTGTAACTACCACAGACAGAGTAACGAAGTGCAGAGATTGTGAATAGACATTCCGTGGAATCTGAAATCGCTAATAAAGTAGTAAAAATAGATCATTTTTTAAAATAAAAAGCATTACTGTCACCTACATTATAGCGCCGATCTCATTATGTAGGAGATAGCGCACTTATAATGTGACAGAGCCTCTTTAAGGCCTTGTGCTAAAATAAAACATTTTTACATTTTTCCCCATTATTCTGCACTCAATACCCCATAATGACAAAGTGAAAACAGAATGTTAGTAATCTTTACTAATTTATTAAAAAGGAAAAACTAAAATATTGCATTGACATAAGTATTCAGACCCTTAAAGCCCCATGCACATGACCGTAAAAAACCTCAGTTTTTGCGGACCCCAATTGCGGGCGGCAAAAATAGACCCATTCACTTTCATTGAATGCGGACACCTTTCTGTAGCGCTAAATTATGGAACCTGTCCGTTCTAAGCGAAAATTATGGAACATGTCCATTCTTTTTCATTTTGCGGGTCGTGCTCCCATACTTTGTATGGGAGCACGGCCCGAAAATGCGGGTGGCAGTTGCCGGCCGGCCGCGCCCGCAATCGCGGGCCGTGATTGCGGGCACGGTCGTGTGCATGGGGCCTTGCTCAGTACTTAGTTACCTTTTGCAGCGATAACAGCCTCCAGTCTTCTTGTGTATGATGCCACAAGGTTTGTCCACCTGGATGTGAGGATTTTCTGCCATTATTTACAGATCCTCTCAAGCTCTGTCAGGTTTGATGGGGACCAGCGGTGGACCGCCATTTTCAGGTCTCTCCATAGATGTTCGATAGGGTTCAAGTTAGGGCTCTAGCTGGACATTCACAGAGTTGTCCCTATGCCACTCCTGTGTTGTCTTGGCTGTGTGCTTAGGGTCATTGTCTCGATGGAAGGTGAAACTTTGGCCCTGTCTGAGGTCCAGAGCACTCTGGATCAGGTTTTCATTAAGAATATCTGCTTTGCTCCATTCATCTTTCCCTCAACCCTGACCAGTCTTTCTGTCCCAGCCGCTGAAAAACATCCCTACAGCATTATGTTGCCGCCAACATGATTCACTGTAGGGATGGCATTGGGCAGGTGATGAGCAGTGCCTGGTTTCCTCCAGACATGACGCTTAGAATGGAGACAAAAAAGTTCAATTTTGGTTTCTTCAGACCACAGAATCTTGTTTCTCACAGTCTGAGAGTCCTTTAGGTGCTTTTTTTTGCAAACTCCAGGCAAACTTTCATGTGTCTTTTATTGAGGAGGTACTTCTATCTGGCCACTCTGCCATAAAGCCCAGATTGGTGATGGTTGACCTTCTGGAAGTTTCTCCCATCTGCACACAGGATCATTGGAGCTGTAATGACGGGGGTGGGGAGACAGACAAGTGAGCCCTAATCTACCCGCCACTCAGTCCCTGCCTACTTGCAACGACCCGGCCTAGGCGACGGGGTACAACTGGGCGACGGTCCCTACGCTCAATAAGTGCACGACAGACAAGGGTACACAGAGCTAGGGGGAGAAAGGGGCAGTTGCCCACGGCAACACCGTGAGCAACAAGAGAAGTGAACAAGCCGAGTCAAACCAGGAGAGTACGAGGTGCCAAACGCAGAGCAGGAGAGTAGTGAACAAGCCAAGTCAAACCAGGAGTGAACGAGGTACCAAACGCAGAGCAGGGGAGTAGTCAGCAAGCCGGGCTCAATATGAAGCAAGGACAATAGTACAAGAAGCTGCAGCAGGGCCAGGAAACCAAACAAGAAGAATCACAAGCAAAGGAGGAACAGGAAAGGCAGGTATAAATAGACAGAGGGCGGGAGCTAGCTCCGTCTGGTCAGGCTGTGATAGGTTCTCCCACTCCTAAACCTGCCACCCTGAGTGGTGGAAGATGGAGTCAGTCTCACAGACATAGAAGCAGGTGCAGACTGATTATCTATGGGCGTTAACCCCGAAGCTGTGCCTGGCAGATCCTTTACAGGAGCTCAGTCAGAGTGACCATTGGGTTCTTGGTCACCTCTCTTACCAAGGTCCTTCTCCCCCGATTACTTAGTTTGGTGGAGCGACCAGGTTTAGGAAGAGTCCAGGTTGTTCCAAACTTCTTCCATTTAAGAATTATAAAGGACATTGTGCTCTTGGGAACTTTCAGTGCAGTAGAATTTTTTTTGTACCTTTCCTCAGATCTGTGCCTCCACACAATCCTATCTCTGACCTCTACAGGTAGTTATTTAGTGCACAAGGCTTGGTTTTTGCTCTGATATGCATTGTCAGCTGTGAGATATTATATAGACAGGGGTGTGTCTTTCCAAATTATGTCCAATCAAATGAATTTACCACAAGTGGACTCCAAACAAGGTGTAGAAACATATAAAAAATGATCCTGAGAAATTGAAGGCCCCCAGAGATCAATCTCAATTGTCATAGCAAAGGGTCTGAATACTTATGTCCATTGGAAATTGGAGATTTTAATTTCGAATAAATTTGCAAAAATTTCTAAAATTCCGTTCTCACTTTGTCATTATAGGGTATTGAGTGCTGAATGATGGGGAAAAACGTAAATTTTTTTACCTTATTTTAGCACAAGGACTTAACATAACAAAATGTGAAAAAAAGTGAAAGGGTCTGAAGACTTTCCGAATGGACTGTAAGGCTGGATTCACACGACTATGTTACGTGCGTAATGGATGGAACGTATTTCGGCCGGAAGTCCCGGACTGAACACAGTGCAGGGAGCCAGGCTCCTAGCATCATAGTTATGTACGATGCTAGGAGTCCCTGCCTCGCTGCAGGACAACTGTCCCGTACTGAAAACATGATTACATATTAACCGTGTATGCCTCAAGCTATTGGGCAGATACCTACACAACCTGTTCTTTTTTTTTCTCTCCCACTTCCTGAAGGAGTAGTTGTGATTTTAATGTGTATTTCTTCCTAAGCTGCCCATAAACACACAATCACTGCTGGCTGAACAATTGTTTGACCAACTTCTATGATCCCCTACTGTTTACTGTCATGGGAAGAGAGGATAAGCGGCTGCTATAAAGGATGCCTTCCATCTAACCAAATATAAATTAATGTGCACCAAGTATATGATATAGATGTAGCATGTAATATACATTGCACCATATAGGGTCCTACACTATAAATATGAAATAATACTATATGTTTCCATGTTTCTCTCTGCCCTCCTTACTTATGATGCATCTGTAACCTTTGCCACTGTCTGAAAGGTACATCAAATACCCCACCACTTTAGTTTGCTATTACCTGGTTTCCTCCTGTTCTGTCCCCCTGTAGTTTTTATGGATAGGATAGGCCATGAGTATTACATCAGTGGGAGCTGTTTGAAGGGGCCGCAGTGCTCATATAAGCGCTGCAGCTTATTTGTTGTTAACACCGATTTAATTTAAGTTTGCACTTTCAAACGCCATTACTTTTGCAGCGAACGGGACATGTGAATGGGACAGTGCTGCAGTACCTTGCACAGACTCTATAAAAGTAACGGCGGGGGCAAATACGAGCAGAAATAAAATTGATGTACACAAAGAAAATACTTCAGCGCTTGTACGAGTGCTGTGGCCACTTCAAACAGCTGATCGGCGGAGATGCTGATTGTCGGACCATCACTGATCTAATATTGATGACCTATCCTAAGGAAAATCCCAAATATCTACTTTAAAGAAGCACTCCAGCAATTTTTTTGCCTTTATAATCATCATAGGCTATTTTTAAGATTCTGCTTCAAATTTCTGAGTCTCCAGTGTATTTCTATGAGATGCTGCTTCACAACACTCTCCCCTTCCTCTTGCTTATAAGAGCTGACAAGGAAGCAGAAGCCTAGGATGATGAGAGTTATACAACTCTCCTGAGACTTGCTGCCTTTCTCTTATTTTGAGTGCTGTGTGAGGAGTCCAGTGGATTTCTAGAAGATGCAGCTTCTACTGGTTTCTCTCTGTCAGCTCTGATAAGCAGGAGGCAGAGGAGAGCAGTGTGAAGTAGTATCTTATAGTAATACGCTGTACTCTGTCCATACAGATAGTATTGACAGGCAGTGTGATGGGGGGGGGGGTGTTATAACTCTGTAGGTAATCATTGTACCGACCCACCTATTATATCACTACACTCCTGATCCCTTAGATAGGGATCTATGCATGGGGGAACATACAGAGGAAGAAGGAGGGCTGAACTTGCTGCTGATGTAACCCTATAGTTCACAGGAAGTCAGACACACGGGAGATTGACCTCCGATCCACAAAGGAAAGCAAGCTCTACACTGGTGTTCAAACTGAGATCACATAGTGGCCATAATGAAAGGGTTAAAATTGTATGGTTGCAACTGAGCTGGGATGAAACAAATTACACTGCTAGAATATTGCTAGTGAGTTAGCATAATTGGGGAGATTTACTACTGTCTCTGGGTTTGAAAAATTAGCAAAATGCACAAATTGCTGCATTTTGGTGCAACTTTGATGTGTGCACCTCACTAGACACTTTTAATAGTGTTCCAAAAAAGGGACATGGCTAGATGTGAATGGGGCATTCCTTGCCAGAAAGGGGCATGGCTAAATACATGCCAACTTTCATAGAAATAATGGCCCAAATTTCTGGTGCAAAAGAAGCTAAATTAAAAGTGGTGTGAGGAAAAGTGTCTGACGGGTCATGCAACATCCGCCAAAATCATCATGCTGTATAAACCACTGTAATAAATTTGGTGCATTTGTACCTGCCTGGTCTAAGTTTATGTTTTCTAACTACTAGACAACACTAGTAAATGTGGACCTGTCCAGTCTTGTGGATTCTGCCTCTCGCCTATAGTTCTTGTCTGATCCTGTTCCCGGTACCTGTGCTCCTGGTATTGACTCCACAGCTGTGCTACATGCATGGCCACCATCAGGGCAGTACTGACGGTACTGCCATCAGGGGCCCGGTCATAAATTTGAAAAAACGGGGGCCGCGCTCCACTGCTGGAATTAATTTGCTCACGGGCCCTTATGATTTCACATTGGTGAAAGGAACAGGTCCCCATTCTTTGCATCAAAGTAAAATCATAAGGGCCCGCTATTCACATAGTGCCTGCCCCTCCTCCCCCTCAGCAGCGGCGTGACAGCATGTGTGGAGGAGACAAGGAGGGGAGACATCATGAAGACAGCGGGAGGTTTGAATGCAGTGGAGGCATCAAGCAGCAGAAGAAGACACAGTGAGTATGTAATGTCTGTGTCAGTATGTGATGTCTGTCAGGCTGCTGCTGCCCGGAGCCTCCTCACATCACATCCCACCAATAAAAAGCAACGTTACCCATGTCGGCACTATACCCTCTCAGCTCTTGAATCTATTGCAAAAGACGCAGGAAAAAAAGCTCCAAACGAGCGCTGCAGATATTTACTGCCTCCTATTTATTTCAATTGGAGCTCAGAGGTGAAAACCACTTGAAGACCATCAGCCACCCACTCACATTAAAATAATCATCTGCTCCCCACTCACAGTAAAGCAATCATTAGCCCTCAACTCACAGTAAAATATTCATCAGCCCCCCACTCACAGTAAAATGACAATCAGCCCCCCACTCACAGTAAAATGACCATCAGCCCGCCACTCACGGTAAAATGACCATCAGCCCCCGACTCACGGTAAAATAACCATCAGCCCCCCACTGATGGTAAAATGACCATCAGCCTGGCACTCACAGTAAAATGACCATCAGCCCCCCACTCACAGTAAAATGACCATCAGCCCGCCACACAGTAAAATGACCATCAGCCCCCCACTCACAGTAAAATGACCATTAGTCCGTCACTCACAGATTCCCCCTGTAGATAGTGCCACACAGCCCCCTTGTAGGTAGTGCCACACAGTCCCTTTGTAGGTAGTGCCACACAGCCCCCTTGTAGGTAGTGTCACACAGCCCCCTGTAGGTAGTGCCACACAGCCCCCTTGTAGGTAGTGCCACACAGCCCCCTTGTAGGTTGTGCCACACAGGCCCCTTGTAGGTTGTGCCACACAGCCCCCTTGTAGGTTGTGCCACACAGACCCCTTGTAGGTAGTGCCACACAGCCCCCTGGTAGGTAGTGCCACACAGCCCCCAGGTAGGTAGCGCCATACAGCCCCCTGTAGGGAGTGCCACATAGCCCCATGGTAGGTAGTCCCACACAGCCCCCTTGCAGGTAGTGCCACACAGCCCCCTTGTAGATAGCACCCGCCCCTTCCTGTAGATAGCGACACTGTAGCTCTCAAAGAGCGTAATCACCCTGTGGCCAGGGATTCCGCTCCTGGAGCGCTCCGCATGATGTCTCTGTCCATATATGGACAGTGACATCAGGGGCAACTCCTGAAGCAGAATCCCCGTCCACAGCGTTGCCGACGCTGTGACCGAGGATTCCACTCCAGGAGAAGCTTCTCCTGGAGTGGAATCCCCTTCAGGAGTTGCCCCTGATGTCACTGTCCATATACGGACAGAGACATCAAGCAGAGCGCTCCAGGAGCGGCATCCCCGGCCACACTGGGATTTCGCTCCTTCAGGGAGCTACAGTGGCGCTAGTAGATTGCAGACATGGGCGCCCTCATGCCCGTTGTCGCCACCCATGCCACTTTCTGTTTTTTCAGAAATCCCCTCCTCCTTACCCCACTGAGCCCTGGCATTTAGTCTCTCCACCTTGCCCCCTGATACCCACCAGTTGTCGCTGCCCTGCCCCTCCAAAGGGACCCTACTAGTTTGCTTTTCACAGCTGCCTTACCTCCCATCCCTTTACTTTGTGCCTGCCCCAATAGTGAGGGGGGCCCCAGACTCCTTGGCTGTATGGTGCCCAGAAATTTCTGATGGCGGCCCTGGCTACATGTGGCCCGTACCTACTGGTGCCAAGACCTCAATCCTGTGATGTGACACCACCTTCTACTGGACGCTGCTCCTGATATCTCCTGGTTCCAACTGGCTACTCCTGGACTCTGTCCTTGCATTTCCTGGTTCTAAGTGTAGTGCCTATGCCTGGTCGCTGCTCAGGGTGTCCAAGGTCTGCTCCTGGTTCCGTCTCAGGTCAGCTTGATCTATGCCACTCTGGTGTTTGCCACGTCTGAGCCTATTGGCCCTTCTGTTTGTTTATGGACTGTCTGGTAACCCCATTACCTGTTTCTGCATCCCTGTCCTTGTGTTGTCTTTGCTGCTTCTAGTTGCCAACTGGTTGCAGTCCAAGGATCCACAATCTAAGTTAATAAATTACATTTCTTTATCCTGAAATCTGCTTATCTGTTCATGTATCCGGTCTGTCAATAAAGCATCATTACAATCGCATAGTCTAGTCCCCAAGGGGGACTGAGAAAAAATAGGAAACAATAGTGAAATAAATGCAAATATAAAGTGTGGGGGGACTTTTTTTTTCCATATTAAACAGTGTTTTTACAAAAGAGGGCTTGTGCAAAAGAATAAAAAAAATTATACAAATTTGGTATCGCCGTAATAGCACTGAGCAGCAGAATAAAGTTAACATAATTTATACTGCACGGTGAACGTCGTATAAAAACCCAAAAGAAATCAGAAACCTATGGTGGAATTGCTGTTTACATTTACAATACATGTACCCCAAAATGGTGCCATTAAAAAATATAACTCAACCAGCAATAAACTCGCCCTCATACGGCTATGTCGATGGAAAAATAAAAAGGTTATAGCTTTTGGAATACGATGACATAAAAACTAATTTATTTTCTAAAACAATGTTTTCTTGTTCAAAAGTAGTTTAACACTAAAAAAAATATATATTTGGTATCGCTGTAAATGTACTGAGCCACAAAGTAAAGTTGACATGTCATTCATACGGTAACTCCATGAAAACAAAACCCAAAAAACTATGGTAAAATTGCTGTTTTCTTTCTACCCCCCCCCCCCTAAAGAAAAGTACTAAAAGTTATACACTACATTATATGTATCCAAAAAATGGTGCCATTACAGCTTGTCCTTCAAAAAAACAAGCCCTCATGACACTGTCGGCTTAAAAATGAAAGCGTTATCGCTCTTGGAATACGATGATGGAAAAAATAAAATTATTCTGAAGGCCAAATTAAGCCACATCCACAGTATAGGTGATAATAGTCTAATCGCTTGGGGGCCCACCATTGGGACCCCTGAGTTCACCCAGTTCATCCTCACTGAACCCCCGTGTTTTTTTTTTGTTTGTTTTTTTCTTGCCTCTGTTAAGATGCTAATTACTCTGTTTTTCCAGATGTCCTCTGCAGGATCCGGTGATTCGGATTCAGGTGGTGTAAAGTCTACTTCTAAGGGCAGAGTTCTAAGCTGCAAGGATTGTGATATCCCATTACCCGACAGCTATGAGTATAACAGATGTCAAGATTGTTGCCACTAGACGTGATGATCTAGGTCGAGGATTAAGTCCAAGCCTGGATGAAGAAGACGAAGGAAGATGGCCTAGATAAAAGTCTCTATTCTACGATTTTGAGAGAACAGACTGCTGCAATGTCTGCCTTCCTAGGCAGACCCTTATTACAGGATCCCTTAACCCCTTAGTGACCACCAATATGCCTTTTTACGGCGGTCACTAAGGGGCTTTAGGTTTAAGGCACCGCCTTTTCACGGCAGCGCTTTAGCCTAATGTAGCAACAAAATAAATAAGTAAAGCTTCGTTCTCTCAGCTACTGGAGGTAGCTAAGGGCTCAGAGCAACAATCAGAGATCATAACAAGTGGTCTCTGTTCACGTTATCGCCGTGATTCGTTAAATAACGGCGGTCACTGCAAGTTGCCAGTTCGTTACCCTTTCTCTCTCCTCTCATGGCAGAATTCCTTAGAGAGGAGAGAGAAAGGGTATTGTTTAAAAAAGTTCCCCAGACAAAAATTACCCCCCTACCACGTCCGATTTCCCCCCACACACACTGCCGTCCCCCTCCCCCTGTACGCATGCGCAGATGGGAAGCTGTGCCTAAAGCTGCCTGTGGCAGCAGCTGGCACAGCAACCATCAGGGACCATTGTGATTCGTCTCCGATCAGGTGATCTCTGTGATAAAACCTATCACAGACAGTCGTTTTCATATCACAGCCAGTACTTGGGCTGTGTTTCTCTCTCCTCTCATTTGCAGTTGTTCTGTGAGAGGAGAGAGAGATCAGTCTGCAACCTGCGCTGTCAAAAAGAGTGAAAATACACCCCAAATCACCCGTTTTCTAATATATGTATCAAATATAGATTAGTGTTAATGCCAGATTATCTTTAGGGTTGTAATAGCTGTAAGGCTAGATTAGGGCTTTATTTTATTTAAAACATTTTTTATGTTACAAAAAAAAAGTTTAGACTTACCCCGGCCGTAGTTTAAGTGACGCATCTCTCTCTTCTGAACGTAGCCCCGCCTCCTGGGATGACGCTGTAGACCATGTGACCGCTGCAGCAGTCACATGGGATGAAACGTCATGACAGGAGGCCGGGCTGCGCTAAGAATAGAGGATCGCGTCACCAGGACTACGGCCGGGGCAAGTCTAAACTTTTTTATAAATTTAAAAAAGTGCCTTTTTTTTTTTTTCTCATTTGTGATTTTTGCGGCAGAACCGCAGTATTTCCGCAACAGAGGAGCAGCGATTCCACAGAATACATTGACACGCTGCAGCTTAAAAAGCCAAAGCCACACTGCAGGTCCATTATTTTTGCAGCGTGTGAATGAGATTTGTTCATATCTCACCCACTCTGCTGCGACTGTAATACGCTGCGGATTCTCCACAATAAAATGTGTTGCATAAAATCCGCAGTGTTCATGCCTAGTGTGTTCCTACCCTAAGGCCGGATTTACACAAGCGTGTGCTTTTTGCACGCGCAAAAAACGTGGCGTTTTGCGCATGCAAAAGGTCCATAACCGCTCCGTGTGTCAGCAGCGTATGATGCGCGGTTGCGTGATTTTTGCGCAGCCGCCATCATTATGACACTCTGTTTGTATGTTTGTAGCACGTGGTGCTTTTCTAATTTCATTCATAGTTTATACGGCTGCGGAAGCGCTGGGCGTGATTTTCACGCACCCATTGACTTCAATGGGTGCGTGATGCGCGAACAATGCACCAATATAGGACATGTCGTGAGTTTTACGCAGCGGACACACGCTGCGTGAAAATCACTGACAGTCCGCACGGCACCATAGAGTAACATAGGTCCGTGCAAGGCGCGTGAAAATCACGCACGTTGCACGGATGTATTACACGTTCGTCTGAATAAGCCCTAACAATAAGGCCCAGTTCACAGAGTTTTTGGGCCTTGATATTGACTCGGACACTGCGTCAGAATCAGCACCAAACAACTTCCAAAACCGCCTCCCATTGATTTAATCTGAAATCAATGGGAGCCAGTTGCGGAAAAAAGAAAAAGCAGCACGTCCTTTCTTGCCGCGGTTCCGCCTCTGACCTCCCATCTAAATCAATGGGAGGCAGATTTTTTTTTGCCTGCAAAATACTGTGTGAACAGGGCCATACATAAACAACACTTTGAGATAATTTACTCACTGTGTCAGAAGAGCTGCTCCCACTCCAGTCCTCTTCCGGCGATGTCTTCCAGGGGAGGTCTTCGGTCCAGACGTCCAGTCCTTCACCTCCAGCCAGGCTCCAGGTAAGTTTTGTCCATGTGTGTCCGCGGGCGGTCTCCAGTGCGGGCGTTCGTGGATGCGCGCTCGCGAGTGCGCACGCGCGGGAGTTTCCTTGTGCGCGCGATCGGGTGAGTGCGCGCGGGCGGACGGTTTGACGGCCCCCCATGACGAGGGGAGGGGGCCCGCAGCAGCAGCAGCAGCTCACGACATTCTTTTGGTGAAAAAAACGGGCCCCATTGCAGGGGCCCGTTTTTTCCTACCAAAAGAATGTCGAGGCAGTTGCCGGGCCCCCCTTTCAATTAGGTTTGGCCGGGCCCCTCACACCACTACCCCTAATACCCCCCTGATGGCGGCCCTGGCCGTCGCTGTTGAGGTGTCAAGTGCCCCCCTAGTACCCCAATTTGAATTGATTCCAGGAATGAATGTCGATGTCCAAAATTTTACCCTCTATGATTTTTTTCATTTATTTGTATGTGATACGGTCCTAGAATTGATAGTCCAACAGACCAATCTTTAGGCTAGGCAGTTTGTTCTGCAAAAGCCTGCATCTATATACTCCAGAATGTGGAACCCCACAAGTGTCCCAGAAATAAAGAGAAATTTAGGCATTACTCTCAATATGGGTTTGGTTAAAAAAAACATCTGTCCTGTCCTACTGGACAACTAGTGCTGTCCACGCTACCCCTGTATTTGTATCAGTGATATCCATGAACCGATATGAAGCCCTAATGCGGTTCATGCATTTTACCAATAATTCCCAAGTCCCCCCAGGACCCAGCCTATGATCGGCTTAATAAATGAAGTCCATTAATCACCTTTCTAAATTATTTATTTATAAATTTGTACACCCCTTTTCGTCAGTTCATCCCCTCCAAAGCCACATATGGGGTGAAATTATATAAAGTGTGCAAAAAGCACAACGGGTTACAACTGCTGTTTTAAAATATATGAAGGCAGGGACAGCCAAATTCATACCCAGGCTGCCCAGAAACTATTGGCATCTCTGGCAAAATAGTGTGGAGCCTAATCAAGCCATTTCTGCACAAAGGGTACCATGTCTATACAGACAACTTTTATACAGGTGTTGCCCTTTATAAAGCTCTCCATACTGCAAATACAAGGGCTTGCGGGACAGAACGGAATAACAGAGTGGGATTGCCAAAACAGTTGGTGTCCAGGCGTTTTGGAAAAGGAACATCCATGGCACTTGCAAGTGAGGAATTACTTGCAGTGAAGTAGACCGACAGGAAGGATGTCTACATGCTGTCCACTGTACACACGGACACCATTGTGACAATTAGAGAGAGGGGGGCTACCACTGCAAGGCAAAAACCTGTCTGTGTAACAGACTACAACAAATTTATTGGGGTGTAGACCTTTCCAACCAGGTGCTTTAACCTTACCTAGTGAAGTGCAAAAATAAGGCCTGGTACAAAAAGGTAGCAATCTACCTAATCCAGATTGCTACATATAACAGTTTTGTTATTTTCAAAAAGGGAAGGAACGCTCACTTTTCTTGTGGATGTGGGCTTTTGAACTGGACAATTAATTCCAGGACTTGATCACCCACAAATAAATAAAAAAAATAATAAGGGGTAAAATTAGTTTCACGGTCTGCAAAATATTTGCTCTACAACCTCTCCCAAAAGAAATCATCCCTACGTGAATAGCCCACAAACTAAAAAGAAAATATAAAGAAATTGACTCCCTAAAAAAAGCTTGTCATGACAAGCTTTGTGAACAAACTCGAGTTTGCCACATAGTTGGATACATTTTCCTCCATTTGTATATATTGCCCATCGCTCCAGTACAGATTATTTTTTCCACTATAATTTGTTACATATCACACCAGAATGCTGTTCACAACGGCATCTGAATGATACAAATGTGGGACTACTGCTTTGCTTCAAATGCACATGCCTCCCTTATGAGAAAATAGCGTCGCTTTTCTTCTGTACTCGTTTTTTGAACATCCTTTTATTTTTCTGGGTTACACGGCTTAGAACTTTCAAAATTTCAAAAGGCTATTTTTACAGGGATGAGTTCAGTTGTGAAGTGGTCTTGAGGGGCCCATACGATGCAAACCCCCATAAATCGCCCCATTTTAAAAACTGAACCCCTCAAAGTATTCAAAACAGCATTTGGAAAGTTTATTAACCGTTTAGACATTTCATAAGAATTACAGCAAAGTAGGGATGAAATTTACAAATTTCATTTATTTTGCAGAAATTCATTTTGTATCCTTTTTTTTCTGAAGCACAGAAGGTTATTCCAGAGAAACACAACTCAATATTTTTTGCCCAGATTCTGAAGTTTTTAGAAATATCCCACATGTGGCCCTAGTGTAGTAATGGACTGAAGCATCTGGGTCAGGAACACCTAGAGGATTTTGAGGCCTCCTTTTTATGAGAATATTTTTTAGGCACCATGTCAGGTTTGAATAGGTCTTGTGGTGCCAAAACAGTGGAAACACCCCCAATAAGACACCATTTGGCAAACTACACCCCTCAAGGAATTTATCAACGGGTATAGTGGGCATTTTGACGCCACAGTTTTGTTTGCTGAATTTAGTGGAATGAAGCCGTGAAAATGAAAATCTAAATTTTTTTCAATAAAGCGTACACATTTTAAATTTGTACAAGGCATAAAGGAGAGAAAACACCCCAACAGTTGAAAAGCAATTTCTCCCGATTACCGCAATGCCCCATATGTGGTAATAAACTGCTCTTTGAACACACGGCAGGTCTCAGAAAGGAAGGAGAACCATTTGTCTTTTTGAGCTCAAGTTTTGCTGCAATGGTTTTCGGGTGCCATGTCGCATTTGCAAAGCCCCTGAGGGACCAAATCAGTGGAAACCCCCCAAAAGTGACCCCATTTGGGAAACTACACCCCTCAAGAATTTATCGAGGGGTATAGTGATCATTTTGACCCTGAAAATTAAAATCTGAAATTTTTCTAACAAAATGTTGTTTTAGCTCAGATTTTTCTATTTTCACAAGAAATAAAGGAGAAAAAGCACCCCAAAATTTGTAAAGCAATTTCTCCAGAGTATCGCAATACCAAACATGTGGTCATAAACTGCTGTTTGGACACACGGCAGGGCTCAGAAAGGCAGGAGCTCTATTTGGCATGCAGATTTTGCTGGATTGGTTTTTCAGCGCCATGTCGCATTTATAAAACCCTAAGGTACCAAAGTACAGTGGATCTGTAAGGGAGAAAAAGAAAAAATGCACGGCGCCACAATAGTGCAGATAAAAATGGTAAAAAACAAAAATAAAACACAAGGTGGGGTATAAGCTCACCTATAGGAGTTGTGCTAGGTCAGGCACAACTCTGATGTGTGCATGGGTTAATAGAAGAATAGCTGCTGCCAAGGTCCGATCCGGGAAACAAGGATTGTTACCGCCAGAGTAATGTGAGAAAAAGACCAAATAAGGACTTATAATGGCGCTGCTATAATGAAGTTTTAAAATCAAGGTATATAAATAAAGAAATAAATGTTTTATTAGTAGGTAGGCTACGCGTTACAACATCGAACTGATGTCTTCATCAGGCCAAGCAAAATCACACTGATTGTTACAGCTTATATACACAGCACATCAGATAAAGCAGAAGAAAAAAACGCCAAATAAACAAACATAGATCCAATGTCAAAAATGGATTTTTGAAACAAAGTGTCTCCCGTCATTTCACAAATATACACCATTGCAAGTTTGACTGTATTAAGATTACTCCTATCGAACAAATTTCTCCACATACAGCTAATAGATTTACTAGATTAAAACAACGAGAACATTTTTGGATATTCAAATTATGCTGTTTACATCCTGCGGGTCTTAATGATATAACAGAAACTTCCCTGGACTGAGATCGCTTTTTTCCTTTCTTTCCATTTTTTATTCTTCATGTATTAACAATTCTCTGCAAAGATTATTCCATACTGTAATATTCTATATTTATGATCTATTTGTGTATCACTATTTTTGGGCTGTGTGTATTTACAGATATGTTGCTTGCTCTTTACAACCCCATTCTTCAAAAAAGACACGTATTTCATTACAATTTATTCAAACAGCATTCTAATTAAAAAAAACAAATATATCTACCTTGCAATCAGTACATTCTCTAATCTTAATAGTTTATCTTGCAATAAAGGTTGTATTGCTTCCACTTACCTTATCCTGTAGTTTAAGAGCTGAATGATTCTCCCCTGATGCTCGGTAGCTCCTTCTCCTCTCTCTCATCGCAGCTGTCTGTTACCATGACGACAGTGACGCTACTCTGTAACTTCAGTGTAACATTTCCTGCTGCCGACTACACATCTTTCTGTTTCCATAAGTTTACAGTGATACAAAGTGAGTAACATCTACTACATTCACTGGTTAATGTTACCCTCATAGTATCTAATACATAGATCGTTCCACTTTTTTTTACATATGTGTTTTTTAAATATTTATATATTTTTTATTTTTATATTTATATAGTTTTAAATTAGACCGTCCGTACTACTTACACGGCTTCTTCGCACGGACCTATGTTACTCTATGGGGTCGTGCAGACTGTCAGTGATTTTCACGCAGCGTGTGTCCGTGTGTCCGCTGCGTAAAACTCACGACATGTCCTATATTTGTGCATTGTTGGCGCATCACGCACCCATTGAAGTCAATGGGTGCGTGAAAATCACACCCAGCACTTCAACACAATCACTGACAGTCTGCACGACCCCATAGAGTAACATAGGTTCGTGCGAGGCGCGTGAAAATCACGAGCGTTGCACGGACGTATTACACGTTCGTCTGAATAAGCCCTAACAATAAGGCCCAGTTCACAGAGTTTTTGGACCTTGATATTGACTCGGACACTGCGTCAGAATCAGCACCAAAGAACTTCCAAAACCGCCTCCCATTGATTTAATCTGAAATCAATGGGAGCCAGTCGCGGAAAAAAGAAAAAGCAGCACGTCCTTTCTTGCCGCGGTTCCGCCTCTGACCTCCCATCGAAATCAATGGGAGGCAAAAAATGCATTTTTCCCTGCGTTTTTCGTCTGCTGTCCTCAATCGCCGCGGGCAAAAAACGCGGCAAGATAGTGTGGGCAGGTCAAAATCTGCCTCAAAATTCGGTGCGCGGTTACAGGCGGTCGCGGGTGCGCATGCGCGGGAGTTTGCGGGTGCGCGCGATCGGTCGCACGGGCGGCAGTGTTTGACGGCCGCCATGACGACCCCCATGCTACCCAGGGCCGCCATCAGGGGGAGGTATTATGGGTACTGATGTGAGAGGCCCGGCCAAACCTAATTGAAAGGGGGGCCCGCAGCTCACGACATTCTTTTGGTGAAAAAAACAGGCCCCATTGCAGGGGCCTGTTTTTTTTCTACCAAAGGCAAGTCGCGGCATTTGCCGGGCCCCCCTTTCAATTAGGTTTAGCCGGGCCTCTCACATCAGTACCCATAATACCCCCCCTGATGGCGGCCCTGGGTACCATGATATAGTGCTGGACGGAGTACCGTTAACAGGCGGTGCCACGGTAGGGGGGCCCAGAAAATTTAGCTGTAGGGGGCCCTGAAATTCCTGATGGCGGCACGTTAGTTAGACTACAATTTTTTTTTAGTAATAGATAGCGTCAGTTACTGACGGACGTTCAGTTGTTTTTTTACTGACGTTCGTCCAGTAAATTTTTAGAGCCTAGTTTTACTGTAGCACGTTAGTTAGACTACAGGTTTTTTTTAGTAATAGATAGCGTCAGTTACTGACGGACGTTCAGTTGTTTCTTTACTGACGTTCGTCCAGTAAATTTTTAGAGCCTAGTTTTACTGTAGCACGTTAGATAGACTACAGGTTTTTTTTAGTAATAGATAGCGTCAGTTACTGACGGACGTTCAGTTGTTTTTTTACTGACGTTCGTCCAGTAAATTTTTAGAGCCTAGTTTTACTGTAGCACGTTAGATAGACTACAGGTTTTTTTTTAGTAATAGATAGCGTCAGTTACTGACGGACGTTCAGTTGTTTTTTACTGACGTTCGTCCAGTAAATTTTTAGAACCTAGTTTTACTGTAGCATGTTAGATAGACTACAGGTTTTTCTTAGTAATAGATAGCGTCAGTTACTGACGGACGTTCAGTTTTTTTTACTGACGTTCGTCCAGTAAATTTTTAGAGCCTAGTTTTACTGTAGCATGTTAGTTAGACTACAGGTTCTTTTTAGTAATAGATAGCGTCAGTTACTGACGGACGTTCAGTTGTTTTTTACTGACGTTCGTCCAGTAAATTTTTAGAACCTAGTTTTACTGTAGCACGTTAGTTAGACTACAGGTTTTTCTTAGTAATAGATAGCGTCAGTTACTGACGGACGTTCAGTTGTTTTTTTACTGACGTTCGTCCAGTAAATTTTTAGAACCTAGTTTTACTGTAGCATGTTAGTTAGACTACAGGTTTTTTTTAGTAATAGATAGCGTCAGTTACTGACGGACGTTCAGTTGTTTTTACTGACGTTCGTCCAGTAAATTTTTAGAGCCTAGTTTTACTGTAGCACGTTAGATAGACTACAGGTTTTTTTTAGTAATAGATAGCGTCAGTTACTGACGGACGTTCAGTTGTTTTTTTCTAACTGACGATCGTACAGTAAATTCTATTCTTTTTTTTTCCCTTTTCTTCTCTTCTTTCTTATCTTCTAATTTCTGTTCACTATACACGTGTAAAAACACCACACATACACACACCCCCCTGTGTAAAAATACCACACAACCCTCTGTAATAAATCAAAATGTCTCAATCGTCCAGAAGGATGTATTTAGTCGAGGAGGCATACGCCATCATTGCCTCTGAGGGTATGTTCACACGCTAGCTGGCTTTTACGGCTGAAATGACAGCCTGTTTTCAGAAGAAAACAGCTGCGTCGTTTCAGCCGTAAATGTCCTCCTCGTAATATACGAGGCGTCTGTGACACTCGTATATCTTGAGCTGTTCTTCATTGAGTTCAATGAAGAACGGCTCAAATTACGTTTCAAAGAAGTGCCCTGCACTTCTTTGCCGAGGCAGTCAATTTACGCGTCGTTGTTTGACAGCTGTCAAACGACGACGCGTAAATTACAGGTCGTCTGCACAAGACGTCGGCAAACCCATTCAAATGAATGGGCAGATGTTTGCCGACGTATTGTAGCCCTATTTTCAGACGTAAAACGAGGCATAATACGCCTCGTTTACGTCTGAAAATAGGTCGTGTGAACACAGCCTGACACTGAGTCGGCCAGCGAGGGAGAGGAGGAATATGCCCCACTCCTTTTAGTTTCCTCCTCTTCCTCCTCCAGTGATGAGGAACCCACCCAAAGGCGACCCAGGAGAGCAACTGAGCCAACCCCAATGATTGATCCCGTGTGGACTCCACTCCCTGAAAATTATGAGCCTCAAATTCCTGATTTTATAGGCAGCTCAGGAATTCAGTTTGAGACTGAAGGCCTCACAGAAATTGACTTTTCCAAGGTCTTTTTCTCTGAGGAGTTTGTTAATTTAATGGTGGCCCAGACGAATCTGTACGCCCAACAATTTTTAACCCAAAACCCCACTTCATCATTTGTTAGGTGGACCCCAGTAGATGCAGCGGAGATGATGACATTTTGGGGCCTTTGCTGCATATGGGACTAGTGAGAAAGCCAGAGGTTAGGCAATACTGGAGTGCGGATATTTTGTACAACACCCCAATTTACCGCATGGCCATGACCCGGACTCGCTTTGAAGCCATTTTAAAATTCTTGCATTATAATGATAATGCACAGTGCCCGCCCCAGAACGACCCCACATTTGACCGTCTTTTTAAAATCAGGCCACCCATTCATCATTTCTCCACCAAATTTTCACAAGTGTACACCCCCGATAAATATATTTCCATAGACGAGTCCCTTGTTCATTTTAAGGGGAGGCTTAAATTCCGCCAATACCTGCCCAATAAGAGGGCAAGGTATGGAATTAAATTGTACAAAATGTGTGAGAGTACATCTGGGTATACACACAGGTTTAGGGTTTACGAAGGGAAGGACTCTATTATTGAACCCCCAGAATGCCCCCCCGTCCTGGGAGTTAGTGGGAAAATAGTGTGGGATTTGATGCACCCATTGCTGGACAAGGGTTATCACCTTTATGTCGATAACTTCTATACCAGCATCCCACTATTTAAGTGCTTTTCTGCCAGAAGTACTGTAGCATGCGGTACTGTGCGCAAAAATAAGAGAGGCCTCCCTAAAACACTGCTTAGCCAAAGCCTCTCTGATCTCTTCAATACAGTGCTCAATGAGCTCTGTGTATATGAATAGGGGCAGCGGCAGCGCCGCGTCCCCGATTGGTCCCTGTGATCATGTGACTGGTCACATGTCCACCGGTTGCCTTTAGTGGCAGGCTGCTGATGGGTCTTACTAGACCCAGCACAGCCCTATTAGTGATAATAGTCACTATAAGAGGGCTGATTTCCCATGTAACTGGGGCTGCTGTTCAGCTCCAGTTACAGTGGAAAAACATGGTGTAAAAGAAGAATGAAAAAAAAAAGTCCCCAAAAAGTTTTCTGACCTTTAAGGGATAGACCATAATAATAAAAAAATAAAAGTAAACTAAAGTGCACAAAAATTACTAATAAATACACATAAAATACCCAATCCAAAAAAAACATTCCCTCCGCCAATCATTGTCGTAACGCTAGCCCTGACCCAATTACACTAATATAAAATTTACAGTAGACAAGTACGATCACAAATAAAAGGTCTATTTTAGGGTAAAACTATGGTATTACCTGAAAAAAATAACTAAAAATGAAAAAATCTTATTTTTTTACTATTATTTTCAATCGTTAAGCCTAAAAATTCTAAAAATAGCAAAGAGGGTGTGTATAAAAATGATTAAAAAAATAAACCTGCATTGTCTATGGAAAAAACATCACAAAAATCACGTCGCTTGCACAACAAATAAAAAAGTTATAGCCGTTTAACTAACGCATGCTAAAAGTAGCTAAATGGTGGTACTGAAGGCTCAAAATAGCCCGGACCTTGAATGCATTATTAATGTTGCTAGGTATAAAAAATTTAAAAAAAATGCTTTTTTTATGCATTTTGCCCATAATAATATCTATAATAGTGTTTTAAATCAAATGTATGCTGCGCCCATCACCCTTGATCCTATCTTAATATATTTAAGTCTACAAATATAAAAATATCTTGATATAATTGGTTTAGTATATATTTTCGCTGCAATGTCTTTTAATCTCTGTTTAGAATATTTGCAAGATTTTCTAGAATAATTGTTTTCGTCTTTATTTTTTTTTTAAATATTTCACTTTTATTATGGGCCTTGGAAAGCGATGTGGTGCGTGAAATCAGAAAACAGTATAGCAGCTGATCACCGGGAAACTGATATTCCAGAAGTTCCAAGCAATCAAGCTATAATACTCATTGACACTGATCCCGCTCTGTGACCTACATTTACAACTAAAAGGTATTGATCAGATTGTGGAAAATGGACCTGTTCACATAACGAATAAAGAGTTTAACCCCTTAACGACATCCAGTACGTTGTTGTCGTTAAGTACTTAACGCAACATGAAGTATAGGTACGTTGTGTTACTAGTGCAGGCTCAGAAGCGGGTGTCAGCTGTATATCACATCTGACACCATGCTGCAAGGCCAGGACCGCAGCTAGCCTCTGATCTGGCTGATTAACCCCTTAGATGCAGCGCTCAATAGCGAGCGCTGCATCTATGGGGTTTACTAGCAGATCGGAACCCCGCAATGCAATCGTGGGGTTCCGATGGCTCCTCTGGCATGTGCTAACAATGTGCTACTGTCTGCCAAGTACGGAAGTCTGTTAGGTCCCGCCCGCAAAAGGAAGATGATGGCGCAGGCTCAGGAGCTGAGCTTGCAACATCAGCCACGGGTGTCAGCTATATGTTACAGCTGACAACCTGCTCTAACGGCAGCTCCGATCCCTGCCATTAACCCCTTAGATGCCACGTTCAAAAGTGATCGCATCATCTTAGTGGTTTGTAGCGATCAGCATCGCCACGATGTGATTGTAGGGATGCCAATCGTTGCTATGGCAACCGGATGTCTAACAATGGCCTCTGGAGGCGGGACCTAATAGGCTTGCTGTCAGTGAATAACTGACAGTTCTAATGCATTGCACTACGTGGGTTGTGCAATCTATTAGAGTTAGGCTGGATTCACACGAACGTGGCGTTTTTGCGGACGCAAAAACGCGGCGTTTTGCGCGCGCAAAAATCACTTGCCAGCTCCATGTGTCATCCGTGTATGATGCGCGGCTGCGTGATTTTCGCGCAGCCGGCATCATAGAGATGAGGCTTGTCGACGCCCGTCACTGTCCAAGGTGCTGAAAGAGCTAAATCTTTCATCACCCTCGACAGTGAATGCCGAACACAACATCGAAAAACCTGTAAAAAAAAAAGACAAAGTTCCTACTTACCGAGAACTTCCCGGCCGTTGCCTTGGTGACGCGTCCTTGGTGACGTGCCTCTCTTGACATCGGGCCCCACCTCCCTGGTTGACGCGGCAGTCCAAGTGACCGCTGCAGCCTGTGATTGGCTGCAGCCTGTGCTTGGCCTGTGATTGGCTGGAGCTGTCACTTGAACTGATGTGTCATCCCGGGAGGTCGGACTGCAGGAAGGAGACAGGAGTAATCGGTAAGTTAGAACTTCGTTTTTTTTTACAGGTTCATGTATTTTGGGATCGCAAGTCACTGTCCATGGTGCTGAAACAGTTTAACTCTTTCATCACCATGCACAGTGAATGTCTCCCGATTTCGCGGACCGGACATTTTTTTGCCGGGTTCGGCCAAAACGAGTTTGGCCGAACCCGGTGAAGTTAGCTTCGGTTGTCGGGGTTCACTCCTCGCAAAGACACTCCGTTTGGATGCTTGGAAACAGAAAAGCACGTGGTGCTTTTCTGTTTACATTCATCCTTTTGACAGCTCTTGCGCGAATCACGCAGTTCGCACGGAAGTGCTTCCGTGCGGCATGCGTGGTTTTCACGCACCCATTGACTTCAATGGGTGCGTGATGCGTGTAAAACGCCCAAAGAACGGACATGTCGTGACTTTTTTTCAGCGGACTCACGCTGAGCAAAAACCACGGACATGTCTGCACGGCCCCATAGACACATATAGGTCCGTGCAACGCGCGTGCAAATCACGCGCGTTGCACGGACGTTTTTCACGTTCGTCTGAATAAAGCCTAAAGATCAGAGGTGTCCCCTAGTGGGACAAAAAAAAAAGTTAATAAAAATGTTTAATAAAACTTTCAAGTTAATAAAAACAAAAACTGCCTTTATTCCAATAATAAGTATTTTAACCCCTTAATACCGAAGGTATTTTAAACCTTAATGACCAAGCAATTTTTTAGGTTTTTCCATCGTCGCATTCAAAGATCTATAACTTTTTTATTTTTCCGTCAACATAGCTGTAGAAGGACTTTTTTTTGCGGGACAAGTTGTATTTTGTAATAGCACCATTTTGGGGTACAAATAATCTATTTATTAACTTTTTATTAACTTTTTTTAGTGGGGTACTGGAAAAAAAACGATAACAAATTACTTATTTACCACATTATTATACCCTCTTATCATAGCCATGAATAAGGACACAAGTCTTGTCCGAACCGCGTAGGCATCAGCGAACACCGCTAACGACCCTTTATTTGACATATACATTTTTAAGAAGTTTTGAAATAAAATTCAAACCGTGCTTCCTTTTAAACTATTTTGCGCTGGATCACTTCTTCTCTTCCGTTTCTCTGTCATATGTCCAGGCACATGAGAAATGTCTTGAGGTGTGTAGTTTCTAAAATGGGGTCACTTTGTATTGGAAATGCAACATGGCGCCCAAAAACCAATCCACCAAATTCTGCATGCTAAGTAGCGCTCCTGCCTTTCTGAGCCCCGCCGTATGTCCAAACAGAAGTTTATTACCACATGTGGGGTATTGCCGTATTTGGGAGAAAATGCTCACAATACCCCTCGATAAATTCCTTCAGGGGTGTAGTTTCACAAATGGAGTCACTTTTGGGGGGTTTCCACTGTTTTGGTCCATCAGGGGCTTTGCAAATGCGACATGACACCCGAAAACCATTCCAGAAAAACGTAATTTTCAAAAGCCAAATGATGCTCCTTCCCTTCTGAGCCCTGCCGTGTGTCCAAAGAGCAGTTTCTTACCACATATAGGGTATTGCCGTATTCGAGAGTAATTGCTTTTCCAATTTTTTGGTGCTTTTTCTCCTTTATTCCTTGTAAAAAATGAAAATTTCCACGTTTTATCAGAAAAATTAAATTTTCAATTTCGCTGCATAATTCCACTAAACTCAGCAAAAAGCCTGTGGGGTCAAAATGTTCACTATACCCCTCGATAAATTCCTTCAGGGGTGTAGATCCCCAAATGGGGTCACTTTTGGAGGGTTAGCACTAATTTGGTCCCACAGGGGTTTTGCTAATGCGACATGGCAACCAAAAAACATTCCAGAAAAATCTGCATGCCAAGTAGCGCTCCTGCCTTTCTGAGCCCTGCGCTGTGTATCCAAACAGAAGTTTATGACCACATGTGGGATATTGGCGTACTCGGGAGAGATTGCTTTACAAATTTTGGGGTGCTTTTTCTCCTTTAAGCCTTGTAGAACTGAAAAATTTCAAACATTTTCATCAGCAAAAAACCTGTGGGGTCTAAATGTTCACTATACCACTTGATAAATTCCTTGAGGGCTGTAGTTTCCCAAATGAAGTTGCTTTTGTGGGGTTTCCATTGCTTTGGTCCCTCAGGTTCTTTGCAAATGCGACATGGCGCCGCAAACCATTCCAGCAAAACTTGACCTCCGAAAGCCAAATGGTGCTTCTTCACTTCTGAGCCCTGCCATGTGTCCAAACAACAGTTTATTACAGCATGTGAGGTATTGCTTTAATCGGGAGAAATTGCTTCTCAAATGTTGGGGTGCTTTTTATCCTTTATTCCTAGTAAAATTTGAAAATGTCCACAATTTCACAGCATAATTTTACTAAATTCAGCAAAAAAACTGTGGAGTCAAAATGCTCACTATACCCTTCGATAAACTCCTTCAGTTGTAAAGGATCTGCCAGACACAGCTTCTGTGTCGACGCCCGTGGTTAGTCAGTCTGCACCTGCTCCTAAGTCTGATGGAGTGACCCTTCCTTCTACCAATCAGGCTGGGAGGCTGAGGAGTGGGAGAGCCTATCACAGCCTGGCCAGACGGAGCTAGCTCCCGCCCTCTGTCTATTTATACCTTCACTTCCTGCTCCTCCTTTGCCTGTGATTCTCCTGTTTCCTGGCTCTGCTGCTGCTTGAACTATTTGTCCCTGCTTCATATTGACCCTGGCTTACTGACTACTCTCCTGCTCTGCATTTGGTACCTCGTACACTCCTGGTTTGACTCAGCTCGTTCACTACTCTCCTGCTCTGCGTTTGGTACCTCGTACACTCCTGGTTTGACTCGGCTCGTTCACTTCTCTTGTTGCTCACGGTGTTGCCGTGGACAACTGCCCCATTTCCCTTAGCTTCTGTGTACCCATGTCTGTTTGTCTGTCGTGCACTTATTGAGCATAGGGACCGTCGCCCAGTTGTACGCCGTTGCCTAGGACGGGCCGTTGCAAGTAGGCAGGGACTGAGTGGCGGGTAGATTAGGGCTCACCTGTCTGTCTCCCTTCATTACATAATCACAGGCCCATATACCTCTTCTACCCTGGTCCCTGACACAACTATGGACCCCCTTGAGACCCTGGCTCAGCAAATGCAGGGCCTCTCCCTACAGGTCCAAGCCCTGGCTCAGAGGGGCAACTAGCATGATGCTACCCTGGTAGTGCCCCCCACCTCACCTCTTGAACCCCACCACAAGTTGCCTGACCAGTTCTCAGGGGACCGGAAGACCTTTTTCTCCTTTCGGGAGAGTTGTAGGCTCTATTTCCGTTTAAAGCCCCACTCCTCAGGTTCTGAGAGCCAGCGAGTGGGTATAATTATGTCCCGGCTCCAGGCTCCCGGCTCCAGGACCTCCGAAGTGTTACCTCCTCATAGAGAATATGAATGCGCAATCGATTTGGTACCAGGGGCTAAGCTCTCTAAGGGTAGGATATTTAATCTCTCTTGTCCCGAACGTGAGGCCATGAGAGAGTATATCCAGGAATGCCTGGCCAAGGGTTACATTCGCCCCTCTACTTCTCCTGTAGGTGCTGGCTTCTTCTTCGTAGGGAAGAAGGATGGTGGTCTTAGGCCGTGCATTGACTACCGAAACTTGAATAAGGTCACTGTATCCCCTTCCTTTGATTCCTGATCTCTTCAATCAGGTTCAGGGGGCCCAATGGTTCTCTAAGTTTGATTAACGGGGGGCTTATAACCTTATCCGCATCAAAGAGGGGGATGAGTGGAAGACTGCGTTTAACATGCCCGAAGGTCATTTAGAATACCTCGTCATGCCCTTTGGGTTGTGTAATACTCCCGCGGTCTTCCAGAATTTTATAAATGACATTTTAAGAGACTACCTGGGGGTATTTCTTGTAGTGTACCTTGATGACATACTTGTGTTTTCCAAGGACTGGTCCTCCCACATTGAGCATGTCAGGAAGGTGCTCCAGGCCCTTCGGGAAAACAAGCTGTTTGCTAAAACCGAAAAATGTGTGTTTGTGGTGCAGGAGATACCATTTTTGGGTCAAATCCTCACTCCTCATGAATTCCGCATGGACTCTGCCAAGGTTCAGGCTGTGGCTGAATGGGTCCAACCTGTCTCCCTGAAGGCGTTACAGTGCTTCCTAGGGTTTGCTAATTATTACAGGAGATTTATTGCTAACTTCTCGGTCATCGCTAAGCCTCTTACTGATCTTACTCGCAAAGGTGCTGATCTCCTCCACTGGCCTCCAGAGGCGGTCCAGGCATTTGAGGTCCTAAAGAAGTGCTTTATCTCGGCCCCAGTGCTGATTCAGCCTAACCAAATGGAGCCATTCATCGTGGAGGTTGACGCCTCCGAGGTGGGAGTGGGTGCTGTCTTGTCCCAGGGTACCAGGTCCCTCACCCATCTCCGTCCCTGTGCCTACTTCTCCAGGAAGTTCTCGCCCACTATTTTGCCTAGCCGCAATTGATCATAGTATACAGTGGATGTGCGGTCCATGTCTAGTCTCTCCCATTTGATATGATACAGAGTCTATCCCCTCTTTTGTTTTGTTTTACTTGGTACCAGCACTTCACACTTTTGGCCCAGCTGATTTTAATTTAGGAATGACCTCATAAGTGTTCCTGCTCCTGCTTGTACTCTCAGTTGGCCACTGGGGGCGCATGGTAAGGTGAGCTCATTCCATCTGTTCACTAGTTGTGCTACTGTGTGGTGGTGTCTGTTGCTGTGGTGCTGTACTTGTGGGGGGACGTGGCCCAGAGCCAGGGAGGCTTGGCTTGGCCTGATGGCATGGGTGCTTTTGGGCCTCTGGGTTGCTCCCTCTGCAGGAGCGGTGCTGCAGTGGCGGTGGCCGCCACGCGGTGGTGCAACCGATAGAGTAGGGACCCACTTTTAAGAGGTCGCCGTGAAGTGGCAAGTGGGCTTGCATACAATTTGATCAAAATGTTACAAAGAACCTCTCGTTCATATTTAAATATTTTGCCTAGCCGCTATTGATCATAGTATACAGTGGATGTGCGGTCCATGTCTAGTCTCTCCCATTTGATATTCATCGTGGAGGTTGACGTGGAGTGGCGGGTAGATTAGGGCTCACCTGTCTGTCTCCCTTCCCCGTCATTACATCAGTGGTGTAGTTTACCAAATGGGGTCACTTTTGGGTGGTTTCCACTGATTTGGTTCCGCAGGCGCTTTGCAAATGTGACATGGCACACAAATCATTCCAGCAGAATTTGAGCTCCATAAAAACAAATAGCGCTTCCTCCCTCCTAAGCCCTGCCATTGGTCCAAACAGCAGTTTATCACCACGTATGGGGTATTACTGTGCTCAGAAGAGTTACTGTTACAAATGTTGGGGTGCTTTTTTCTCCTTTATCTATTGTGAAAATGGAAAAATCTGAGCTAAACCAAAATTTTATTAGAAAAAACTTCATTTTCACTGCCTAATTCCACTAAATTCAGCCAAAAAAATGTTTTTCAAAATGCTCACTATACCCCTCGATAAATTCCTTCAGCGGCATAGTTTTCCAAATGGGTTCACTTTTGGGGGTTTCCACTGTTTTGGTCCCTCAGGGGCTTTGCAAATACGACATGGCACCCCAAAACATTGCAGCACAACTTGAGCTCCAAAAGCCAAATGGTTCTCCTTCCCTTCTGAGCCCTCCGTGTGTCCAAACAGCAGTTTATTACCACATATAGTGTATTGCTGTGGCAGAAAAAAGAAGGTTGGAACCAGCGCTAAGAATAGTGAATCTGTTTAAAACAGGAAACTATTTCCAAGTTTTAATATTAATTTGAATAAAAGCAATGAACAGAAAAGTGGTAATGACGGGCAGGTAATGTCCAAGAGTTCAGAGAGTGATGAGAAATAGGCGGTAGCCTACGCGTTTCAGACCCTATCTGGGTCCTTAGTCATGGCTTGTAATTTGTCTGACTGTGCAGTCTACGGCTTTTGTAGCCAGTCAGTATCATGATTAATTAGTTAATTGCGTTTCAAACTGAAAAAGAAACAGGAGGAGTCCTGTGGAACGCAGTTTTGTATGTCATTTCCTGGGCACAGAAATTTTTTTTAGACGTATTTTGGATTTTTTAAAATACGTATAATTGTATGCAAAGAAAATCTTTTGTATGTATAAACAATTAATTAGAGATTGAAACGAGTGTACTTCTGTGTTAATATACACTGGGTTTAATTATTGTTTAAAACATAACATATCCCGGGAGGGGCAAGCAGCTCCGTGTTTATAATTTGATTTAAACAAGATAAATTGTTGCGTTACTATTTTCCTTTAACAAAAGAAAACGAGAAAAGTGACAATTATGGACTTTTTTGTTTCAGTGTGGCTCCTATAGGAAAAACCTATAATGCTTTGTCATTATATAAATGGTTTAGCGGAATAAATTTAATTATTACTCTATAGTGAACTGAGAAACCAAATGTTGGGGCGCTTTTTCTCCTTTATGTCTTGTAAAAATTGAAAATGTCTACATTTTATTGTAAAAATTTAGATTTTCATTTTTACGTCCTAATTCTACTAAATTCAGCAAAAAAAAACAAAAACCTGTGGGGTTAAAATGCTCACTATACCACTTGATAAATTCCTTGAGGTGTGTAGTTTGCCAAGTGGTGTCTTTTTGGGGGTGTTTCCATTGTTTTGGCACCACAAGACCTCTTCAAAACTGACGTGCTCTCTAAAATATATTCTAATAAAAAGGAGGCCCCAAAATCCACAAGGTGCTCCTTTGCTTCTGAGGCCTGTGTATCAGTGCATTAGCAAACTAGGGCCACATGTCAGATATTTCTAAAAACTGCAGAATCTGGGCAATAAATATTGAGTTGCGTTTCTCTGGTTAATCCTTCTGTGTTACAGAATTTTTTTTTATTAAAACAGATTTTCTGCAAAAAAATTACATTTGTAAATTTCACCTCCACTTTAATTCCTGTGAAACACCAAAAGCGTTAAGAAACTTTCTAAATGCTGTTTTGAATACTTTGAGGGGTGCAGTTTTTTTTAAATGGGGTGATTCATAGGGGGTTTCTAATATATAAGGCCCTCAAAGCCACTTCAGAACTGAACTAATCCATAAAAAAAAGGCTTTTGAGATTTTCTTGAAAATGTCAGAAATTGCTGCTAAAGTTCTAAGCCTTGTAATGTCCTAGAAAAATAAAAGAATGTTAAAAAAATGATGCCAACATAAAGTAGACATATTGGATATGTGAACTGGTAAATATTTTGTGTGGTATTACTATCTGTTTTACAAGCAGATACATTTAAATTTAGAAAAATAACTTAAAGTACAATGTGTCACGAGAAAACAATCTCAGAATCGCTTGAAAAAATAAAAGCATTCCAAAGTTATTAACTCATAAAGTGACGCATGTCAGATTTAAAAAAAAAGCTATATGTGAGGCACTATATACAGGGGTGTTCTATATGTGGAGCACTATTTATAGGGGGAGATATATGTAGGGCACTATCTACAGGGGTGGCTATATGTGAGACACCATGTACAGGGGTTGGCTATATGTGGAGCACTATCTATAGGGGGACCTATATGTGAGGCACTATCTACAGGGGTGGGCTATATGTTGGACACTATATACAGGGGTGGGCTATATGTGGAGCACTATCTACAAGAGTGGCTACATGTGGGGCACTATCTACAGGGGGCTATATGTGGGGCACTATTTTCAGAGTGGGCAATATGTGGGGCATGATATACAGGGGGCTATATGTAGGGCACTATTTACAGGGGGGCTATATGTGGGCACTATCTACAGGGGCTCTATGGAGGTCACTATCTACAGGGGATCTATGTAGGTCACTATCTACAGGGGGCACGGTGTGTGTGTGGGACACAGTGTATGGCGCTATTATATTTAGGAGCACAGTGTCTGGCACCATGAGAACTTTATCTTCGTTTATAGGTGCAAAAATGTTTGAAAAGTCAGTAGCTGAAGACATCTGAGCGGCAAACTGCCAAAATGGGCTATGCCCGGGAGAAGTCATCATAGAGGTCTGGAACAGATGGAGAAAAAAGGAGTAAAAGAACAACTAGAATCTGACCTCACGTGTGAGTCACTTAATGTAAATGTTTATTCTGCTTCTAATCAGTACTGTAGGCCCTGTCTGATCTGCAACGAGATGATGGTTGTTTTTTGTGAAACAGCATCTCCCAGCATATCCTTACTATTGTTCGGGCTATGTTGGGAGCTGTATACAATATAGTGCAAACCTATAAGGCAGGTGTTGCACTAAATTGAGCTGTATTTGTGCTGGTGTTGCATTTATGTACTGAGCTTGTTTCCGGTACTGTGTATATATATATATATATATATATATATATATATACAGTATATTTTGAGCTTGGTTCAGGGGCTGTGTATATGTATGAGCTTGGTTCCGGATTCATGTATTTATATTAAGCTTGGTTCTGCTGCTGTATATATATTGACAGGGGCGTAGCTAAAGGCTCATGGGCCCAGATGCAAAGATTCTTCTTGGGCTCCCCCCAATCTTCTCATGGCCGACAGCCCACGGCTTTCAGCTGCATCGCTGTGTCTCCTAAGTGACTCAACGATGCAGCACTAGCAGCCAGGGGCGTCACTAAGGTCTTGAAATGTCAGGGGAAAAAGACCCAATACATATACCCCCCAAAAAAATATGTGTGCGTGTATGTATATGTGTGTGTGTATATGTGTACATAGGAGACAGCATATCTATAGCACTACGACCCTATAGCTATGGATAGGATTAGATACAGTGGTTCAGCAGACAGTATCACACATGATAGGATTAGATACAGTGGCTCAGCAGACACTATCACACATGATGGGATTAGATGCAGTAGCTCAGCAGACAGTATCACACAGCACAGGATTAGATACAGTGGCTCAGCAGAAGAGTATTACACATTACAGGATTAGATACAGTGGCTCAGCAGAAGAGTATCACACATGATAGGATTAGATATAGGGCCCAGCTTGCTGAGATTGCGGGTCCAGTGCTGGACCTAGGAAAGGTAAGTATAAGAATTGTTTTGCTTTTTTATGTGTTACTAATTATTTTTGTGTGTTTGTGTTTTTTTACAGGTTCGGTTGTTGGACTACTTCGGATTCAAGGACTACTTCGATGACAGCGTTTTTTTTATTCTCAATAAAATGAATAACGAAGGTTGTGTGTGGGATTTTAATTTCAATAAAATATTTTTCCTGTGTCTTTGTATTTTTCTAATCTTTATTACTACCACCTTAGTAATGGCCGCTGGCTGATTGACAACATCCATGAGACATGAAGAGGCTAAAACTAACCCCCATTATTACCCCGGTACCCACCGCCACCAGGGGTACCGGGAAGAGCTGGGCACGATCCAGTACCCGACCATCTGTAGTGATGGTCGGGCACTGGCGCAGGCTGGTATTATCAGGCTGGGAAAGCCCAAACACAATGACCCCCCCCCCCCCTAGTAATGCTAGCCTGCTGCTGCTATGTTGTATCTGGCTGGTTATAAAAAAGGGGGAACCCCCACATCGTTCTTTCCAATTATTTATTTATTTATTTTTTAAAAATGCTGTGGGTCCCCCCCATTTTTGATAACCAGGCAGACACAACACAGCTGTAGCAGCCTAGCATTACCAGGATTGGACGAGCCACTGTGTTTCGCCTTCCCCAGCCTAATAATACCAACCAGATGGTCGGGTACTGGATTGTACCCAGAACTTCCCCGCACCCCTGGTGGTCGTGGGTACCGGGGTAATAATGGGGGTTAGTGTTAGCCTTTTCAGTAGCTAACACTAAGCCCCTACTTAGTAATGGATGCTGTCAATCAGCCAGCAGCTATTAATAAGGCAGTAGTAATAATGTTTAAAAAAAATACAAAGACATAAAAAAGACTGGTTTATTGAAATAAAAACCCCCCACATATTCCTCATTAACCATTTTAATGATAATTAAAAAAAAACGTCATCGAAGTAGTCCTTGCATCCGATGTAGTCCAACAACCGAACCTGTGAAAAACACAAACACAAAGAAAAACCATAGTAAGGGCCTGTTCACATCACTGCTGAGCTTCCATCTGAGGTTTCTGTCGGGGAACCCCTCAATGGAAACGCAAACTGAAACCTCAGTTTCCGTTTCGCTCACCATTAATCTCAACGGTGAAGGAAACGTTGCTAAAGGTTTCAGTCTGTCACCGTCGTGACAGGGTTCCCTTGTTTTGACGGAATCAGTAGCGCAGTCGACTGCACTGCTTCCCCTTCATTTTCCTTACTTGCTCACACTGAATTGCTGACACATCCGTGTCGGCGATTCTATGTGTAAAAAAGACAGCGGAATGAAGGGGAAGAAGCGCTCGTATGAGCGCTGCACCCCCTTCAAAACAGCTGATTGGTGGGTGCCCCGGGAGTCGGACTCCGACCTATCAGCTCCAGCAGACAGTAATATTAAACTTACCCTCCTCTTCGGCAGCAGCGGAAGTCCTGACTCCATCCAGGGTCGGGATGTTATGCGCAGCGCATAGCGTTGTGACGTCATGTACTGCGCACATCACTGTGATGTCAGGATCTCTGCTGTGCTCCGAAAAGTACTGTTAGTTACTATAGTAATGGGGGCCAGTGTAGTTTATTACATAGGCCCCAGATACTATAGTAACTTTTCATTGATGTGGTGCGGGGGAGGGGCGGGCTTCGGGGCCCAGTCGCAATTGTGACTGCTGCGACCCCCATAGTTACGCCACTGTATATTGAGCTTTGTTCTAGTGCTTTATTTATGTACTGAGCTTGGTTCTGGTGCTGTATATATGTACTGAGCTTGGTTCTGGTGTTGTATATAGAACTATATTGCTTGTAAAATGTACAAATGGTTTTATGCTCGAGTTAAAAAAAAAATCGAAACTGATTGGTAAAGAAAACAAACATGGCGAGTGGGAAGGAGATGTCGGGAGAGAGATTGGGGTGGGCAAACTGAATCTTTGCTTCAGGAGCTGGAGAACCTAGCTATGCCTCTGAATTAAGCCATACAAAGATAGAGTTCTGATCTCAGTACATTGACAGAACTAATTCATAAGTGTCTAGAATTTATAAAGACTTTCCGGGAAAATGGATTTGACATGGCACTGCAGAGTGCAAAGGCTGAAAACTTGAAGATTGAGGCGGTGTTTAGGCCACAAGTTTCCATTAGGATGAAGATTTTTTTCGATTATGAAGAACGTGATGAGGCAATAACTTACCCACAAACTAAATTCAAGGTGGATTGTTTTATGCTTTCGTTTCTTAAATCTAGAGCAGGGGTCTCAAGCACGCGTCCCGCGGGCCGCATGCGGCCCCTGGGGCTGTCACCTGCGGCCCGCGGGACACAGAGCCGCTAGTATCGGCTCTGCTCCGAGACTCTGGAATTCCCTGACATCGCTGTCCACATATGAACAGCGATGTCTGTGGCTTCCTCAGAGCCGGAGTCCTGTGCAGAGCGCTAGTACAGGCTCTGATCCGGGACTCTGTGGAATTCCCTGACATCGCTGTCCATATATGGACAGTGTGTCAGGGTCTTCCCCAGAGCGGAGTCCCATGCAGAGCGGTAGTATAGGCTCTGCTCCGGGACTCTGTAGAATTCCCTGACATCGCTGTCGATATATGGACAGTGTGTCAGGGTCTTCCCCAGAGTGGAGTCCCGGGCAGAGCGCTAGTATAGGCTCTGCTCCGGGACTCTGTGGAATTCCCTGACATCACTGTCTATATATGGACAGTGTGGCAGGGTCTTCCCCAGAGCGGAGACCCGGCCAGAGCGCTAGTATCGGCTCTGCTCCAGGACTCTGTGGAATTCCCTGACATCGGTGTCCATACATCGACAATGATGTCAGGGGCTTCCCCAGAGCAGGAGTCCCAGTGATGTCAGGAGCACAGCTGGAGTCCCAGGAAGAGCCTACTTGCGCTCTGCCAGGGACTCCAGCTCTGGGGTTGCCCCTGACATCTCTGTCCATATATGGACAGTGATGTCAGGAGCATAGCTGGAATCCCAGGCAGAGTGCTAGAAGTGGCTCTGCTCCGGGACTTCAGCTCTGGGCAAGCCCCTGACATCACTGTGGCAGCATCTGCGGAGGGCACTGTGGCAGCATCTGCGGAAATCACTGTGGCAGCATCTGCGGAGGGCACTGTGGCAGCATCTACGGAGGGCACTGTGGCAGCATCTGCGGAGGGCACTGTGGCAGCATCTACGGAGGGCACTGTGGCAGCATCTACAGAGGGCACTGTGGTAGCATCTACAGAGGGAGCTGTGGCAGCATCTACAGAGGGCACTGTGGCAGTATGTACAGAGGACACTGTGGCATTATCTAGGGGTGTGTTGCATTATCTACAGAGGGCACTGTGGCATTATCTAGGGGTGTGTTGAATTATCTACAGAGGGCACTGTGGCAGCATCTACAGAGGGCACTGCGGCAGCATCCACAGAAGCCACTGTGGCAGCATCTACAGAGGGCACTGTGACAGCATCTACAGAGGACACTGTGGCAGCATCTACAGAGGGCACTGTGGCAGCATCTACAGAGGGCACTGTGGCAGTATGTACAGAGGACACTGTGGCATTATCTACCTGCTAACTGAGCCGCCGAACTGCATTTAGCGACACAAACTGGAAAACTGGATTGTTGAAATAAGCATGTGGAGAAATATCTAAAATTTTAAACCTAGCGGTATTATTATAGTAATGTGGTATTATTATTATTATTATTATAGTAATATAGTGTTATAGTAGTTCAAATAACTAATTGATTAACAATAATTTTGTATTGTATCAAATTTGAAAGTAATGCTGCCCGTCAACTTCCCATTTTTTCTATATGCGGCCCACTTACCCGGCCGAGTTTGAGACCCTGCATTGGCAAATGGAATTGAATCTGATGTTAACGGAGAAGATTTATCCCAGGATTTTAACTCCTTAATGACCGCCCACCGTCTTTTGTTGGCAGGCGGTGCATTAGATGTCTTTAGGCGTCGCTGTAGAAGAGGCTGAGGAGCGCTCATCCTCTAAGCAGGAGCTGTAACTAACGGCTCCTGATCTTAGAGGAGCCTGCTGAATACAGCTGGGGTCGGAAAACATTCAGACCCCAGCTGTTTGACCCTTTGATCTCTGCGGTCCGGAAATCCCCGCTTTGATCTTGTCATCGGAAACCCGGTGGCGTGATGAAACACCGGGGAATCCCTCTGCAGTCAGCCCTGGGGACCTACAGATGACCCCAGGGCTGTCTGTTCAGTAAGCCTGCTGTTCGGGCACACGATGTGCTGCCCTAACAGCAAACTGTGTCATAGTGACACAGTGTAATGTATTAGCATACAGGAGTATGCTAATGCATTACAACTAAAAATAAAGTAATAAATAAAGTTAAAAAAAGTCCAAAAAGAAGTCATTATTTTGCATAAAATATATTTTATTGCCCCTACACTAAATAAAAACAAGAAACCTATACGTATTAGGTTTCTAAATGACCATAATAACTTGAAGAATTTATCTAACAGGTTATTTAGCGTGAAACGTGAACGGGATAAAAAATAGACAAGAAAAACGATGTAGAGAATCGCTTTTTCTAATATTTACGCCGTAAAAATATTTTTTTTCTACCTCCAAACTATGAAAAGATATAATAAAATTTCTCCCACATAAAACAAGGCCGCATACAGCCACGTCAATGAAAAAATAAAAAAGTGATGACTGCTGAAATGCAGAGAGGTAAAAACTGAAAAATGTAGCAGGTCATTAAGACCTTTTCAGGCCCGGTCATTAAGTGGTTAAAGTCTCTTACCAAGTGATTCTAAAAATCCTCTTAATGTGCTCTACTAAATATAAGCAAAAATACTCTATATGCAAAAATAGTCTAAAACGTTATCTTTCTGTGGGTAGCAATTTGTATTTTACTTATCCCTGTCACTGTGACTACAGAGGAACGTAGCTTTTCTAAATTAAAACGTACTTGAGGTCCTCAATGTCAGATGACAGACTAACCACTTTAGCATTGCTGTCTATTGAGAATGACGTTCTTCAGACGCTGGATATGAACACCACTATATGAGTTTGCAAGAGTAAAAGAACGTAAAGTTATGTTCTGAGCACATACATTTGAGGTTATTTGCACTGCGTATTGAATGTGTATATTATTGTTAAAATTAATTTTTTTCATAACTAAAAACTTTGGTTGTATAAAGCACTTTATCCTTTGCAGTAAACAAGGGAATAATCCAAATTCTTGCCACTACAATATATCTCCTCCTCCTGGGCAATCTTCTATTAATAGAAGTATACCATCCTGCCCAATTTCCACCCAGCACTGCATCGACCTTTCATAAATGATGTGTTACGGACGCATTAGCGCATTATGGGAAAAAATTAGCAATTGTTGTTTTATGTAGTTAATATATTATATAGTTGAGATGTTATCAGTCTGGCAAGTCAATTTTTTGAATGTTGGAATTTCAGTTGTTAGCATAAATAACAAAGTGTTTCTCCTCAAAATTTTATTTTTCTTTTTAATTCACTTTTAATTCAGTTTCTAAACCTCAAAACCGCGTGTCGTAAGGATGGCATATGCGTGAAAATCACTTATGACACACGGAACTGCAATGCGCAAAAAACGCAGCATTTTTTGCGCACGCAAAAAGCACACGTTCGTGTGAATTTAGCCTTAAGGTATGTTCACATGATGAGTCAAAAACGTCTCAAAATACGGAGCTGTTTTCAAGTGAAAACAGCTCCTGAATTTCAGACGGTTTTGAAGCCACTCGCTGTGTTTTTCGCTGCGTTTTTTACGGCCGTTTTTGGCCAATGAAAGTGGGGGTCAGGGTATGTGCACACGATAGCAGGCATTTACGTGTGAAAAGACAGACTGTTTTCAAGAGAAAACAGCTGCCTCGTTTCACACATAAATGCTCCTCCTCGTAATATACGAGGCGTCTGTGATGCTCGTAAATCTTGAGCTGCTCTTCATTGAGTTCAATGAAGAACGGCTCAAATTATGTTGCAAATAAGTGCCCTGCACTTCTTTGCCGAGGCAGTCAATTTACGCGTCGTCGTTTGACAGCTGTCGTCTGCACAGTACGTCGGCAAACCCATTCAAATGAATGGGCAGATGTTTGCCAACGTATTGTAGCCCTATTTTCAGGCGTAAAACGAGGCATAATACGCCTAGTTTACGCCTGAAAATAGGTCGTGTGAACCCAGCCTCAATGTGATGGGGTCAATGAAAAACAGCTCCAAAAACGTCCCAAGAAGTGACATGCACTTCTTTGACGCGGCCGTCTTTTTATGCGCCGTCTTTTGACAGCGACGCGTAAAATTACACCTCGTGGGAACAGAACATCGTCAGGGTATGTTCACACGGCCTATTTTCTGACGTTTTTCGGGCCGTGTGAACATACCCTAAGGCGAAATTCACACGAACGTGTGCGTTTTGCGCGTGGAAAAAAAGCTGCGTTTTTTGCGCATTGTAGTTCCGAGTGTCATAAATGTTTGCTGCGTGGCTGCGTGATTTTCACGCATATGCCATCCTTATAACACGTGGTTTTGATGTTTAGAAAAAAAAATGAAGGAAGTGCTTTTATTTTTTTCTTCATTCCTTGATCTACTGTTGCGCAAATCACGCGCAGCACTTAGAAGTGCGTCCGTGTGCTGCGCGTGATTTTCACGCACCCATTGACTTCAATGGGTGCGTGATGTGCAAAACATGCTCAAGTATAGGACATGTCGTGAGTTTTACGCAGCGGACACACGATGCGTGAAAATCACGTACTGTCTGAAAGGCCCCATTGAATTATATAGGTCCGTGCGATGCGCGTGATTTTCACGCGCATATCACGGACGTGAAACACGTTCGTGTAATAAGGCCTAAGTGTTAATAAACTGACCTGTGGTGCGGAATTGAATTCCACGGAATGTCAATTTGTGCTGATAAAACGGCCCTAATATGCCTACAAACATCTGCCCATTGCTTTCAATGGGTTTTACGGTGTTCTGTTCCCACGAGCCTTAATTTTACGCGTCGCTGTCAAAATATGGCGCGTAAAAAGACACCAGCGAAAAAGAAGTGCAGGTCACTTCTTGGGACGTTTTTGGAGGCGTTTTTTCGTTGACTCCATTGAAAAAGAGCTCCAATAACGGCCGTAAAATACGGCGCAAAAAACGCGAGTTGTTACAAAAACGTCTGAAAATCAGGAGCTAGTTTCGCCTGAAAACAGCGCCGTATTTTCATACGTTTTTGGTCACTGCGTGTGAATATACCCTTACTATGCACTCAGACCTGTGTTGATACCTCACTGACCTACGTAACGACACAGGGCTGTTCTTTACTAATTATTCCTCCCCCTTCTATTTGTCTATTCGCCCTCTCCACTAGTTCTCCCTTCCCCTTTAATTTTTTTATCCCGCCCACCTACTTCATCTGAGGTGCGGTCACAGAATCACGTGACCACACCTCAGCTAGCTAATGTAATCCCCGTCATCCCTGTATATATTTAATCCCCATCATCACTGTACATACAATATGTAAAGCCCATCGTCCCTGTATTTTATAACCCCCATCATCCCTGAATATATGTAATCCCGATCATCACTGGTGATACTATCAGGACATGCAGCTCGCGGGCACTGAGGAAAAACATGAACGCGAAAAAAATGGTGCTGGCATTGAAGCATAAGCGATGAATGAACAGGGCTTGCATTGAGGAGGCTGTGGACCCATAGGATGCCTCAAATACGGGTGTATGTCAGAAGTCCCGTGTTTGAGGCATCCTGTTGGTTGGCTGCCCGCCCCAAAAATTTTGTGTCCCTGGAAAACCCCTTTAAGGCTGGGTTACCATGTAGCGTAATCGCTGCAGAATTTCCGCAATGGAATTGTGTGCAGAAATTCCGCAGCATTTACAGTAGCAGCAAAGTGGGTGAGATTTAGTAAAAAGAACGCAGTATAAATGTTAATAACTTGACCTGCGGTGCAGAATTTAATTCCGCAGCATGTCAATTTATGCTGCGTTTTTGTTGATTTTCCGTTGCGGGTTTACCCCCTTGAGTTCAATGCAAAACCCGCAACAAAAAGCCAATCGTTGCGACTTTTGAACGTGTAACCGCAGCATTTACGCCGCAAAAGTCGCAACGCCGGAAGAAAAAAAAATCATACTTACCACCTCCCTCCATCTTCCTGCAGTCTGGCCTCCTGGGATGATGCTGCATCCCATATGACCACTGCAGTTAATCACAAGCTGAAGTGTCACATGGCCTGAAACGTCATCCAGAGGGGCCGGAGCCGACGTCAGAGGAGGGAGGGGGTAAGTATGAACAGCTTTCTTCCACAGCGAAATATACGTCCGGTAATGCTGGTAAATCTGTGACAGAAATCCGCTTAAAATAGTGTGTTTTTTCTGCTCATATTGCTGTGGAAACGTTGCGTTTTTTACACAGCGGTTTTACTTGCATATTTATTGTTTGCGTATTTATTGTATATGTGCACATGCGGATTTCCAATGGTTTTTATTATGTTTCCGCTGCCTAAACGCTGTAAAAACCGCAACATAAGTCTTGCAGAATTTCTGCTCCCCATTGAAGTCTATTGGCCAAACACGCAGCATCTCCGCACAGAACATGCAGTATAAATTGACATGCTGTGGAATTAAGAAAGGCAACGCAGAACACTTACCGCACGACTTTTGTGTGGTTTTTTCCATAGCGTGGGCATGAGATTTTCTAAATCTCATTCACTTTGCTGCTACTGTAAATGCTGCGGTATTTCCGCACAGAATTCGGTTGCGGAACTTCCACAGCATTTACGCTATGTGGGAACCCAGCCTAAGGCTGGATTTACACGAGCATGTGTGTTTTTGTGTGCGCAAAAAAAGCTGCATTTTGTGCGCGCAAAAGGTACTTAACAGCTCCGTGTCTCATCACCATATGATGCGTGGCTGCGTGATTTTCGCGCAGCCACCATCATTATGACATTCTGTTTGTATGTTTCATTCATACTTTTTACTGCTCTTGCGCGAATCATGCGCGTCACACGGAAGTGCTTCCATGTGCTGTGCGTGATTTTCACGCACCCATTGACTTCAATGGGTGCGTGAGGCGCGAGAAACGCACAAATATAGAACATGTCGTGAGTTTTACGCAGCGGACACCCGCAGCGTAAAAATCACTGAATGTCTGCACGGCCCCATAGACTAACATATGTCCGTGCGAGGCGCGTGAAAACCACGTGCGTTGCACGGACGTATATCACATTTGTCTAAATAAGCCCTAACTCTGCAGGGACGTTCTAGAACGTCCTGCAGATAAACACTGTTTGCCGCCCTATAGCGGCATTTAGCTACGTGATACAGTAGTTTCTAGACAGTTGACATCACTGAGCTCTGCCCAGAGACCAATGAGCGTGGTCTCTGGGCATGTGATTACTGTGACAACCTGTCAAAATGATCACAATACTTTCCCGCTCGGCATCCTCCCCAGCTATAAGGAGCTCCGCGATACAGCTGTCTCTAAACAGCTGACATCACGGAGCTCTGCCCAGAGACCAGTCAGCAAGGACAATTGCGCATGTGATCATTCCTCCCCCCACCCCCCCCCCATATATATACTGATGTATTGTACAGTTTTAGGCTGGGGCTACACGGCGACTTTGGCTGTGACACTTTTCACATGCACAAAGATCGCTTTGGAACCAGCTTTGGAAAATTCGCCCTCCAAAATCCAGTTTGTGCACCATTCATTGTAAGTGCCGCCTTGCGCTCAGCGTGTATAAAATGCACACCTATTTGGTATCATTGTAGTCGGCAGAAGTTGACAAAAATGTATTCAGGTGTGTTTACTCAGTGGCATGCACCAGATGTCAGAAAAGGTCACCAGAATTCACTTATTTGGAAAAAGAAATGCTTGCTTAAATTTTTTCCATCAAAGTCAATGAATTGTCCAGAAAAAAAATAGAGGGCTAAGATCTTTTATATGTCACTAAACTAATACCTTGGGGGTCTAATTTCCTAATTAAGAGTCATTTTGGGGGTGTTGATGGTGTTTTGGCACAACATCTATAATGGTCATATGGTGTCAGCAAACCAGCTTTGGAAAACTTGCCCTCCAAGAGCCAGTTTGCGCACCATTCATTGTAAGCTCCACCTTGCGCCCAGCGTGTAAGAAATGCGCACATGTTTGGTATTGCTAAAGTTGGCAGAAGTTGCCAAATATGTGTTTAGGTGTATTGCATCAGATGTCAAAAAACATTGCTCACATTTTTTAATTTATTTCCCTTTTTTCTTTTAAGGTCCCATGCAAACGAGCGGGTGAATTGCGGACCCATTCATTTCTATGGGCCCATGCACACGAGCGTGGTTTCCACGGTCCGTGCATTGCCCGGGATCCTTGACCACAAAAAGATAGGACATGTGTTATTACGGACTTATTTTGCGGTCCAGGCTCATTGAAATGAACGCACACGGCCAAGTGCACGGCCCGCAATTTGCGGGCTGCCCGCGGGTGACACTCCACGGCCGTCCGAGCCGCAAATCACAGCCGTGCACACCACTATAGTGGTGTGCATTAGGCCTTACATTTTTTTTAAATTAAAATAATCACTTATTTAATTTACGCAATATGGAAGCATAAAGTGTTCGGAGAAAAACAAGACCAAATACATGTAGGTTGGAAGAGTAAGGGTATGTTCACACGCACTAATTACGGACGTAATTCGGGCGTTTTTGCCCCGAATTACGTCCAAAAATAGCGCCTCAATAGCGTTGACAAACATCTGCCCATTGAAAGCAATGGGCAGACGTTTGTCTGTTCACACGAGGCGTATATTTACGCGCCGGTGTCAAATGACAGCGCGTAAATAGACGCCCGCGTCAAAGAAGTGACCTGTCACTTCTTTGGCCGTAATTGGAGCCGTTATACATTGACTCCAATGAATAGCAGCGCCAATTACGTCCGTAATGGACGCGGCGTTCAAGGGCCTGCACATGCCGTTACGGCTGAAATTACGGGGATGTTTCCTCCTGAAAACATCCCCGTAATTTCAGCCGTTACGGACGCTGTCGTGTGAACATACCCTAAGGGTATGTTCACACGCTGAGCCAAAAACGTCTGAAAATACGGAGCTGTTTTCAAGGGAAAACAGCACCTGATTTTCAGACGTTTTTTGAGCAACTCATGTTTTTCGCTGCGTTTTTCACAGCGTTTTTCGCAGCGTTTTTCGTGCCGTTTTTGCGCCGTTTTTTCGGCCGTTTTTGGAGATGTTTTCAATAGAGTCTATGAGAAAACGGCTCCAAAAACGTCCCAAGAAGTGTCCTGCACTTCTTTTGACGAGGCTGTAATTTTACGCGTCGTCTTTTGACAGCTGTCAAACGACGACGCGTAAATTACAGGTCGTCGGCACAGTACGTCGGCAAACCCATTCAAATGAATGGGCAGATGTTTGCCGACGTATTGGAGCCGTATTTTTAGGCGTAAATCGAGGCATAATACGCCTCGTTTACGCCTGAAAATAGGTCGTGTGAACCCAACCTTATAGAGGAACAATTTGCTTTTAAATTGGCACTTGGCTAAAACTTGAAAATGGGCCTGGTCAGGAAAGGTGCGGGGTGTAAAGCCTCTGGCCAGGAAGTGGTTAAAGGGGTTGTTCCAAGTTGACTCAAATTATTTTTTTTAAACATTCTAAGCAGGAAATGAATTTTAAAACATTTGCTGTTAAAAAATTTAAAAAATTCATTTCCTAAGTGCCTATTTTTTACACTTGATAACTCAGCTACTGCTGGTTATCTTTTCTAAAAAGGGGAGTGAGCGGCTTGATGTCAATCAAGCCGCTCTGCTCTGCAGTGTGCGCGCTCCCGATGTTGCTAGATACTGTAGTTCTAGCAACATCGGGAGAATGTTAGTCTCAAGCGGGCATGGTAAGCCCGATTGAGACGAACTTACCGTGAATGTCATCAACCATACACTACACTACATTCACCCCGTTTCGGCAACCAACTTCTCCCCCCCCCCAACCCTGTCACTACATGTAATGTTTGTACCCGCCGCATCGGTGCTGCATCAGCACCCGGCGAACAACTAAAAATATATAAAAAAAATAAACTCACCTAAGACGTTCTAACGGCGCTCTGAACGGTCCCGTCACTTGCCATCTTCCTTCTTCTTGGCGCCGCTCGCATTCATAGTAACAATGCGTTGTGGCGCAGATGACGTAATCATATCAGGCCCACGTGATTACGTCATCTGCGCCCACCGCTATGTTATTGTGAATGGGAGAAGAAAAGTGACGGGACCGTTCAGCTCTTCGTGGGAACGTCTTAGGTGAGTTTATTTTTGTATGTATGTTGTCATGTATGTATGTATGTGCATGTATGTTTGCATGTATGTTTTCTTGTATGTATGTTGTCATGTTTGTATGTGTATATGTGCATGTATGTTTGTTTGCATGTATGTATGTTTGCATGTATGTATGTTTGCATGTATGTTTGTATGTATGTATGTTTTCATGTATGTATGTTGTCATGTTTGTATGTGTATATGTGCATGTATGTTTGCATGTATGTATGTTTCCATGTATGTATGTATGTATGTATGTTTTCATGTATGTATGTATGTTTGCATGTATGTATGTATGTGTGTATGTATGTTTTCATGTATGTATGTTGTCATGTTTGTATGTGTATATGTGCATGTATGTTTGCATGTATGTAAGTTTTCATGTATGTATGTTTGCATGTATGTATATATAAACATGTTTGTATGTATGGTTGAATGCAAGTATGTATATTTGCATGTATGTATGTTTGCATGTATGTATGTTTGCATGTATGTATGTATGTTTGCATGTATGTATGTTTGCATGTATGTTTGCTTGTATGTATGTTTGCATGTATGTATGTATGTATGTTTGCATGTATGTATGTTTGCATGTATGTATGTTTGCATGTATGTTTGCATGTATGTTTTCATGTATGTATGTTGTCATGTTTGTATGTGTATATGTGCATGTATGTTTTCATGTATGTATGTTTTCATGTATGTATGTTTGCATGTATGTATGCATGTATGTTTGCATGTATGTATGTTTTCTTGTATGTATGTATGTTGTCATGTTTGTTCGTGTATATGTGCATGTATGTGTATATGTGCATGTATGTATGTTTGCATGTATGTATGTTTGCATGTATGTATGTTTGCATGTATGTTTTCATGTATGTATGTTGTCATGTTTGTATGTGTATATGTGCATGTATGTTTGCATGTATGTAAGTTTTCATGTATGTATGTTTGCATGTATGTATATATGTACATGTTTGTATGTATGGTTGAATGCAAGTATGTATATTTGCATGTATGTATGTTTGCATGTATGTATGTATGTATGTTTGCAAGTATGTTTGCATGTATGTATGTTTGCATGTATGTTTGTATGTTTGCTTGTATGTATGTTGTCATGTTTGTATGTGTATATGTGCATGTATGTTTGCATGCATGTATGTTTTCATGTATGTATGTTTTCATGTATGCATGTATGTTTTCTTGTATGTATGTATGTTGTCATGTTTGTATGTGTATATGTGCATGTATGTGTATATGTGCATGTATGTTTGCATGTATGTATGTTTGCATGTATGTTTGCTTGCATGTATGTATGTTTGCTTGCATGTATGTATGTTTGCTTGCATGTATGTGTGTTTGCATGTATGTATATATGTTTGCTTGCATGTATGTATGTTTGCTTGCATGTATGTTTGCTTGTATGTATGTTTGCTTGTATGTATGTTTGTTTGCTTGTATGTATGTATGTTTGTTTGCTTGTATGTATGTTTGCTTGTATGTATGTCTATATGTGCATGTATGTTTGCATGTATGTATGTATGTTTGTTTGCATAAATGTCTGTATGGCCATGTATGATACTGTCTGCTGGCGCCCTGTATCTAAGCCAACTTTGCTGCAGGCTTCTATACATGGTATAACAGTCAGTATCACACATGAAAGTAAAACTAAGCCTACGACATGTTTTATTTCATATTTTTTTATATATTTTTGATTTTTTACAGGTTTGGTGTTTGGACTACGTCGGTTTCGAGGACTACTTAGATGACGCTTTTTTTTTCATCAATAAAATTGTTAATGAGGGTTGTGTTGGGGGTGCTTTATTTCAATAAAATATTTTATCTATATCTTTGTGTTTTATTTTCAAGTTTTATTACTATCACTTTAGTAATGGCCGCTGTCTGAGTGACAAGGTCCATTACTAAGGGGAGGCTTAGTGTTAGCCGGTACAGAGGCTAACACTAAACACCATTATTACCCCAGTACCCACCACCACCAGGGGTGCCGGGAAGAGCTGGGTACGATCCAGTACCCGACCATCTATTGTGATGGTCGGGCTCTGGGACGGCCGCAGGCTGGTATTATGAGGCTGGGAAGGGCCAAAAACAGTGGACCTTCCCACCCTTGTAATGCTAGGCTGCTGCTGCTGTGTTGTATCTGGCTGGTTATAAAAATGGGGGGGACCCCACGTAATTTTTTTTTATTATTTATTTATTTATTATTTTTATTAAAAAGACATGGGGTTCCACCCAATTTATCATAACCAGCCACAAACAACACAGTGTTATTAGCCTGGGAATGTACTAAACCAGTGGCCCCTCCCACCCGTGTAATGCCAGGCTGCTGCGGCCTTGTATATGGCTGGTTATTAAAAATGTGGGGGACCCAACGTTTATTGTTAAATTTAAAAAAAAAACGACGTGGGGGTCCCCCACATTTTTATAACCAGCCCGATACAACACAGCAGCAGCAGCCTAGCATTACAAGGGTGGGAAGGTCCACTGTTTGTGGCCCTTCCCAGCCTCATAATACCAGCCTACGGCCGCCCCTGTACCCGACCATCACAACAGATGGTCGGGTACTGGATCGTACCAAGCTCTTCCCGGTACCCCTGGTGGTGGTGGGTACCGGGGTAATAATGGGTGGTTAGTGCCAGCCTCTGCACCGGCTAACACTAAGTACCGCCTTAATAATGGACACTGTCAATCCGCCAACTACCATTATCTAGGCACTAATAAAGTTTGAAAAAAAAACACAAAGACAATTTTTTTTTATTGAAATAAGAAATACCCAACTAAACCCTCGTTAACCATTTTATTAAAATTTTCAAAAAACGTAGATCTATGCAGTAGTCCAACGAATCGAAGACGTAGTCCAATTGGTACATCAAAATCTGCAACAACATAAAAAAAAAGTTAGCAATGTGAACAATACCGATACTTATACTCTCCTACACACATATATACACGCACACACAAACAAACAACCATACACAAACACACATATACACAAACACACATATAAACACACACCCATATATTACACAAACACACACATAAACACATACACACAAACATATACACAAACACACACATATACACAAACACATGTACACAAACACCCATATATACACAAACACACAAACATATACACACAAACATATACACAAACACATATACACAAACACACACACACCCATATATACACAAACACACACATATACAAAAACACACAAACATATACAAAAACACACAAACATATACACACAAACATATACACATGCACAAACACACCCATATATACACAAACACACACACATAAACTCCAAAAAACACACATATACACACAAACCTATACACAAACACATGTACACAAACACACATATACACAAACACACAAATATACATATACAAAAATACAGAAACATATACACAAACATATACACATATGCACAAACACACCCATATATACACACACAAACACACACACACATATACACACACAAACATATACACAAACACATGTACACAAACACACCCAAATATACACAAACACACATACACAAACACATACACACAAACACACCCATATATACACAAACACACCCATATATACACAAACACACCCATATATACACAAACACACATGTATACAAAAACACACACAAACATATACACACAAACCTATACACATATGCACAAACACACCCATATATACACAAACACACACACACACATATAAACTCCAAAAAACACACATATACACACAAACCTATACACAAACACATGTACACAAACACACCCATATATACACAAACACATATACACAAACACACAAATATACATATACAAAAATACACACACATACACACAAACATATACACATATGCACAAACACACCCATATATACACAAACACACACACACACACACATATACACACAAACATATACACAAACACATGTACACAAACACACCCAAATATACACAAACACACATACACAAACACACACACACAAACATATACACAAACACACCCATATATACACACAAACACACACACATATACACAAAAATATACACAAACATATACACATACACACAAATACACCCATATATACACTCACACAAACACACACACACAAACACACACACACAAACACATATACACAAACACACCCATATATACACAAACACAGACACACACACACACACACATATACACACTTACCTTTAGCGGAGCGCAGACTTCTTGCGACGGGTGCCTTCCACTGCATCTTCTGCGCATGCGCCGAGAAGCGCCAAGATGCGCGTTCACGAGCAAATGACATCCTCTGCTCAGGACGCAGAGGATGTCATTACGCATGCGCGGCCACCGCTAAAGGTAAATAGCGGTGGCCGGGAACCTAGGCAACGAGCAGGATACAAAGAGGGACCGACCGCAACTTCAATCAAGAATAGCAAGAAAACGACATCGCTGGACCACGGACAGGTAATTAGAATTCTTCTTATTTTTACATGGGGGAGCTTTATAGCTCCATTTATCAACTTGGGACAACCCCTTTAATAGAGAAAAAATATAAAGTACCCCAAATGTCTTTTCTGACCTTTGAGGAACAAGCCAGAATATTAAAAAAATAAAAATAAAATAAAAGTAAAATAAATTAAATAATAAATGAAATACCCACTCCAATGTAAAAAATAAAAATTTATAGTACACAATGACAATCACAAATGACAGGTCTGTTTTAGGGTAAAACGAAACCAGAAAATTTAGCTGAAAAGTAAAAATGCATATTTTTTTTTGTATTTTCAAACTATAAGCCTAAAAATTCTAAAATAGCAAAAAGGATGTGCATACAAAAAAACATTGCAAAAAATCATGTCGCTAGCCCAACAAATAAAAAAGTTCTCGCAGTTTAAGGGCTTATTCAGACGAACGTAAAATACGTCCGTGCAACGCGGGTGATTTTCACGCGCCTTGCACGGACCTATGTTAGTCTATGGGGCCGTGCAGACAGTCAGTGATTTTTGCGCAGCCATGCATCATACGGGGATGACACATGGAGATGTTAAGTGCCTTTTGCACGCGCAAAACGCACACGCTCGTGTGAATCCGGCCTAACTAACGCGTGCTAAAAATGGCTAAACAGTGTCTGGTTCTGAAGGCTCAAAAAAGCCCGATCCTAAACTGCTTAAATTATATTTTTTTACTTTCGGTAACTTTTTCTTTATGATTATATATTTTTTGTTTTATTTATTTTATGGGGCAGCCATGTTCTATAGAGAAGTTAGGCCTTAGCCCTTATTCACACGACAGGGTTTCCCGGCCAGGTAACGGCCGTTCATAAATCGGCAGTCACCCGGCTGCATTAGGAACAATAGACCCCTAATGGGGCTATTCACACGACCGATTTTTTTTGACGGCCCGGGAAACCTGGCCGTCAAAAAATGGGACATAACCTATTTTCAGCCGTTTACCCGGCCCCCCTGCTCCCATAGAAGTCTATGGGGCCGGGTAATACACGGCCATCACCGGAATGTGTCCCGAGTGATGGCCATGTATTCCGTCGCTCGCGCTCTCTCTCCTCCTCCTCCTCCTCACAGTGCAGAGTGCATGTGAGGAGGAGGAGGGTCTTTTTTTGCTCCCTGTAGATGTCGGAATCTCCAATCCCTGACCGGGGATTGGGGATTACGCTACAGGAGAAGTGAGTGACTACACTGTCCATATATGGACACAGCGACGTCACTCACTTCTGAAAGGGAATCCCCGACCCTGTGGCAGGGAATTCCGCTACAGGAGAAGTGAGTGACTACACAGTCCATATATGGACACAGTGACGTCACTCACTTCAGAAGCGGAATCCCCGACCCTG